>NW_006783413.1:630764-676509 GCF_000442215.2 Lipotes vexillifer
GAATTGAGAGCAGGAGTAGGATGTGGGGGTAATAATCAGGATAATTAATTTTAAAACTGCCCATGAAACAACATGGACAACACCTGGCCCTCTGTACCATCCTACCACCCCTATAGGCATACATATAGCAGTAACAAATGTATCTGACCTCTAGTCTCAAACAAGAGAACTGCTTTCCGAAGAAATTTAACAATCTATCTGCAGAGGGGTAGGGCTTCTAATGTGGCTGTCATCACTTCAGAGTAAAACCCACTTTATTTTAAATTTGGGGGACTCAAGTTTGCCGGCAAGCTCCTCGTGTACTCTAGGGTAAAACCAGTGAAAGAACACATTCTGCCTACCTACACAGAACTCGTGGTTCCATCTTCCCATCCAGGGGAGTGGTCTGCTCGAGAAACAAAATTAACCTAAGGAAATAAAACCAACCTATAATGATGAAACTCTTTTACTCCTGTTTTTAAGTGAACTGGAAGGAAACCAGGAGCACAAAAGAGGAGGATGAGGATGAACAAATAGAATAACTGACTCTGGAAAAAACAGATTATAATTCAGGGAAGAGAAAAGAAAAGAACTTTCAAAAGAATTTTCCTAGTATTCTTAGAAGAAGCAATTGCACAAATAAAATAAGAATAGGCTAAAATTTTTTGTGGGGGGGCCACGCCACAGCTTGTGGGATCTTAGTTGCCCAACCAGGGATCCACTCTAGGCCCTCAGCAGTAAAAGCACAGAGTCTTAACCACTGGACCGCCAGGGAATTCCCTAAATTTTTTTTTTTTTAATGAAAGAATAAAAAAGGCAATCTAAGAATAACAAAAAGAATTTTGGAAAGTAAAAATTACTGAAATTAAAAAGCCAATAGAAGGGCTGAAATAAAGAGTCAAAGAATACTACTAGACCATAAAACCAAAAGTCAAAGAGATAAATACATTTTTTTAATGGAGGACCAAACCAAGAGCCCCCACACGATCTCCCAGGAGTATCAGAAAGAGAAAATGGAGGGGGCAATATTGTCAAAGAAATAATAGAAGAATATTTCCTAGAATTGAAGAAGGATATGAATTTCAGATTTAAAGCATCCATTAAACATCATGAAATTCTAGAACGCCAATGGTGTATAGAAGTCCCTTAACTTTTTCATAGGGATAAGAATAAGATACCAACAAAAAATGAGAATTAGATTGGCATCAGATTTCTCACCAACACTACTGGGCCCTAGATACCAATAGGGTCATACCTTCAAAGTTCTTAGTGAAAATTACTTTGACCTAGAAATCTATACCCAAGTAAAGTACAAATCAAGTGAGAGAGCAAACTTGTTCCTATCATGGGACCTTTACCCTTGCTGGCTTGCTTCTTTTTCAGTATTCAGTGTCACCTTTTCAGAGAAGCCTTCTCTGCCACCCTATCTGAAGTGGCCACCTCCATTAAGACCTTTTTTATTGTATTAACTTGTTTTATTTTCCTCACAGCATTTAGCACTAGTTAATTTGTATTTTTCCTTTTCTTAACATTATCTGTTTTCCTCATATCTCCACAGGATTACAAACTCTCTGAGAGTTAAGGCATTGTCTTTTATCACCACTGTATCCCAGCCCCTAGAATTATGTTTGACACATAATAGGAGCCTCATTATTATGTTGTTGAGTTATGTGTGTTGAGTTAGTGAAAAAAAATAAGTTACTATTATGTGTTGAGTTAGTGAAAAAAGTGAATGAATACCTGAGCTACCAAATTATGAGCCTCTAAGGTAGAAATTATGCCATATTCATCTCTATATTCTTGGGAGTGCCTTGCACAAAATGGTTCTCAGGAAATATCTTTTGAATGGTTATTAAATGAAGAAATGTTCTTGAATTAGCTATGTTCTTAACAGCTCAGCAGTTTTGTTTATGTGGTATTTTTGCCAAGACATTGTCAGTGTAGTTAGGTATAATGCATTGTCATTTCTCAAAGCTGAAGCAGAAATCCTTCCTGATTTAAACACTTCATTTTTTCCCATTTTTGGAAATGGTTCTTAGGGGAAAATCTGACAGACACAGGAAGCATGTTTAGTAAAACTCCTTCCTGATAAGCCCACAGGGGAGCTGGAGTTTGGTCCTTTCCACCTCCCCAGATCTCCCCAGAGCTCACAATGACAATGCTTTGTGAACCCTAGTCTCTTAAGTAGGACGTATTTGTGGGGCACAGTGCTTGAAATTTGAATGATGCCAGAAATCCAGGATATACTTCTTGGGTAAGGCACAATGAAAAGCACAGAGGTGAAGGGCCAAAGGACCAAGGAGTACTCTCTTTTTGCAGACTGCCTGTGACGCCTGGGAGCTCCACTGTGACCAGCAATGGCCTTAGTTCTTGACAAAACTGAGCATCTCTTTCAGCCTTTACTGGAACCACTCTTTGCACACAGGTCTTCTTGGGTCTGACTGGCTCTTGTAATAAACAAGTAACATCTGGGGTTTGAAGCAAAAACCAATTTCTTGTTTCTTTCTTCCCATAGAAAGGAAGCAAAGTGAAGCTTTAGGCTAAGTACCAATAAACTCCATCACGACATAAATGTTTCTTAAGAAAGAGAACATCTGCAAGGGTTTAGAAAGCCTCAGGATGGCAGGAAAAGCTCTAGGAATGAGGAAAGAGCAGACTGTGTCCTGCCCCTGCAGGCCTCTCTGAAGGGGAAGAGGCCCTGCTCTCAGGGTCTTGGTCCGATAAAGCCGACTTCCTTTCTGCTGGCGCAGCCTGAACAGAAAGGGACTTCCCTGGTGGTGCAGTGGTTAAGAATCCGCCTGCCAATGCAGGGGACACGGGTTCGAGCCCTGGTCCGGGAGGATCCCACATGCCGCGGAGCAACTAAGCCCGTGCACCACAACTACCGAAGCCTGCGCACCTAGAGCCCATGCTCCACAACGAGAGAAGCCACCGCAATGAGAAGCCCACGCACCGCAACAAAGAGTAGCCCCAGCTCGCCGCAACTAGAGAAAGCCTGCAGGCAGCAACAAAGACCCAACGCAGGGGCTTCCTTGGTGGCGCGGTGGTTGGGAGTCCGCCTGCCGATGCAGGGAACGCGGGTTCGTGCCCCGGTCCGGGAGGATCCCGCATGCCGCGGAGCGGCTGGGCCTGTGAGCCATGGCCGCTGGGCCTGCGCGTCCGGAGCCTGTACTCCGCAACGGGAGAGGCCACAGCAGTGAGAGGCCCACGTACCGCAGAAGACCCAACACAGCCAAAAATTAATTAATTAATTAATTAAATTTAAAAAAACATCTAAACAGAAAGATCTGGTTCTGGAGGACTCAGTCTAACAATGGAGGGATGGCACAGCACTGGAAATGACTGATGGGTAATTCTCAATTATCCAGGCAAGAGGTATGAAGCAGAAAGGGTGTTGAAGTTCACTCAGTTATTTTCTCCCACAGCTTCAGAGGGTATCAAATTATTTATTCTAATAATTTATAATAAACAAATAGATTATAAATAAATTTATATTTATAAATAAATAATAATAGTTTATTATAATCATTTTACCTTCCCCACTTTTTCCCACTAGAGCTGATGGAGTCAGGCCTGGAGAAGTGGCAGGTAGAAGAATATGGTCTCAGATTTAATATTGGCCACATAGACTGTCCAAAAGGGAAGCACAGCCAGTAGAACTCATCACTGAAGTTTAATCTGAACCATGAGGATAAGCCATGCTTTCACATGACCCATTAAAGAGAAGCATAAGGAGGGAGGAGTAAGATTAAGAAGGGTTTTATGGCCCCGAAGAAACCTTCATCACAAAGAGCGGAACTACTCTGTATGAATCTGCATTAGGCTAGGAATGAAAGCAGATTTTATTCTTTTTTATCTTGATCCTCCTGTTTTGTTCTCCTCCATCCCTTATTCAACCCTCAGATCTCAAATACTGAATGATATTAAGGATTTATTATTAACTTTTTAAGTGATAAAGGTATTGTGATTATGTGTTTAAATAAGATCCTTTAAAGAGATATATTAAACTGTTTGCAAATAAAATTATATAATGTGAGACGTTTGCTTAAAATAAAAGGGTGGACAGGGGAAGAGGAGGTTTGGAATAAAATATAACTGGCCACGAATTGATAATTGGTGAAGCTGAGTGATGGGCACATAGGGGTTCATTATAGTATTTATATACATTAATATGTGTTTGAAATTTTTCATAATAAGGATTTTTAAATCTCATTTTCTGAGAATGGTCCCAGTTAGATCTTCTCCTCCTGCCTTCATACTCTTGTCTCCAAAGACTTTCTATCAGTGACTCAAAGATGAGACCTAAAATTTTCTAGCACTGGGGTTGGGTTGCTTTGAGCAATTCACACCTTGTGATAAAGGGCACAGGTTTGAAGACCCCTGAGTAGACTTAGAAGTTGTTCACAATAACATCATACGTGTCTTCTCTACAGGTATGTGGGCATATGACACTGGTGGAATGTAAAATTGTACAGCCACTTTGGAAAGCATTTGGCAGTTTTTTGGAGAGTTGGGCATTTGTCTCAAATGACAGGATTTCCTTCTTTTCATGGCTGAATAATGTTCCATTGTAGTGTGTGTGTGTGTGTGTGTGTGTGTGTGTGTGTGTGTCACATTTTCTTTATCCATTCATCTGTTGATAGACACTTAGGTTATTTCCCTGTCTTGGCTATTGTAAATAATGCTGCAGTGAACATGGGGGTGGAGATATCTCTTTAAGAGAGTCATTTAATTTCCTTTGGACATATATCCAGAAGGGGATTATATAGTAGTTCTATTTTTAATTTTCTGAGGAACCTCCATGTTGTTTTCCAAAGTAGCTGTACCAATTTACATTCCCACCAAGAGTATCACATGATGATTAGTGATGTTGAGTATCTTTTCATGTACTTATTGGCCATTTGAATATCTTCCTTGGAAAAATGTCTGTTCAAGACCTTTTCCCATTTTTTAATTGAATTTTTTTTTTTTGCTATTGAGTTATTTCCTTATATATTTTGGATATTAACTCCTTATCAGATATGTGGTTTGCAAATATCTTCTCCCGTTCCACTGATTGCCTTTCTATCTCGTTGATTGTTTCTTCTGCCGTACAAAAGCTTTTTAGTTTGATGTAATCCCACTTGTTTATTTGTGCTTTTGTTGCTTGTGCTTTGGGTGTCATATCTATAAAGTCATTGCCAAGACGGCTGTCAAGGAACTTTTTCTCTATGTTTCTATGTTTTCTTCTAGGAGTTTTATGATTTCAGGTTTTACACTTAAGTCTTTAATTCATATCAAGTTAATTTTTTTTTTTTTTTTTTTTTTTTTTTTTCCGTTGCGGAGCACAGGCTCTGGACGTGCAGGCTCAGCGGCCATGGTTCACAGGCCCAGCCACTCCATGGCATGTGGGATCTTCCCAGACCAGGGCACAAACCCGTGTCCCCTGCATTGGCAGGCGGACTCTCAACCGCTGCGCCACCAGGGAAGCCCCATATCAAGTTAATTTTTGTGAGTGGTATAAGATAGGGGTCCAGTTTCATTATTTTGCATGTGAATATCAAGTTTTCCCAAAACCATTTGCCTCCCTTGTCAAATATTAGTTGACCATATATGCATGGGTTTATTTCTGGGCTCACACTTCGGTTGCATTGGTCTATATGTCTGTTTTTATACCAGTACCATACTGTTTTGATTACTATAGCTTTGTAATATAGTTTGAAATCAGGAAATGAGATGCACCCACCTTGCTTCTTTCTCAAGACTGCTTTGGCTGTTTGAGATCTTTCAAGTTTTAGGATTTTTTTTCTATTTCTATAAAAAATGCCATTGAAATCTTGATAGGGATTGCATTGACTTTATAGATAGCATGGGTAGTATAGACATTTTAACATTGCTTATCTCTTCCAATCCATGAGTATAAGATATCTTTCCATTTACTTGTCTTCTTCAGTTTCTTTCATTAATGTCTAAATCCTACTTGATTATGGTGTGTGACCCTTTTAATATGCTGTTGAATTTGGTTTGCTATTGAGAAATTTTGTATTCATCAGGGGTATTGGCCTGTAGTTTTCTTTTCTTATAGTGTCCTTCTCTGGCTTTGGTACCAGAGTAATGCTGGCTTTGTAAAATGAGTTCAGGATTATTATCCCCTCCTCCCCAAAGTTCTTTTCTAAACATAGTTCTCAAATCTGTCTTCTTTCTTTGCATCCTTTCCCCTCCATGCCCTTTTCTCTCAACCTAATGACAAGAAAGTTGAGGTTATCTAGAACAATAATCTTGGTTTGGTAAAAAGGTGCCATCTTTAAACTGAACATTGCCTCCAGGCTGATTCATTTTATTCAGCTGAAAAGAATTATTGGGCCTTGTTTGCTTAAGATTTCAATCTTGTCTCTTTTTTCCTCTTTGGTATCTAAAAGTAATAGGCTTTTCCAGTCCTTTGATGACCCAGATTTCACACTATTCCTTTTCATTTCTGCTTAAAATTGGCCAGTTATTCCCCTATTTCAACTCTTTTGTTAAAGTCAGCCAACACACACTAATATTCTAATTCTAACTATTTCCCTTAGAGCTCTAGCCTCAGTAGGCACATGGTCTGTCTTCCAGTTTTACCATATTTTTTACTGTAAACATGATTGCCATATTGTCAGCCTTTTATATCCATTTCCTTACCACCCACCCACCCCCAGCTGCTAAGCCAATGCCACACATTTTAGATTTTTTTTAAAGCAGAACCTCACTTCAGTAATGGAGTAATTAAGAGATTGGGTTCTGGAACTAGTTCAAGACCTGTCTATCCTAGTTAGTAGCCAAATGACTTTAGGCAAAATACTTTTCCATTCTTAATATCAAGTTTCTTGTCTGTTATTAAACGAAGGGTATTATAAATATTAAATTAAATAATACAGGTAGAGTACTTGGCACAGTTATTGGCACTTAATTAATATTTAATATATTTTAGTTACTATTATCTCCTGTCAAAATCCCAAGGATGGCTCCTGCTGGGCTTTCTTCTCTGTCCTGTGTACTACTGCCTAGAGACTGTGAGCCTCAGGGCACCCCTGCCCTCCAAGAAAAGCGAGAAGCTTTGTTGAGAGATAGGCTCCAAATGGTAGAACTGAAGCAGCACGTCTTGGATGAAATGTTAACTTAATTCTTCTTTTGATTTCTAGATTTTTCTGTTTTTAGGCAGCATGTGTTTTGTCCTAGCAGTTGGTCATTGCATTTGGGAAAACAAGAAAGGCTACTACTTCCAGGATTTTCTGCCGTGGAAAGAATATGTCTCTTCATCAGCTGTCTCTGCCATCCTTATATTCTGGTCCTACTTCATTATTCTCAACACCGTGGTGCCTATTTCCCTCTACGTCAGGTAGGCTTCTTTGACCACTGAGGGACAAGCTGACTTCATACTTCCTACTTAATTCCCCAACTAGACTGTGAACTTTCAGAAAGCATAGATTCTGTGCTCTTTAACCCTTTACTTTGCACAGTGCCTGGTGCACAAAACACTCTGAGACATATCTAGAGACTGCATAAATGTTTTCTATATTCAGAATACCATCCTAGATACTATGTGGGTTATACAAAAGAAAATTATCCCAACCCTCAAATAGTTTATAATGTACATGACTAAGAAAAACAAACACATGAAATAATTAGAAAAAAATGCACACAAATTTGGTGATGCTAAAGCACAATCTAGGCAACCCCTAGTTTATCAGTGAGACAGATTCCATTCATTTGTAAATCAGTTAATTCAGAACTCAGAATGAGTTTTCCCACAGAAACAATGTGGCAAATGGTAGATAGGTGTAATTGTGACTTAAGTTCTGGTTCCTAAAAGTTGGAGAAGATGAAGGATGTTTCCTTCCCCTTTTCATGAGCACCTTGAACAAAAATTTGAAATATAGGTAAAATAAGTCTTTACTGTACTCTGATCTCCTTTTTCTATTTTCAACATTCCCTTTCACATACACACACACAAACACATTTTTTGCATCCTTCTTTTCAAGTTTCCTAAATCCTGCACTGTGGCATCCCAACCCCAAAAGCACCCAATATAACTAAATTATCTTACTAATTTAATAAATATTGAACACCTACTATGTGCCAAGCACTATATTAGGTGCCAGAGAAAGAAACATGAATAATAAGACAACACTTCCTCTAGATAAACTTACAACATAGACATGGAAACAGATACTTAAGTAAATAATTAAGGTACAATATGAAGAATGATGTAATAGAAATGTATATGTGAATGCTATGGGAGCCTAGAAAAGGAATAGGTTGGTTCTGCCTGTAGAGGCTTAGGATTTACACAAAAAAGTAATAATCAAACTGATATTTGAGAAAAGAGTAGAATTTACCAAGCAGAAAATAGGAAAAGAATATTACAAGCAGAAAGACCAGTATGTACAAAGGTTTGGAGGTTTTTAAAAGCTTGATCTGGTCGTAGAACAGTGAGTAGCCTAGACTAAGGTATTGGATGGTAATTTAGGATTAGATTCAGGAGAGCCTTGAATGCCAGGCCAAGGAGTTTGGGTTTTATCCTAAAAGCAGCAGAGATCTTTCTAAGGAAAGAAATAATATCATTAAATGTCTGGGTTTAGAGAGATTGCTATGGTGACTGGTATGGTGAAGGAAGGGAGAGGTCAAGACTCAACACATGAGGACTAATAAAGTCAATAATGTGGGCCTGAGCACCTCTTCCCTCACCTCAAACAAAAAATCCATGTTGCTCAATGCAGTTGTCTCAGACAGGGATTACTAATGAAGCAGTCTAAACTACCACAAACTAAATATGAATGATGATAGGAAGGAAGCCGTTTAAAAGTCTTCACTGTTTTAAAATGAAGATGCTTGTTAACCATAAAGAATCTATATGCATGTTATTTGGAACAGAAGTGGAATGTGAAAAACACAACTGGGAAAACTCGGATAACATGAAGAGGAGGGCTTCCCTGGTGGCGCAGCGGTTGAGAGTCCGCCTGCCGATGTGGGGAACACGGGTTCGTGCCCCAGTCTGGGAGGATCCCACATGCTGCGGAGCGGCTGCGCCTGTGAGCCATGGCCGCTGAGCCTGCGCGTCTGGAGCCTATGCTCCGCAACGGGAGAGGCCACAACAGTGAGAGGGCCGCGTACCGCAAAAAAAAAAAATGAAGAGGAGGCTATTCTAGGGAAAAGCTACCGCACAGGCAGGCTGGATCTGCCTAGAAATTTATCAGAGGGTCAGCTCCTATAAGCTGTTTCTGAGTCTCACAGATCTTTCCCTTCTGAAACAAAGTGCTATTTCAAGTCTGAAGTTTCTCTCTCTTCCCCACCAATGAGTTTACATGACGGCAGCAATAACTCTGATTAAGCGTAGGCTACGTTTTATAAATTAGCTCTTAACTCTGGCAGGCCTTGCATTATTGCAGAATTTCAAAACTTTTGGAAGAAAGGCTGTAAAGGGAGTATGCCTCAGCAAAGTTAATCAGTATGTCTGGTAATCAAGTAAAGCCTTGAGTGATAATGGTCAAAGTCAGAATTACAATGGGTTGGCTTGTACGAAGGGTCCTTCAAGATTGTAGGTTCCCAAGGAAGATATTCTGGTTTTCATTTCTACCACCGGACTGGTAGGAAGGAAACCAGGATGATGAATTTGCTTGCCCTGCTTTGACTCAGGACCCTTCTTTTCTTGCTTTCTCCTTAGTGTTGAGATAATAAGATTGGGCAACAGTTTCTATATCAACTGGGATCGGAGGATGTTTTATGAACTAAAGAACACACCAGCACGGGCTTGTACCACCACCCTTAACGAGGAGCTCGGCCAGGTCAAATACGTGTTCTCCGACAAAACAGGGACCCTGACTCAGAATATCATGATTTTCAACAAGTGTTCTATTAATGGGAAATTCTATGGTATGCATATTTTTCTGCTTTCCCTGAGTCTTGGGGAAATATTACTTTGCAGATTGTTCTCAAGAATGATCTATCTCTAAATCTATATGCCTCTAAATTCACATTTACTTCTTATTCTCACAACCTGCCCTGTTCACTAAGCAAAGCTCACCTAGCCCATTCAGTTCTAACCAAAAGCATTTATTTAGCACCTTTTAGATGCAATCCATTGTGTTGGATGTTGAAAATATGAAGATGTATAAGAATTAATCTCCATCCTCAAGGAATTCCCAATGTCTGGGGAATGTTAGTTACTCTCACATTAAATCAGATGGTGCAACCAGCATATTTCTGAAGCTGCTATTCTCCTGATTCCCCCTCAGACCAATAAACACTCTAGAAAGAAGCCATCAAAGGGTATTCAGAGTTTGATGTGTCTCCCATGCCCAGTTATTCATTTATTTCCTGCCTTAGGCATAAGCTTGTTTTTGTGATAGTGTTAAGTCCTTATATGTGTGAACATTCATGCCCACTGCACTAACTAGCTAAGGAAGGCAATCACATCTAAAAAGATAGACCACATGGGGTGTTTATCTGGGATTATGAAAAAGCTTTGAAACTAGGAAGATGTGATAGTTGCAAAACATTGTGAATGCACTAAATGCCCCTGTATTGTACACTTTAAAATGGTTACTTGTATGTTATATGAATTTCACCTGAATTAAAAAATTTTTAAGTTAAATTTTAAAAATAAAAAAATTAAAGTTAAAAATTAAAAAAAAGCTAGAGCACTCTAATATTTTCTATTACTCCTGCCAAACAACTTTTCACACGTATAAACTCTGAAAGCTTATTTTTGGATGGTTGATTTGGGTGAGGATCTTAATTTTCTTACTCATTGTATGACCTGACCATATACTGGGTAAGGGTAAGGATAAGGTTGAAAAGGGTCATGGGTGTTTCTACACTTGGCATCAGACTGTCTTCCACCCCCATTCTGTCTATGCTGTCTACTGGCCAAGAATCCTAAACATTCCAGCACTACTTTCACATATCCTCTAGGTAACTTTTCTGATTGAAAGCCTTCTGGAGGTACGAAGTCTCTCATAAATGACTAGCCTCCAGCCTCAACTCACTCACACTTAAGGAGAAGAATTGCACCCCAAGCAGCATTATTCTTACCATCGGCTTGAGGAAAGGAGCTCATAGGGCATTGAGAGCTAGGTGGCCTGAGGGGATTCGAGGAGCTCAACTGCAAGTCTAGGATGATAGAATCAGAAGAAATAAGCTTTTAAAAATCCTCCTTTAAATTACCACATGACCCAATAATTCTATTCCAAGGTATATAGCAAAAAAAAAAAAAAGAAAACAGATATTCAAACAGATAGATGTATGCCAGTGTTCATTGCAGCATTATTCACCATAGCCCAAAGGTAGAAACAACCCATGTGTCCATCAACAGATGAATGGGTAAACTAACTGTGATATATCCATGTAATGGAATACTCAGACATAAAAAATAATGAAGTTCTGACACATGCTACAACATGGATGGTTCTTGAAAACATTATGCTAAGTGAAATACACCAGACACAATAGGAAATATTGTATCATTCTACTTATATGAAATATCTAGAATAGGCAAATTCATAGAGACAGAAAGCAGATTAGAGGTTACCAGGGGCTGGGAATAGGGAAGAGTAAAGAGTTTTTGTTTAGGATGCTGAAAAAGTTTAGGAAATATATAATGGTGATGATTGTACAACATTGTGAATGATATTAATGCCACTGAATTGTTCACTAACAATGGTTAAAATGAAAAATTTTATGTTATACATATTTTACCACAATAAAAAAATGTAAACCCTTCTTTAAAACCCTTGCCAAATGTGTATTCTATTTACTTACCAACAGGTGTTGTCTATGACAAGAATGGACAGAGGGTAGAAGTCTCGGAGGTGAGTGATTACCGCGCCCTGTGAAATGCATGTGGGACCTGAGTAAGACTGCACCGCACAGCAGCATCTTTAACACAGATTGGGATTCCCTTAGCCCCTGAAATATTACAGCTGTTATTGGCCCCATAATATCAGAAAGTATTATATAAATGGACTCTGTTTATTTGAGGGTATTTGGGTTTGTATTTTAAAATGAAAATAGCTTATTATAAGAAGGTGATTATATATAAATAATATATAAATTTTTTTAAAGTAAGGAATGTCTGAAGAAACCAGCAAAGGGATGAATCCTTGAGCTCATAAAAATGATCTAGGAGAGCAAATGAATAGTGGTTTAAGATACTTTTTCGGAAGACATTACATTACTTGAGAATAAATTCTAGTTCTACTTATGAATATTATTTGTTTTCTGAATAGTGCTATTAAAATTTCTTTTAAACACAAATTAATTAATTAAAAATGAAAACAGCTTTATTGGCTTTTTCTATTTAAAAAATAATCTGTGCTCATGATAAAAAAAAATTCAAACAATATAGAAATGTATGAAGAAGAAAATTAAAATCATTCAGTCCCATGTAGATAACCAATGTAAAATCTGGGAATATTTATCCTTTCAGATGTTTTTCATATGTATATATACACACATATACACCTAGGTCTAGTAGGTAAGTAGGTATGTAGGAAGGAAGGATGGATGGATGGATGGTAGCATGCATGATATTTTCAGCCTCCTTTTATTCACTTGACACTATATTGTGGCCCTCCTTCCATGTCAGTATATTTAGGACTACATCATCATTTTGAAAGGCTGTCATAGCCAATTACATTGATGTATCTTAATTGATTTAGCCAATCCCCTATTTTTATTCTGTTGTCTTTTGCTATTATAAATAGCATTATGATAAGCATCCAGGTACATACATTTTTGTCTCCTCTTCTGAAAATTATTTCCTTAGAATAAATTCCTGAAAGTAAAATTAGTTGGTCAAAGGGTGGCTAGATTTTTAATGCACTTAATAGTGCCATACTGCTCTCTGGATAGACTGCATCAATTTATAATCCCACCAAAAAATATGAGAATTCCTCTTTTCCCATACTGTATCCTTGTCCGTACTGGGTATTAATATTTCAATCTTTAGAAATTTAATTGTGAAAATCATATCTCATTTAATTTACCTTTCTTTGATTACTAATCAGATTAAATCATTTTATGTGCTTATTTTCCTTCCTCTTCCCAATCACTTTATTGCCCATTTATACTTCTTTTGTGAATTGCCTGTTCAAATTCTTTGTCCTTTTTTTCTTATTTCAAGGGGCTCCTTATATAGTAAAAATACCAACTTTTCCTTCGTCTGGCACATATGTTACAATTATTTTTTTCCATTTTTGTCTTTTGGCTTTTGTTTAAAGTTTTTTGTTTAGAAGTTTTTAATTTATGTAATTAATTCTATCAGTCTTTTTCCTTTATAGCTTCAGGATTTATGACATACTCAATAGTCCACACAGTTGTAAGAGTATTTTCCTTTTCATTCTTCCTGTCTCTGGCTGGTCCAATTTTACTGTTTTTTCCAGTATTGGATCTCAACTTTTGTTTATGGGTTTGATTTTAAGCTTCCCTTCATAGGGCTTCTTCCATTACATTCAGGATACTACTCACCATATCGCTTTCCTACTAGAACCAATTCCAAACCTTTAGCCATTTGACTTACGTACTAAACAGGTAACTCCAGCTCCCAACTAGTGCCTCACCCTTATCCATCCAGAGAGATTGGAAATGGGAAATAAAATCAGTATTTGCCTTAAATCCTCTTCCAGGGACTCTGCTAATGACCTTGGCAATATAAACAAAGTTATAGCTTCTAGGGAGTAAATTGTTACCTTGGAGTTACCTTTCTCTTCCTTCTCCTTTTGCTACTGATTGACCATAACACATTTTCCTCTGGATCCCTGGAATCTTTGTTCTCTTGTAAGCAAACACCCACAGCCTTATCTTTTCATAAAAATGCTTTCTTCTCTCTACCTTGATTGAAAGATGACTTTCCCAGAGGATATCCCTTTTCCTCCATCTCTCGTACTCCGCATACCAAAAGTCCAAAGGTATTGTCCTCATTATCCTGTGCCACTTTTCTTTTTTTTTTTTTTTTTTGGCTGCCTTGGGGCTTCATTGCTGCGCATGGGCTTTCTCTAGTTGCAGCGAGCGGGGGCTACTCTTTGTTGCAGTGCATGGGCTTCTCATTGTGGTAGCTTCTCTTGTTGCAGAGCACGGGTTCTAGGACCACAGGCTTCAGTAATTGTGGCACATGGGCTCAGTAGTTGTGGCTCACGGGCTCTAGAGCACAGGGTCAGTAGTTGTGGTGCACGGGCTTAGTTGCTCCGCGGCATGTGGGATCTTCCCGGACCAGGGCTTGAACCCGTGTCCCCTGCATTGGCAGGCAGATTCTTAACCACTGTGCCACCAGGGAAGCCCATCCTGTGCCACTTTTAAACTATTACTTTTTCTCCCTCATATAATCTTTCTTCCTGTGATGCTTATGACTTCTAGCTATATTCCTTTTTCTTCTTGTCATTGACATTTACAAATCTTCTGGCTTCTCCACTTCATTCACTGAGGACCTTGAAACCTTAGCTCATATTTCCCCTCTCTCCCCAATCCCTGCTATCATGTTGGGTGGTATTGGCTTATTTACGGATGATCTAGCAACATAGATGCTTTCAGATGTCTAAAATAATATATCTTCCAAATGACTTTTTGGACTCAAAAAAATCTATATCATCCATTTCTATGTTATCATGTCACCATCCAGAAGTGTACTACTCTGAAATTGTAAACTCCTTTGTCATGATCTCTGATCACAAACCTTATTTTTCCAGTTCTCTTGATTACTTGATTCCTAGTATACCTGCTTTCTTATCAAAGGAAGATTTACAAACTCTCTGTTCTCCTTTTTCTCTATCAATCCCTTGTGACTTTACTTCCTGTCCTATCTTGCCCCCCATCTGTACCCAAGATCATAAGCATCTTCAATACCTTACTAGTTCTCCCTTTTTTTTCCCCTCTCTGATCGCCCAACATATCTCAACCTTGAATTAACCAAGCCATCTACCATTCTCTGTTTCTAATCTCAGAGTGCCAAGCACTTTCTGGGGATCGCAAGCCATTACAAATTCAGAGACTCCAAACTCTTCTGGGCTTCCAGTGCCACTTGGATAATTTTTTAATCTATTTATGGTGAGCTTAATTCTTAATTTTCCATATTACCTATTCCAAAATTCACCACTCTTGGGCCTTCTACCACATCCCACTCCCTTCTCCCCAGTGTGCAGTAGATGATATTGTTTTCTAGTTTGCTGAGAAAAATCCAAACTATCAGCTAAGTACCCTTTTCTGTACAAATATCAGAACCCACCTTTACCTCCTTTCCTTCAGTCTCAAAAAAAGGTATAACTTTTTCTTTCAATTCTAATCTCTTCATATATTCCAATTCCATGCCTTTCTACTTCTTCAGGAACTTCAGTCAATCCTGTATTCTCTGTTTCTTAATATCTGAAACTTATACCATTATATGATTCTTTCCCCTCAGCTCAAATCTATCCCTTCTTTAAAAAAAAAAAAAAAAAAAAAACCACTTACTACATACATACAATGGAATATTATTCAGCAATAAAAAGAAATGAGCTATCAAGCCACGCACGCACATATACACAGAAAAGGGAAGAACTTTAAATGCATATTGCTAAGTGAAAGAAGCCAATATGAAAAGGCTGTGTACTGTATGATTCTAACTGTATGACATTCTGGAAAAGGTAGTGGTTGCCAGGGGTTTGGGGAGATTTTTAGGGCAGTGAATCTATTCTGTGTGATACTGTCATGGTGAATTCATTACATTATGCATTTGTCAAAAACCACAGAATTGTACAAAGCAGAGTGAACTCTAGTGTAAACTATGGACTTCAGTTAATAATAATGTATCAATATTGGTTCATCAATTGTAACAGATGTACCATACTAATGTAAGGTGAAAATAGGGGGAAATGTGGAGTCGAAAGAAGAAAGGAAATATATAGGAACTCTCTGTACTTTCTGCTCAATTTTTTTTTATGAACGTAAGACTGCTCTTAAAAATATAGTATTAAGTTAAAATAAATGTGTTAAAGTAACCCTTAGCCCATTAACCAGAGGTAACCACTACTAATAAATGTTTATATCTTATTTTATTCATTTTTTAAAGCAGTTAGAACTTTTCCTTCATCCTGCATTACCCTCTGACTCCATCAGTCAGTCCAAAATGTTGATTATCAACCATATGTCAGACTCTGAATAAATGTTAAAGGTTCAAGGAAAACAAAGGAAATTTTTTCCCTACCTTCAGAGTTGGCAGACTAGAGGAAAAGTGTATAAGGAAATAGACAATTACAGCAGTCTTTATAACTCCTCACCTTTCATTCATTCCTCATTCTACCCTATATAATTAGAGTCTGTCCTATCATTGTCCACTGAAACTAGCCAAGGTCACTAATGACTACCTTGTTGTTAAGTCCTTACCCAATTTCTCTGCAGATTTTAACACTTAAAACTCCACTTTTGGTCTTCCCTGGTGGCGCAGTGGTTGAGAGTCCACCTGCCGATGCAGGGGACACGGGTTCATGCCCCGGTCCGGGAAGATCCCACATGCCGCGGAGCGGCTGGGCCCGTGAGCCATGGCCGCTGAGCCTGCGCATCCGGAGCCTGTGCTCTGCAACGGGAGAGGCCACAACAGTGAGAGGCCCGCGTAACGCAAAAAAAAACAAAAACAAAAAACAAAAAACTCCACTTTTTATTAAAGCTCTCTTGTCCCTTGGCTTCTGTTAAGTAACTCTCTTCTTGTTCTTTCTTCCTGTATGATTGTTTTTCTCATCTTCTTGGCCATAGGTACTGATGTTCCCCCAGAGCTCTATTATTGTACCTCTTTTCCATCTTTATAGTCCCGTGTTTTTACTGACTTTAACTACTGCCTACTTACTAATGACCTCCAAATCCATATATCCAAGAACCTTTTTTAGCTCCTTCCCCATCCATGACCAAAGCTAAAGATATCCTATAACTATCTATAGCTATGTCACAGGATCTCAAAGAGTTTCCTCAATTGCCTCCTCTACCCTCCATTCTGAATTCGTTTCTTCTCATCTGATACCCCCGGTTTCCATCCTTTAGTCTAGTACCTGGATTTGCCACTCAGTCTTATTCAACTGGGTGTTTAACTTTCAGTTGCAGAGTAATTCATGAATACTGCCCCTCAGATCATGCTGTACTGGAGCTCCAAGCCAGCCCTGCCTCAGTCCTGTACCCAGCCAGGTCCAGTGTTCTCAAACATTACTTGTCTGGAAGGGGAGATTAGAAACTAGCTCAGATCTCTTACCTGAGCTTCAAAACTATATATGCCTGCTTTCATTATTACCTTTATGTCCTTCAGGTATCGCCAGGTCAGTCTGTCAAAAATCTCCTCCTGCTGGGTGTCCTATCTCAGTGAATGGTCTTACCATCTATCCCAATTAGGATACATAAAATTATTCTTAACTGTTTCTCTCTTTCACTTGTCATATCCATGTCATACAATTCTATATTTTCAAATCATACCCTTAATTTAGTAGTTATTGTCATTACTTCATCATTTCTCTTGTGAATTACTGAACGGCTTTCTAACTGGTCTCCTTGCTTTTCGTCTTGCTACTTCCAATATATTCTCCATGCTGCTACCAGAGGACTATATGATCATATGACTTTCAGCAGAAAATTGTTATGGTTCCCTATTGCATACAAGATGGTAATGCAGGATCTGCTTCATATCTACCTCTCCAACTTCTCTCACATCACTCACCAGCTTCTAAGTTTCAAAGAATGTACCAGTACAAGAGCCCAGTTATAGAAGAGCCTCAGAGGATGCTATATAATGAGTTACCTTAAATTACTAAACCCACAAACTTCCCAGAGCTCACAAGTCTTGGTTGGCCAGGTCTAGGACTTGGCTCTGGACCTGACCATACTTCCTCACTATCATGACAAAACTCCCTCTAGATGGGTTATAGAAAAGAGCCAGTATAGCCCACTACAAACTTCCGTTTCCCCAACATAGCACCAAGCAGCGCAATTGTGTCTGTACTTGACACATTGGGGCCCAGCCCAGGTAGCACCACAACTACAATGAACTGGTGAAATATCCTTGAGAGTTCTGATATGGGCTGGAGAAATCTGTTAATAACACCGCACTCCAGGGTGGGCATAAGAGAGTCTCAGGACCAAATTGAGCCAGAAAAGAATGTTTACCCCAGGTGCCTACCAGCAGCCTACCTGACTTGAAGAACGTTAGTCAACATCTAAAGGAGCCAAGCTCATAGCCAGGAAAATGGTAGTGAATATTAATATTAGGTCCACAGATTGAGGCATGGTCAATAACCTTGAGGACCAGAGGCAGGAAGGAATCAGGTATGCTGAATCAGGTATGCAAAATGGTATAAAATTAAGTCTGTGAACAAGAAGTCTGTACTGAAGCTTCCTTGTTATACAGCCTTGCCTCTGTCTTGCGATATTCCTCTCTAGCCCCCTTGTGGGGTAAAATAGGGATAGTGCAACACAGTGATGTCATTGTACCTAGCTCCCTTCCCAGTTCCCAAAATCAGGCAGAGGACAGCCAGAGACAAGACTTTTTCCAGAAACCATTTACTAATAGGGAACAGTTACTCTCTCATGTCCTCAGGTTTGATTTATCATGGATTTGGGACTTGGGAGAATAGAGGCTGAAGATGGCCACTAATCATTCAGGATAGCTGGAGTAGAAGGAGGGCAAGAAGGGTCTGCCAAGCAGTGCTAGCTTGTCTCCTGTGTGATGGATCTTCTCCAAGTGAATGGATGGACCAGGTCAGAGCTACAGAGGCTTAGAAACCAGCACAGGGTCTCTTTCACTTATCTTGCTTTTCTTTTCCCATCCTCCTAAGAGTTCTCATCACATTCCAGAAATTGCCCCCAGGTCGACCTTCTATAAAGTGTCAAGCTGCTGTTTGTTCTGGCTTCTGTGTTCCAGAAAACAGAAAAGGTCGACTTCTCCTACAACAGACTGGCTGATCCTAAGTTTTCATTTTATGACAAGACTTTGGTGGAAGCAGTGAAAAGGGGAGATCGCTGGGTACACTTGTTTTTCCTATCACTCTCATTGTGTCATACCGTGATACCAGAAGAGAAAGTAGAAGGTGAGAAGGGGCTTGAGGCCTCATGGACTGAGAATATGTCATAGAGTCTAGGCTGATTGGAGGGGGGATGGTCTGATATCGTTTGTAATGGCTTAATCTAAAGAACTTTCTAATAGGAAGAGTTGTCCAGCAAGGGAATGGATAGTCAAGATAAGTAGTGGGCTTCTAGTCACTGAATATATTCAATTAGAAAACAATGTCTTGGTCTTAAAGAAGATTCATTCATTGGATAGGGGTCAAACTTGGTGCTATCTAGCGAGCTTCGGATCTTAAGACTCTGTAATATTCTGTCACAGAGTTTATCTGATTTATTGCCAAGTACAACCCCACTACCTCTGATAAGACTTCCTGAAGGATGAGTTGAGTCATCCTCTTGTTGCTTCACAATTTAAAGGTATCCCCATATACCCTAATTTCTTTAGTAACCAAATATGACTATGTCATCCATGAATTTATCAAAATCTTTTTCAGAAATTACTGATTTTAAATTAAGAAGACTTTTTCCCTTCACAAACAAGAATTTAGGCAGCCAAGTAAATCACATCCTTTAAAGTCAATGTAGTCTTAATATAATACCACCATGAGTAACACCTTATATTTGTACATCACTTTATAATTTTACAAGTTGCTTTCATTTATATTACCTTCCACAATCTTCACAACAGCCCTCTGCAGAATATGAAAAATGATCCTAGTTTTATAGCAAAGGAAACTGAAGCTAAAAGAAATTAAGCGCTGTACAGCAGAAACTAACACAACATTGTAAAGCAACTATACCCCAATTTTTAAAAAAAGACATTGTGACGACTAAAATCCTATAGCTAAGAAAGGTATAAATGGGATAAGAACCCAAATCTCACGTCTTCTGGCCCCATGAGCTCCCACCCTTCCACAAGCCTCTCCGGGTCTGACATTCCAACAAGTTGGTATTACTTGAAGCATATTTGGACTTGTCTATGTTTACTGCCTTGAGTGACAAGGTAGGAAACACACAAGAAAGTAATCTTATTATCCCATAGACACATCTTATGTCTGACTTAAAATTATACTCCCCCACCTACCTTATTCACAAGTATAAGATTCTGATGAGGTATAACTGTTTTTAAAAATCAAATTAACCTTCAAAAGAGAAATAATCTAAAATATATCTGAGGTTACGGGGATTATTCTAAATGAGGAGTTCCAGAAATGTCTTGAGTAATATCAGATTGGAAGATTGATTCAACAGAGTAAGTCATTTACCTTCCCAGGGTGAGAGTTTCAAAGGTGACAATACTCATTCATATATATATATTTTTTTTAATTGTTTACTAAACTATCAATCTTATTACCTTATAGCAGTGTTCATCAAAGTGCAGCCAGTCCTATGCAGGAGCACTTTATGTAGGACCATATGCATGAGACTCACTCAGGAGATTTGTTAAAATTCAATTTCCTGGGCCATCCTCCCAGATTTTGTGATTCTGGATTCAGTAAGTTTGGGTGGGGCCCAGGAACCTTCATTTTTAACAATCTCCTGAGCCATCTTTACCTGCTAAAGTTGGAAAGCAACTGCCTATGTTTCGTTTGTTTGTACACATGTTCCGTGTACTTCTGTAATACTAACTCAGGTCTGTGAAATGAGTTGAGAATATTGGAAAGAATGAAAAAACTGACCTGTTCTATGCAACCTGGCCTTTTAGGGCCAGGCTTGGGTGGAAATTTTGAAGAAAGATGTCCCCTCCTGGGCTCCATCTTTATGTAAGCCACTTGGAAGACAATCTCACTTCTGGGTGGACTTCATCTGCACATATCTATGGGCTCTGGCTGCTCTCTTCTCTCCTGCCAGGTGAGCTGACTTACCAGGCTCAGTCCCCAGATGAAGGTGCCCTGGTCACTGCTGCCAGGAACTTTGGCTTTGTGTTCCGTTCCCGCACGTCTGAGACAATCATGGTAGTCGAAATGGGGGAAACCAGAATCTACCAACTACTGGCTATTTTGGACTTCAACAATGTGCGCAAGAGGATGTCTGTTATTGGTGGGTGCCCCTCCTAGTCGGCCCTCTCCCCTTATTTGTCTTTCATATACATTCACACGTTGACTTTCTCCTCTATCTACACACAAATGTTTTCTCCTGCCCACATGCCATTTCACAGGCACTCTGCCTCAAATACAAATACATAGCCATTCCCACTTTCTCTCTCATAATCCTTTGTATTTTCTCATATACACATATGTGAGCTTACTTCCATGTGCTAGGGCCCTTATTTAGTGATCCTGGGTAGTAGCTTGTCAGAACCCTCAAAGCCAAGATAAGGACAGAGAATAAACCCATAAAGCCTGAACTTGGAATAAGAAATGGGGGAAGACAATATAAAGGAAATTAATACTATCTTTCTCTCAGTTGGTTTGGGCCTCAGGCTGAAGAGGAAGAAAGTCATTTTTCATCCTTGGTCCTTATTAGGTGTGGGCCTTGGTCTGGAACTTGGACTTGAGAAGCTAAATGTGATTCTGTATCAGAGTCTTCCATAGGTGATACTGAACCCATGGAAAAACTGGTTCCAAAAGGTCCTCTCTCATTCTTACCAGCTCACCACATCACTCATCCTGTGTGACCACTCACTGAGTGCTTAGCCCCCAAAGGTGTCAGAAACAAATGTCATGGGAACAGCCTCCTGCCATCGCTCAGTGGCCCAGACAAGTTCTTGTAACAATGGACCTATATGGTTACTTTGCTTAATTTGCTTATCCTTAGTGAGGACACCTGAAGATCGTGTAATGTTATTCTGCAAGGGTGCAGACACGATCCTCTGTCAGCTACTTCATCCATCCTGTAGATGCCTCAGAGACGTGACCATGGAACATTTAGATGTAAGTGTTTAGGTTGCAGGGGAGGGAAGCTGTGGATGGCTCTGTGTATCTGGATGTGTGTCCATATATATGTCCCCATGTCAGTGTGTTTCAGTATGGGGTAGATTGGTGTCTGTGTCTCTTTAATTGATAGAAGAATAAAAACTACCTCATTCTGTGGGATTCTCACTGACCACATTGCCACCTTCTGTGTGAAGGAGTTGGGTGGCCCAGGATCCCAGGGGCATAATGAGGATTGTGTTGTGGGAGCATTTACCACAGTCAGAACAGTTCATTCTATGATTCCTGGCTCAGGAGGTCCTGTGGTCACATCTAGAATTTGCTTCAGAATAGGGCCTGCTGGACTTCCCTGGTGGCACAGTGGTTAAGAATCTGCCTGCCGGGGCTTCCCTGGTGGCGCAGTAGTTGAGAATCTGCCTGCTAATGCAGGGGACACGGGTTCGAGCCCTGGTCTGGGAGGATCCCACATGCCGTGGAGCAACTAGGCCCGTGAGCCACAACTACTGAGCCTGCGCGTCTGGAGCCTGTGCTCCACAACAAAAGAGGCTGCGATAGTGAGAGGCCCGCGCACCGCGATGAAGAGTGGCCCCCGCTTGCCACAACTAGAGAAAGCCCTCGCACAGAAACGAAGACCCAACACAGCAAAAAATAAATTAATTAATTAATAAACTCCTACCCCCAACATCTTCTTAAAAAAAAAAAAAAAAGAATCCACCTGCCAATGCACGGAACACGGGTTCAAGCCCTGGTCCGGGAGGATCCCACATGCCGTGGACCAACTAAGCCCGTGCGCCACAACTACTGAGCCTGTGCTCTAGAGCCCACGAGCCACAACTACAGAGCACGTGTGCCACAACTACTGAAGCCTGCACAACCTAGAGCCCGTGCTCCGCAACAAGAGAAGCCACCGCAATGAGAAGCCTGCGCACCACAACGAAGAGAAGCCCCCGCTCACCGCTACTAGAGAAAGCCCGCGTGCAGCAATGAAGACCCAATGCAATCAAAAATTAACTAATTAATTAATTGAAAGAATAGGGCCTGTTGGTATGGGAGGCCCCACCCCACCATCCATGATGGGAAAAGACTGCTTTTAGGGTACGGAGCAGAAGGCACCAGGCCTGGGCTGTGTAGAGGACTGTTTGACACCGTCCTATGTTATTTACAGGATTAGAATCCCCATGGGTACCCACCTACCCCACCCCACTTCCACCCTCTGGGACTTGAGATATATCAGAAAGAGAGATTGGCTTCAGTCTGCTGACATTAGAAGGGAAAACCAGATTCATGCTTGCTGGGGTTTCTACCCTTAAACCTGGATATATAAATGTCTGGGGGAATAGGACAGGGGATGTGATGGGGAAGGGGCAGATCAGAAAAATATTTTAAAGAAGAAATAGGTTGGAGAAAGTGCTATTTTATTAGGGCCATTTTGGCTTGGCCCCATGTTAACTCATAGAAGTCAGAGAGCAAATGGCCAGAAGGCACATGTGAAGATGTTCAGTGTCAGCCATCAGGGAAAAGCAAATCAAAAATCACAAGATACTACTTCACACCAGTAGGGTAGTTCAAATCGAAAAGATGACCAGACAATAATGAGCACTGCCAAGGATACAGAGAAATTGTAACCTTCATACATTGCTGGCAGGAATGTAAAATGATGCAGCCATTTTGTAAAACAGTCTGGCATTTCCTGAAAAAGTTAAGCATAGAGTTGTCATATGACCCAGCAATTCCACTCCTAGGTATATTCCCAAGAGAACTGAACATTTATATTCACACAAAAATGTGTACACTAATATTTATAGCAGCATTATTCATAATAGCAAAAAAGTAGAAACAACCCAGATCCCCATCAATGGATGAATGGATAAATAAAATATGATAAGTCTGTACAGTGAATATTATTCAGTCACAAAACGGAATGACATACTTATAAATGCTACAATGTGGATAAACCTTGAAAACATTATGCTAAGGGAAAGAAGCCAGTCACAAAAGGCCAATATTTTACGATTTCATTTATATGACATGTCCAGAATAGGCAAATCCATAGAACAGAAAGTAGATTAGTGGTTACCAGGGGCTAGAAGAAAACGGAATGGAAATGACTGCTGATGGGTACAGGGTTTCTTTCAGAGGTGATGAAAATGTTTGGGAATAAAATAATAGTGATGGTTGCACAACTTTATGAATATATGTATATTTAAAAACCGCTTAACTGTATACTTTAAAAGGGTGGATTTTATGGTACATACACTGTATCTCAAGTTTTTGAAAAAGTCATTGAAGTGTCCCACATAGGACAACTCTTATGTCTTATACTGGTTTCCGGAGGCCACAGTTTTGCTTTTTTGGTGTGTGTGTGTGTGTGTGTGTGTGTGTGTGTGTGTGTTTTGTGGGCTACTCTGAAAACTTGTCTTTTAACCTTCCAGAACTCATGAATTAGGGTATCTTCTCAATGAGCATTTCCACAGACTGTCTTCAAAGAGGGGTCATAAAACTATTTCAGATCTTTTGACCTGCTTCCAACCTTAACAGATACCCACAGAAGAGCCTAAAACACTACAATCTATTAACCACTGAGGATACACCTATAATAGTCAAGTTCCAGAAACCCACTCATGCAGAAGCACAGCTCCAAGCCCTCTAAGACAGGAATCCAGCAAACAGGTCACACAAAAACAAGCAGCAGTCATAATTTGGCCCCAGGGCCCCAGTTTGCCCACCACAAGAGAAAAAAAAAAAAACATACTAGTAAGGGATAAGTAAAAAATGTTAACACAGGCTGCTAAAGTATTTGTTGAATGGATTAAGAATCTGTCAGTGTATTGTTAAGCTTGCCAAGTCCTCTTATCAGTATCATGCAAAATCAGTTTCTACCATATCTCTTCCTTCTTTTTTTAAAAATGGCTGATGTTGGGGCTTCCCTGGTGGCGCAGTGGTTGAGAATCTGCCTGCCAATGCAGGGGACACGGGTTCAAGCCCTGGTCTGGGAAGATCCCACATGCCGCGGAGCAACTGGGCCTGTGAACCATAACTACTGAGCCTGCGCGTCTGGAGCCTTTGCTCCACAACAAGAGAGGCCGTGATAGTGAGAGGCCCGCACACTGCGATGAAGAGTGGCCCCTGCTCGCTGTAATTAGATAAAGCCCTCGCACAGAAACGAAGACCCAACACAGCCAAAGATAAAATAAATAAATTTATAAAATGGCTGATGTGTATTTTAAATTGCTGAATATATATTTATTTATTTATTTATTTATTTATTGAGGTAAAATTGGTAGATGACATTATATAAGTTTCAGGGGTACACCATTATAATTTGATTTTTGTATACACTTCAAAGTGATCACCACTTTGTCTAGTTATCACCCATCACCATACAATTGACCCCCTTCACCTATTTCACCCACCCCCACCAACCCCTTTCCTCTCTAGTAACCACCAATCTCTTCTCTGTATCTATGAGTTTGTGTTTTGTTTGTTCATGTTTGTTTTTTAGATTCCACATATAAGTGAAATCGTTTGGTGTTTGGTCTTTCTTTATCTGATTTATTTCACATAGCGTAATACCCTCAAGGTCCATCCATCTCGTCACAAATGGCAAGATTTCTACTTTTTGTGGCTGTGTAGTATTCCATTCATCAGCGGACATTTAGGTTGTTTCCATATCTTGGCTGTTGTAAATAATGCTGCAGTGAACACAGGGGTGCATGTATCTTTTTGAATTAGTGATTTCATATTCTTTGGATAAATACCCAGAAGTGGAATAGCTGGATCTGGATCATATGGTGATTCTATTTTTAATTATCAAAAAGACAAATAACAAAGGTTGGAGAGGATGTGGAGAAAAGGGAACCCTCATACACTGTTGGTGGGAATATAAACTGGTACAACCACTATGGAAAACAGTATGGAGATATTTCCTTCTTAAGAAGTCTCTTGAGATCTTCTCTCAGCCTTCTTTTTTATAGCTTCACCTGCCAACAGTACAGAGGTTTAAGAGATAGCATTCTCTGCAAATACTGCCTTATATTAATTTTACCTGATAGCTAACATGAAGTACTCAGGAGTTACACAGAGAACTAAGAACAAAATATCAAGATGATAAATTCTGTTTCTCTTTGCTCTTATAAAGCCAAAGTGAATTATTTTGAAGCTCACTATTAAGTTATTATGGGGACTTCCCTGGGAGTCCAGTAGTTAAGACTTCACCTTCACTGCAGAGGGCACATGTTTGATCCCTGGCTGGGGAGCTAAGATCCCACGTGCCGCGCACAGTGCAGCAGCAAAAAAAAAAAAAAAAAAGGGATTACGTAGAATTGTTATTTATGTGCAATTCCCAACACACAAAATCTGCTTCTAACCCTCCTTCAGTTAAATATGAATTGTGCCCTAAACTACCCACACTCTCACCTAGCTTTCCTTATAACCAAGAGTATACTTCCGTAAGATAGTTAGCTATGGGTGGTTAGGAGATATTGGTGGCCAAAGAGCAAAAGATGCTGACTCACCCAGAGAGCATTTCAGCAGTGGCCTCATTAACACTACTGGCAATGACTAATTAACTGAGCCACCCAGCTGTAGACAAATACACAAATTTGCTATTTGAGATGCCCATTGAATACTTGATGAACGAAGGCAGGGAGAGATGAAAATAAATAAATGTAAGCCTGTAAAAAAACAGTAACACCCTTGATTATTTGTTATAAGAATTCCTTTGTACTTTATTACTCTCTTCTTTCTCATATTATAGACATCATTATCTTCTCTTTAGAGGGTGAATTATTATCCCAATTTTACAAGAAATAAATCTAGAAGGCGTCATTCTTTATGAGGGTCACACAGCAAATTACCTAACCACAAGTGGAAGTTAGAATCTTCTGTCTCTCAGAAGTACTCTCAGCCTTTATCCCCAGCTACGCTGGCACCATCCTTAGGACATTTGACTGAGAAAACTGAACAGGTGCTTTCTGGTTAGGCTAGGTACTAGCCCTGTGATATTAACCAATAAACCCTATCTTGCAGGCAGATGGAGCCTGTGGGGTTACTCTGTCATTCCTTAACTCAGCCCTAACCCAGCCCAAGTGCACACATGTCTTCCAGGATTTTGCCAGTGATGGCCTTCGCACCCTCATGGTGGCCTACCGAGAACTGGACAACGCATTCTTCCAGGACTGGAGCAGGAAGCACAGTGAAGCCTATCTGTCTTTGGAGAATCGGGAAGATAAAATATCAATGGTCTGTGAAGAGATCGAAAAAGACCTGATGGTTAGTGTGAGGAAGCCAGGGACAGATTGGAGGCAGGATTGGGGGCGGGGGAGCAGTCAGGAGACTGAGCAAGGGCTCTGAGAATGGCTTCCAGCAAATCATAGGTTCAGGCTCTCTCTGGATACTAGATACGGGGATCCAAGCTGATTCAGGATATCTTGGATCTTTGAAATCCATAAATAAGGAAAGAATGTACTTGTTGTAAATTTCATCTTTCTGGTAGTGTTTCTTATGCCAAAGCTGTCCACAGAAGCTAAGAAATCTGGAAGAAATCAGGGTCTGAATAATGTACAAATTAGATGATCCAGAACTAATTGATGGAATAATCAAGACAATAATGTTCACTCATTCATTCAACATATTTATTAAGTGCCTCCTATGTGCCAGGTACTGTTTTAAGGCCTGAGCATGTAGTAGTAGGCAAAACAGACAAAAAAGTAATATATATACAGTATGTTAGGTGATGACAGTTCTATGGAAGGAAATAAAGCCAGGAAGAAAGGTAGGGAGTATCAGCACATGTGTGTGTGTTGTAGAGGGTAGAGTATAATTGCTATTTTAAATAGGGTGCTTAGTCTTCACTATGAAGGAGACATCTGAGCAGAGACCTGAAGAAGGTGGCAAACCAAGCAGATCTCTGGGGAATCAGTTTTCCAGAAAGAAGGAACAGCAAGAACAAGGACCCTGAAATAGGAGCAGACCAAATTTGTTAGTAGAACAGTAAGGCAGCTCATGTGTCTGGTACAGTGTAAGTGAGGAGGAGACAATAAAAGGACATGAAACAGAGAAGCAGTAAGGGGTCTTGACAGGCCCATATAAAGACTTATAATGAGCCATGGAAAACAGTTGAAGAGTTCAACCAGAGAAGTGATGTGATAGCTTTTAAAATGATCAGTCTGGCTGCCATGTTGAGATTATACTGTAGGGGAGCAAATGCAGACCCAGGGAGACCAATTAGAAAGTAGTTGCTTTTCCGGTTTGCAAGGCAGAAATAGAGACACAGACGTAGAGAACAAACATATGGACATCAAGGGCGGGAAGTGGGGGTGGAATGAACTGGGAGATTGGGATTGACCTCTTTACACTAATATGAATAAAATTGATAACTAATGAGAATCTGCTGTATAGCACAGGGAACTCCACTTCTCTGTACAGTAGAAACTAGCACAACATTGTAAAACAACTATACCCCAATAAAAAAAGAAAGAAAGAAAGTAGTTGTAATAGTACAGGTGAGAGATGATAATGGCTTGGACCAGATAGACGTAGTGGAAGTGGTGAGAAATGGTCAAATTCTGTACACTTTTAAAAGTAGCACAAACAGAATTTGCTGATGGTTTAGATTATAGAATATGATACAAGAAGTTAAGGATGACCCCCAAATTTTTGACCAGATTGATACAGGCTCTGCTATAAAAAGAGAAATTGCTGATACCAAATGGGAAAATTTATAGATCCCAAAGGTCACAAATCTCCTTCCATAGTCAGTTCTGTGGTTAGTATTTCTAGTCTGTCCTTTTAGAGGCCTAGCAGAAATCAGTCAGTAGTTTGTCCGGCTGTCAGTTCCTCAGACCCAGTGCCGGTGCCCATCCCTGTGTTCAGTCGGTACTATTAGGGTATCACTGAGAGACGGCATGGTGTTGGACCAACATACTTGTAGTGTGGGAAAGGCCTTGAAAACCTTAGAGGCCCTCAGTAGGTACAAACAAATGAAGTTCACCCAAGCCCTTTTAGAGTTGAAAGAAAAACTGGAGTTGGATTTGGGGATCCCTTGTCTGGGACCCACTGCTTTTGGAGACCAAAGCCAGGAAACGTGCTACGAAGCAAGGGAGAAGTGAGAGTGTGTTGAGAAACAGAGGATTTAGAAGTGGCACAAAGCTTCATGTATGACTTGGGCAAGTCTTTTCCCTCTTTGGTTCCTTATATTCTATGTTTCTAAATTTGATTTCAGTGTGTGGTTGAAAAGCTGTCTGTTGAGGGACAGAGTGTAGTGAGTTTTATACCATTGGGGTCCTCGTGCCAGGACACAGCCAGCTTACTAAAGAGGATACTGAGGTGCCAGTCGAGTTGTTGGGTACCACTAAAGGCAATGCGCCTCTTCCTTTGCCTCACTCACTGATATTTCTGTTCAAAGCTGTTAGGGGCCACAGCCATAGACGACAAGCTGCAGGATGGAGTACCCGAGACGATCATCACCCTGAACAAAGCCAAAATTAAAATCTGGGTTTTAACTGGAGATAAGCAAGGTAAAGGGGAGCTCCTTGCCTGACCAATTCTCTTCCCTGTCCACCTTAGCCATTTCTTCTTTTTCTTTTTCATTTCCTTTTTTTCTTAACCATTTATTTGACAAATACCTTATAACCCAGGTCAAGTCCTTAGAGGACACCTTCACTCCCAGTCTTGCATATAATTTGCTAAGCATATATAGTACTTTATGCTAGATACTGTACTGGGCATGGAGAACACAGAGATGAATCAGTCAGACATGGCCTCTGTCATCCAGGAACTCACAAGCTAAAAACTTTTAGGGTTGTCTTTGACTATACCCTCTTTGTTGTCCCAAAGATTTACTCTCTTACCATGTTCCACTAATTCTTCTGAAAATCCTCTTAACTATGCCACCACCCTAGTTTAGCCTTTGTCCCCTGTTGGCTGTACTTCTGCAAAAACTTCTGAACTGATCTGTCTCTTGACCTTATTAATTTCAATATAGCCTACATTAAACCATCAGTTTAACCTTCCTAAAATACTGCTTTTGTGACGTTACTCCTCTACTCAGGTACCTACAGCAACTTCACATGGTAAAGTCGGACTCCACTGTCTGGACTTCAAGACCTTGATAATCTGTTGCTACCTACACATCCTTATCTCCATCGTAATGTGACCATATCTTCATTATGTCCCGAACCAATTCCTATTCTATGCCCTCTGTTTGGATTGTTTCCCCATTTGAAATTCTTTTTCCCCCTAAACAAATATTACTCATCCTTTAAGGCCTTGCTCTAAGAAACTTTCTAAGATAATTGTAATCTCTCCTCTGAATTTTCATACTACTTGTAGCCAAGGCTCAGGACTTAATTTAAAAAAAAATTGTTTTCCTTAGTATGACTTTATTCCAAATTCAAGATTTCTTGATGCAAAGGAAAGACTACAGCCTAAACATATCTCAGTCCCCCATAAAATCTAGCATAGAAACAGGCACAGTGCTGTTCAAGGAAATATACCCAGATTGCTGGGAGAAGTGAATACAGACAGGAATTGCCTTAAGAAATAAGGGAAGGCTTTGTAGAGAAAGCTAAGCCAGAATGATCCTAGTTATTGATAAATAACTTGCAAGTCTGTACCAGGTAGACATTTTCCTCTGGATGTTTGAATATAGTCTCCACTGGCTCACGAAAAACACACTTTGACTGCATCCGTGGCAAATATGGACATATGGGCTTTGCAGGCCACTGTTTAGTGCCTTTGTACCTGTACACTGTAAAGACCCTGTTCCAGCCAAAATGCGACCTGTGTTCCCCCTTGCCCTGCAGAGACTGCTGTGAACATTGCCTATGCCTGTAACATATTTGAGGATGAAATGGATGGGATGTTTATCGTGGAAGGCAAGGATGATGAGACTGTTCGGCAAGAACTCAGGTACGATGGGAGAGCTGCCACAGCCTGTCCCTGGAACCAAGATTTCCCACCCATCACTTCACCCAGTGTGGCTCCTACATTACCAGAAGGAACAGAGAAGAAATGGGGGAGGGAAAAACAAAAAAACCTAAAATATTCGAGAGAATTTTGTGAAGAAGCATTAGGGCTCAAGGAGTTGGAGTGTGGAGGTGGAGAAGTGTTATATGTAGATGGTCTGGGACCTAAGGCAGTGGCAGCTGTCAGAAGGCAGTTGAGTATGAGGCCCCGGGAGGTGCTCTGCAGAGGGGACACATTTTCCTTCCTAAGCTCTGGGGCTTCAGGTCAGACACTAACCATTACTCTTGGCTTTCAGGTCGGCAAGGGAAAAGATGAAACCTGAGTCTCTACTGGAATCAGACCCAGTAAACAGTTACCTCACCACAAATCCCCGAATGCCCTTCAAAATACCCGAGGAGATGCCCAATGGCAACTACGGCTTGATCATCAACGGCTACAGTCTGGTGAGCAACACAGACCTTCAACTCTGTTCTCTTCTTCCAAGGAACTTTTTTCCTAGGTCCAATCCACTTCAGGAAAATTTCAAGATCCTTTTGCTATTCCATGAGTTACCCTATTGCCCCTTCCTTCAGGTGCCCTTGCCTGTCAGACACCTTTCCCCAGCCTTCTCTAGGCAGGAATAACGAGGAAAGAGAAGCCAAGGGCATAGTCCTTTCTTATCCAAATTCTTCACTACTGATGTGGCCCATCACATAGGGGAAGGGGGGAAGTGAGCAGAACCAGGTCCTCCAAAAAATCACTTGGCCTTATAAGCCAGTCAACTGATTTGACCCAGTGAGACCCTCACTGGTTTTCTGCTGGAGGCTGGGTCAGGATGCCTAGAACTGACTTGGGGGCTTGGCTGCCCTTGGGAGTGGAGCACCTGGGGAGAAGCTCTGCCTGACAGGGGAGTATGGAGGGGAAGGAGAGGGCCTAGGAAGGTTCTATCCCAAGAGTCTTTTGGGGCAACCTGGAATGTGGGTGTGTCCTGGTGCTGCAGGCCCACGCTCTGGAAGGGAACCTGGAGTTGGAACTGCTGCGAACGGCGTGCATGTGCAAGGGAGTGATCTGCTGCCGGATGACACCCCTTCAGAAGGCCCAGGTGGTAGAGCTGGTGAAGAGGTACAAGAAGGCGGTGACACTGGCCATCGGGGATGGGGCCAATGACGTCAGCATGATTAAAGGCATGTGAGGGGTGGGGGTGCTGTAGTGCCTAGCCATGGGCTTGCTCTTCCCTTCTTCCATGGGCAAAACTGATCTGGGTGGCACTGTGTTGCTGGCTCACTCTCCTGCATATCATATGTATTGTACATTTATAGTGTTTTGCAGCTTCATTCATGTTCCTCTACACCTCAGTTCCCACTTGTTTACACATCATTACATCAGCCCACATCCACAGTCATGCACACACATTCAGATTCATGTACGTTAACACTCACACACACTCAGATACCCATGTCTCCAGTAAGAACACGTGTGCATATTCATAGAACAACAGGCTGTGCAACTACAACACCATCTTTCTGAGATGTCATCGAAGCCCACAGAAAGGACCCCTAGACAGGAGTCGTGGTCTGTTCCTTTTTTGAAGGCTGTAGGGCTGAGCAATGTTAGACAGACTGCAGGGCTGCCCAACCAGGGAATTAGCTGTGCGGCCTGATGCGGGGATCTTTTCCTCTCTGAGGCAATATTCCCAAGAGCTTGCCTTGGAGAAGAATAGCAAACTTACTGATGCTTCGGACCAACAGAAGCAAATGGCTGAAACTGGTGCTAATTTCAGCTGAATGTTGTTAGCCTCCAGCAACTTGTGGTTCTGTGAGATATGGATAACATCTAGGGGTCCTCTAGTCCAACCTCTCTCCCCATACTGGAAACACTAGCAGATATTCCAGCCTCGGCTTCAATACTAGGAAGTGTTCTTGCTCTTTTCCCCACTTTCTAGAACTTCATTGGCTTTTAGAGCCTTAGAGGTTTCAATTATTCTGTTAAGCAACGTAATAGGTATATACCAGAAGATCAAAGAATTTGGCCTATATTACAACAGACTGATTAAAACTTTTAGAAACTTAAGTCTTACCTTCCATCAAGCATAATCCTTGCTTTATCCAGAAAAAGTCACCTTAAGCTTCCTGAAGAACTCGTTTCTTATAACAAAGTACGTACATCACGTATTCCTCCCAACAGTTGGATTTTAGCTCCTTAGATAAACTTAGGTAATTAAAAACTATGTTAGGTTGACATTCATCCTGCATCTTTAATTGATTTAAGTGGCTTCGAGAGATAACAAGAAATTTTTACCTCAGCATCTGGGCAGTAGGGAAGAGCCCAGATGAATACAGTAGGTGCAAAACCATCAAGGACAGTTTTCTAGTACTAGCTGTACGTGGCGTTCTTGAGTGGCAGCATCCAAAACAAAGTGCAGATGAAGGAGTTGTTGTCTGACTTGTGGGGGAGGGGCAATCCACTAAGGAGAAAAGACTCCATAAATAAGTGCCACTGGGCCTACCAGTGTTTTTCAAATGTAAAATAAGGGGCTTATGCAACATGACCTGAGCCTTCCTTTTACACTTCCCAGGCTGGGAGCCCAGAAGACAAGCTCTGTGGCTGAGAAGTTTCTGGGGTTTCTTTGCAGCTGCCCACATTGGAGTCGGCATCAATGGCCAGGAGGGAATGCAGGCCATGCTCAACGGCGACTACGCCTTCTCCCAGTTCCGCTATCTTCAGCGTCTACTCTTGGTCCATGGCCGCTGGTCCTATAATCGCATGTGCAAGTTTCTCAGCTACTTCTTTTACAAAAACTTTGCCTTCACTCTGGTGCACTTCTGGTATGCCTTCTACAGCGGGTTCTCTGCACAGGTAGGAGGTCAAGTGGCATTCCCCACTGTCGTCAACTGGGTCTTCTCTAATCACCCCCCACTTCAACCAGTTCAGACCCCTTTTCTCCTCTAGAGACCTGTGTATGACATGCTGTCATCTATCCATTAAACTCCTCACCCATGATGATCCCATCTCCTAACCCTACACTTAACCTTAGATTTCTAAACACTAACTTTTCTGTCCTGGCTCTGACTTGGCCTTGACTCCTACCAACAGAACTCTCCCATGAGATATTTTCATCTTTTCCATGACACAGAGACCTAGAATTTCCAAACATATGTAATGGGGGTGGGGGTGAGATTCCTGGATCTGGGAGGGTTTTTAGGGTCCGGAGTAATCTTTATGTAGCTCTGTCCTTTATGGAACAACAGGTTAAGTCTCAAGGGGCCTTTGGGTCTTGCCAGACAGACTGGTTCTGGCATTTACCTGTAGCCATACTTGGAAACACAGCTTCCCCTTACTTCTCCTTCCTCACCCAGACATACCACACTGCCAAACACACCCTATCTTTGCTCTAATGAATATGAAGCCTCCCCCACAGAAGTGGGGAGAGGTGACACTTGGATGTTGATGTTCTATGAGAAGTCCCTTTTCCTATGAGAAGTTTTTCAGGAGTCTCTCAAGGATTCCCAAAGAGAAACAACCTCAGGAATTATTATCTTGGGAGATCCCTACTACCTTTGTTACCTTGGGCTCCAGGGGAAACAGACCAGTCAGCACACAATAGTAGGCTTGTCTACCCCTAGTGTCTAACAAAGCCAGTCTGGTTCGTGGGAGGTGTATGTGTATATATGTGTTACTGCTGACCTCTTGTGGTTAGTAAAGAAAGGAGCCCTCTCTAGGCCCAGAATGAAGCACCCAGCTGGGGAAGGGTCATTGGGTCTATTCTGCTTGCCAGTGTAAGAAAATGTCCAGGGTTATAGAAACTACTGAATGCCATAAAGCAGATAAAGAACCCAGAGGCTTACATGCCTGGGAGTGCAGGGGTACACCTAGCATTCCCTAGCAGCCACTCTGCGTCCTTTCTGTGTAGGGAGGAGCAGTACAGGTCATGGTGAGGTTGGTCTAAATCAGCCTTGTCAAGCTGGCCACAAACAAGTTTGATGTGGGCTTACCCCAGCCTGGGACCCAGGGACCAAACAGAGTCTGGGGTCAGCCTTCTCAGTCAGATTTCGGAAATCCAAATCCTGCTCTAGGTTAGTATGGTGATGGGTAGGTGGAGGGCAGAAGGGCTTCTCTTGGACCTGGGAGATGGAGCTGAGACTTTGGAGAAGAGAAGAGTCTAAGAAATCTCCTTGGTATTCTTCCAGACAGTTTATGATACCTGGTTTATCACTTTCTACAACCTGGTCTACACCTCCCTCCCTGTCCTGGGCTTGAGTCTGTTTGACCAGGTAAGACCAGCAGCAAGCCTCTTATGGCTAAAGCCCCTGGGCCCTTGAAGAGTATTCCCAGGAGTGAGGAGGAAAGCAATAGCCAAGCTACAAAGTCAAATGTAAATGGAATTATTTATAGAGCAAGGGAGAGAGTTGATCACAGAACACAGATACCTCTAAGGGACTAACTTGTCCCCATTGGCTTCCCACTTTCTTCCAACTGGCTTTTGACACAAAGGATACTCAACTAAAGGAACACTTAAAACTGGGGACTCATGTCCCAACTGCCTTCCCCATCCCAAGCTCCAGTCCCCCCTTCAGCTATTCCCAATCCTAATTGCCCCCTTTCTTAACTCCGCATCTTGCCCTTCTAGCTTTCTTCCACCACGTATATCCTTGCCTGGAAAGTAGGACTTTAGGAAGGGTCTGTGGTCACTGCTCTGTTCTCTGGTTCCACTTCTCAAGTAATCCATGAGGAAACTCCTAGGCAGCCTAACAGCAGACTCAGTCAGGGGAGAAGCCTCTACTCTGTTAGAAATGGGATCTTCTATGGAGAGACCCTGAGCCTTCCTTCTTACCCTCTGGTGCTTCCAGGATGTGAATGAAACATGGAGCCTACGTTTCCCAGAGCTGTATGAGCCAGGCCAGCACAACCTCTATTTCAACAAGAAGGAATTTGTGAAGTGTTTGATGCATGGAATCTACAGTTCCTTAGTGCTGTTCTTTATCCCTATGGGGACCGTTTACAATTCAGTGCGCAGTGACGGGAAGGAAATCTCCGACTACCAGTCCTTCTCCATGATAGTGCAGACCTCCTTGCTCTGCGTGGTCACAGTGCAGGTGTGGCTAGTGGTGGGGTAAGGGGGTTGGGTGGGGAGCCTGTCCGGAACAGAGGAAGGGAAGGAGGGAGGGAAGGTGGGAAGGGAGCATCCTCCTTTACAAAATTGGAGAAGGGAGGTGGCTGACAGGTCCCAGGTTGTAGACTAATGAACATAAGAGGGTGCTTTTCAGATTGCCCTGGAGACAACCTACTGGACAATGATAAGCCACATCTTCACCTGGGGTAGCCTGGGTTTCTACTTTTGCATCTTATTCTTCCTGTACAGTGATGGCTTGTGCCTAATGTTCCCCAACATCTTCCAGTTCCTAGGTAAGATTCTGCCCAGTCTGTGGCAAGGGGCTGGGGCTGGGGGTGGTAGTGTGAACCAAGTACATTTGTTTAATAAATGTTTACTGAGCAGCTATTACTATGTGTTAGGATCTGTCATATATATATCATATATATATATATGTGATTATGACATGGTCTTAGCCCTAAAAGGACTCAAAATCTAGCTAGGTGAAATATTTTACCTCATTAGAGTCTCTAAGATATTTTTAAGTTTCTTACCTAATTTGGTCTCTACAAGCATCCCGTGAGATAGACAGGGCAAGGATTATTACACCATTTTAGAGACTGGAGGTTTTTAAAAAATGACTCAAATCTAGGTCTCCTGGTTCCCAGTCCAATGTCCTTTCTACTGTGGCATACTGCCTTCTTATCTCCCACATTAATTTCCCTCTCTCTCATCTCCACTATGATGAGGACAAAATACAGACAGAGTAGATGTGTAGATGTAGCTGGCTCCTACCTCTTGTCAAGCCACTCATTTTTCCCTTCCAAAACCCTCTATCCCATTTTTGTGTCCAGGCCAATGCTCTAGGATTCCTATAACCTACCCCCACCTCTCCTGCCCTGCCCGGCCTTTAGAGGGAGACAAAGGCATGTGAATTCACAGTGACTTTGGCTGCACCAAGGACCTAACGTCAGTGCAATCCTTTCACATTTATATTATTTCTCAGGAGACTAACTGTCTCCAAATCAATAACTTCTTTCTTTGGACTGAAGAGATAGACCTAAGTTCTGGCTGACAGCCCCCTTCCTCTAGGCTCTGGTTCTGCCTTTCCCTTCTGGCTCATTGTTTACAGGTGTGGCCAGGAACACTCTGAACCTGCCGCAAATGTGGCTGAGTATTGTCCTCAGTGTGGTCCTCTGTATGTTGCCTGTGATTGGGTACCGATTTCTCAAACCACTATTCTGGCCCATCAGTGTGGACAAGGTGAGTGGAACAGGGAATCTACCCAGATATAATTCATGACCCTCTTTGCCTTTGCCTCTGTGGATAAAAACCCTGTCCCCCACGCTTTGGCTTTAGATTATTGACAGAATTCATCATTGCATGAGACATCCACTGCCACACCCAAGCCGGACCAAACGGAAACATGCAAGCTCTCAACGTTCTGCCTATGCGTTCTCCCACAAACAGGGCTTTGGGGCCCTCATCACTTCCGGCAAGACAATAAGGGCCAAAATGCCCAAGAAAAACAGCTTTCCTTTTAAAAAATAGAGGCCTTTACGGAAGCCCTAAAGGAGTCAGTCATTGCTCTTCCTCCCTTGTATTCACACAACTTAAAAAGGAGAGATTAGAGTCCCTGGAAACCAGCATAAACCTGTTCTTCCACTCTCACTCCAGGGGCTCAGCCTCTTCATTCCCTAGAAGGCTATGCCCAGGTAAGGGAAGGGAAGGAAAGGTAAAGGGCCCCCAGACATCTGTCAGAGTTACAGCATATCAAGAAAAAGCGACGTCAGGCCTCCCTCTACCAACCCTTCCAAGTTTTAATCCATACAAGCAAATGTGGAAATAATGGGTGAAGAGGGGGAATGTGGGGAAGGGAAAATAAAATAGGACCTAAGAATCTTAGTTTGGGCCCTATTTCCCATACCCAGAGCAACCATAAATTTTGCCAGGGCTCCCCACAAACATATTCACCCAGGTACCCTTCTCAGGTTTATCTGAGGGATTCAGGGCCTGGGTAGCAAAAGGAAGAGGCAGCTATGAAAAGTTGGTCATAAGAAGCTAAAGGAGAGTTTCTGGACCAAAGAAAGAATGGAGGTGGTTCCTGCCTTGATAGGACAGCTCAAGATTTTGCCACCTTCTCTTCTCTTTGACCCCTTTGACCCAAGAACTGATACCTTTTCAGGCCTCAGAACTGGGAGGGGGAGACTGCAGGGGATTTAAAAAAATCTTTTCTTGAGGGACATAAGCCATAATTGGTGAACATTTGTCTTCATTCCATAAAATTATTTTTAGAAGAAATTGTATGTACTTGGGAAATTGCTTCTAACAAGTTTATAGATAAGTAATAAATTGCTGATTTTCGAGTAGAGAGATTTGTATTGTCTGTTGGGGCCCCAGTGATAATAACTTAGGCCAAGCAATATCATTGGTCTATAGACCCCTTTTGAATGAGACCAATATTTCCCTCCCCCCACCAACTACGTTTTCACTTCCATTCCAGTTTTTGCCCCTGCTCCTAAACTCTATCTTGGCCTCAGTATGAGCACATCTTTTAACCATATAGCTCTATCCTCTTTGCACACCTTAAATATTAGTTCCCAAAGCTCAGCCCTAGGTTCTCTGCTCATTTTTCTTTGTACACTTTTCCTGAGTGACGACTTCTAATCTCATAACTTTATTTACCAATAGAAAGAAGATTCTCAACTCTCTCTCTATCCTAGATCTCTCTTCTGAGATCCAGATCCATTTATTAAACTGACTCTAAGACCCTTCACTTAGTTGAATCTCAGGAAACTCACCAACCTGTATTAAACATTTTCCCCCAAAATTTCACCCCAGGATGTCACTACCATCATCCCATTCACCCAAAGCAGAATGATGGGAATAATACAATACTCTTCCTATATAGTCTGATGTCTAGTAAGTCATCAAGTAATGTAAATTCAGCATCTTCATCATGTCCTGTTTTCAGTTCCCTCCATTATTACTACCATTGTCCTCGTTTAGACTTTGATCATCTCTGACCTAGATTACTGCATAAAATCTCCCCTCTCCTCTTCCTGGTTTTCCCCTATCTAAAGTATCACCAGTACCATTTCCAGAGTTATCTTTCTGAACTGCAAACTTGATCATGTCAAGCCCCAGCTTAGCACCCTTTAAGAATTTTGCATGCCTTCGGGATCAAGGTAACATTTGAACATATTATTATTAGGCCCTCTCTAGTCTTGTCTTCTACTTCTCCCCCATCTGCATGCACTCCAGTCATGCTATTTCTGGTCTTCATGTGGTCAAGCATGCTGTTCTCATATCCTAAAATGCTTTCCCTCACCCCCTTCTTCATCATGCAAATTCCTAGTCACCCTTCAAAACTCGGAATATTTGGAACTAAGTAGAGGTGATGGTTGAACGACATTGTACTAAGTGCCCGTGAATCGTATAAGTGCCCGTGAATCGTATACTTAAAATGTACTGGGCTTCCCTGGCGGCGCAGTGGTTGAGAGTCCGCCTGCCGATGCAAGGGATGCGGGTTCGTGCCCCGGTCCGGGAAGATCCCACATGCCGCGGAGCGGCTGGGCCCATGAGCCATGGCCGCTGAGCCTGTGCGTCCGGAGCCTGTGCTCCGCAACAGGAGAGGCCACAGTAGTGAGAGTCCCACGTACCGCAAAAAAAAAAAAAAAAATACTAAGTGCCCGTGACTTGTATACTTAAAAAGGGTTATGAGAATGTTTTATGTTATGAGAATTTTACCTCAATTTTTTAAAAACTCAGATTAGGCATTGTCTCCTGCAAGAGCTTACCCTAATTCCTCAGTGTGACTTTTATATATCTGTCCTGTTTATTCAGTTGCTCCCCTGTGTATACCTCTGTCAGTGACACTTATCACAGGGCATTGTAATCATTGATTTACTTGTCTATTCATAACATATAATGGGCCTTTAATAAATGTCTACTGAATGAATGAACAAATAAAATGAAAGAATATTTAAATCTGCTTCTTTGACTATTTTTCTTGTTTCCCTGAATAGCACTACCACCCAGTAGCTCAAACCAAAAAACTGGAAGTCTTTCTGGACAGCTCCCTTCCATCCCTCTAATCCAATCCATTCTGTTACCAAGTTCCATATACTCTGTCTTAGAAATGTCTTCAAGTCTTTCTCTTCCTATTTGTTCCCAATCCCATTGATTTCATTGTTTCTTGCCTAGATTATGCCAACATCCTCCTCTCAGGCCACCCTGCCTTTGATTCTGCTTCTTTCCAATCCATGATCCATACCACAGAGAGTGATTTTTCAAAAATACAAATCAGATCATGTCATTTGCCAGTTTAAAGTCCTTTAGTGAATCATCATAGCTTTCCTGCCTTGGTGCTGCCTACCTCCCCAGCTTCATCGCCACTTTCTGCTGCACATACTAAATTATTCGCAATTCCCCAAAGGTTCCATTATCTTCAGAAACCACTGTGCCTTGGCCCTTTCTGTTCTCTCCTCTTAGAATATATTCTTTCCTTTATCTAGCTAATGTGTATCTGATCTTCAATCTCAGCGGCTTTGGTCACTTCCTCTGGGAGCCTTCACTGACACCCAGTTTCCTGTCAGGTTTAGATACCTGCCAAACACTAAAACTAGTTTATGACAGATTTAGTCAAGTAAGAACCTTCTTCTCCCTCCACCCTGCTCAAACCCTGGAGAAAGAAGATTAGCAAACTGGGGCATGGGAAAGAGATAGTGGGAAATGATAGACATCTACTAAGCCCCACTGAACATGGCCACCTGCAATAAAGCCAAGCTGAGAGATGGGAAATGGTTTTATTTTAAAGTATGAAGTTTAAAAAATAATTTCATTAGTGTGGACATCTTAATTATTCAAGTGAAACTTAAAGTAACAAGTACTGATTGCTACCTAAAATTGACCAGAAAATTCATGAAGTAAAAGTCTCATAAGTAGGTTAGAAGAGTAGAAGACAAAATAAAATGGTTTTATAGTTAAACTGACCCCACAAATTCCATTCTTTCAAGGTTCCAATTACACACACTTAAACACACACACACACACACACACACTCCCTTTCATCACATTCATCCATATACAACAAATATTTATTGAGCATCTACCATGTCTGGACACTGTTCTAGATGCTGCCAATACAGTGAAAGACAACAAAAAAGGTTTCTGCTACCATGAAGCTTATGTTCTAGTAGAAGAGCCAATGTCAAAGTAAACAAGATCATTCAGATAATAAGTGCTATGAAGATACTGCAACAGCTGCTTTAACAGTGAGAGGCTGTGAAGGGGGAGGGGTAGCTAATTTTATATTTGGTAGTCAGAAAAGGACTTTCTGAGGAAATAACATGTGACATGAGACTTAAGTGACTAGAAGGATCTAGCTTTGCAAAAATCTAATGGAAAGACATTCCAGGCAGAGTAAATAGTGTAAAGTCCTGAAGACAGGAGCAAGCTTTGTATATAAGAAACAGAAGCCTAATGTCGACAAAACATGGTGAGCAAAGGGGAGTGTGGTTAGATAGGTCTGATGAGAAGCAGTGGAGGGCTTTAAAGCCAGTTGAAAAGATTGGTCAGGCTATTCTATGGGCAATAGGAGTGCAAAAGTGACATCAGGGAGACTATTTAGGAGGCAGTTACAGTTGTCTAGGCATGGGATGGTGGTGGCTTAGACTAGGGTGGAAGCAGTGAAAAAATAAGTGGATGAACAGAGGATATATTTTGAAGATAAAACAAAAGGACTTTGTGGGTGGGCTACAGAAGATGCAGGTACTGGTTTATCAAATGAGCCCATTGATTTACTCAATGGTGCTAAATCCATAGATTACTGACTCTTCCCACACAGCTCCTGATGATGGGGTGGGTCTAGGTGGTCCCATATTTGTGCCAGTTGACTCCACTACTCCCAGCCACAACTGGTGAAGAGTGGATATATAATCCCAATATACCTGCTCTCTCTGGGAATTAGAATTCCAAGAAACTAAGTCAGTGATGAGAATAGTTACTAAACGGTCATACGGTTTCAGGAAGAGAGGCCTCCATTTTAAAGTGGCCATGACTTGCTATAAGTGTGAAGATAAGTGGGCCAATGTGTCTAGTCTATAGAGAGAAGAATAAAGCAGATGTCCAAAGGGAAACAGACAAGACACTGTTTCATTCCAGGAGAGCACCCCATAAGGGGTTTTCTGAAGTTGGGTTGGTGATGAGATCTTTTCACTTGAGCTAGATGGAATAGCTGCCAATAGCAAAAACAGAGAAGTGATTCCAACTTACATAGGCTTATACTTGTTCCTCATCTACAGCTTCTCAGGAACAGGGAGAGGTCACGGGACCATTTGGCTCATCCTTAACATCTTTTTCTATAAGAAACTGTGGGGGAAATAACCATATTTACCACTGCCAGAAACAGAGAAACAAGGGAGCACTGTCCTAGCCCCAACATTTTCCTGTAATTCTAGCTCCAAATCTTCTAAGATATGTACAAAGAGTTTTGGAGAAAACTCAGCGTTTGGAGGATCCTGAGAGTCATGCTAGACTATTCAGTCTACTTTACCCCCAACCCCCAATGACACATTAATCATTAAGTCCTATAGATCAGGGGTCCCCAACCCCCAGCCTGCAGACCGATACCGGTCTGTGGCCTGTTAGGAACCAGGCCACACAGCAGGAGGTGAGTGGTGGGCAAGTGAGCAAAGCTTCATCTGCCGCTCCCCATCGCTCATATTACTGCCTGAACCATCTTTACCCTCATCCGTGGAAAAACTGTCTTCCACGAGACTGGTCCCTGTTGCCAAAAAGGTTGGGGACCACTGCTATAGATTCTATACTCTTAATCTTTCTTAGATCTATCTCCTCTTATCTAACCCCTCAGCCACTGTCCTAATTCAGACCCTCCCATTTCTCATCATAATTACCACAGTCTCCTAACTGGTGTCTTTACTTTCCTCTAATTCAATATCTACATTCCAACTAGAGTGAGATTTCTAAAGTTCAAATCTGTTCAAATACTGATAATAATGCAAAATATTTTTGCCCATAACAATGCAAATAATTCCTATTCCCAGTGATGCAAATTAATTTTGTCTGGTAGAGAATTTACATTTCTAAAAGTCAAATACTCATGTGAACCAGTCTTAGTGTCTTACGGGTTCTCTCATTAATTAGTAAGTTTAATATAGATTTATTTTACATTTGTATAAGACTCATGATTTTACCTTTTTGAAAAATTATCCCTTAACACAAATAACAGGAAGTAACCCCCACTTGCTGAAGCCAAAAATGAGACTATATGAATGGATAGAAGGATATGTCATCAACCTAGGGCAACAATCAAGCTCACCTCAGTAAGAAGTAGAACCAGCTGCTGGAGGCCCCAGGAAGCTGGCGAGTAAGTCTCTTTGTGTCTAGACTTGACTCCTCTCTAGGCAACAGATTGATACTTCTCAGCAAAGTGGTTTTCTCTGCTACTCAGGCCATTTGACAAGTAAAAGATGGTTACTCGGCACTCTCAAATTTCCATTATAAGTCTAACAATGAGTAAGGGTCTAATTCTCTCTCCCCCAAATCCAAATTTTCAGGGAAGGGATTCCAATTGGCCTAGTTTAGGCTAAGTCCCCACCCTGCACCATTTAACTGCACAAACATCCAGTTTTTCATTGGTCTCCCTGGCTGGTCATAGCCCTCTCCACTTTGCCCCCAGAACTGTAGTTCTAAAATTCATATTTGATTTACCATTCCTGCCTTCACGTAAAGTGTCTCTCCACTGCTTACTGGATGAGTCCCAACTCCTTAGTATGTCATGGAAGGCTCTTCATCATCACACCCCTGACCATCTCTGCTGTGCTCTCTCCATCACGTCCCACATCTCAATCATATCAGTTGTTTTGCCCCTCTGTTCTTTTGCACATGCTGATTCCTTCACACCCTTTACCTCCCACTCATTTTTCAAAGCTCAGCTCACATGCCTTCTGTGAAGCCTGAGGATGTATTACACAGTATGACATTTATCTGCTTCCTTGACCCAACAAGCCTGGGTCTTGGAAGAGCACAGGGTCTCAGTCTCAACTCTTTCACACAGGATGGAACCTAGTGAGGTTCTAATAACTATTTGTTGAATGACCACCTGCCCCCACCCCTATTTGGATAGAAGAAGAAGACAACACAATTCTCAATGTCCCACATACACCTTGCCTAGGAGCAGGAAGTACATGAGTTCCGTTAAAGTAAAAATTATTCATGACACTTGTTAAAGATGGTAAGGCAGATATTATTTACAGGAGCTGAGGGGGGCAGGGACCATGGAGTAGCCATAGGAACCACTGCAATGGGTGCTGCAGTGGGGGAGAGATTGAGTTCAACTCAGACCCCAACAAAGACAAGTGGTAATTTATTAGCCAAGGAGCAGGGTAGGGGTCAGTGGGTGGAAAATTACAGCCTTAATCTGCTCTGGCTGCTATAATAAAACACCACAGGGACTTCACTGGTGGTCCAGTGGTTAAGATTCTGTGCTCCAAATGCAGGGGTCACGGGTTCGGTCCCTGGTTGGGGACGAAGATCCTGCATGCCCCACGACGCAGCCAAACAAAACAAAACAAGCAAAGAAACAAACAAAAAACAACACAGACTGAGTAGCTTATAAACAAATTTCTCACAGTTCTGGAGGCTGTTAAGTCTGAGATCAAGGTGCCAGCATGGTTGCTAAGTGCTCTCTTGTCACAGACTTCCTCATCTGGAGGATTGGGCTAGGGAGTTCTGTGAGATCTCTTCTATAAAACTATTAATCCTAATCATGCGAGCGCCTCATGACCTAATCACCTCCCGAAGGCCCCACCTACTAATCTTTGGGGGTTAGGATTTCAACATCTGAATTTTGGAGGGACATGATCATAGCAATTACTAAGAAGAAACATCAGGGGTAAGGGGGATTCTTGGTAAACCAACTCAACAGAATTCTTGCTGAAGGCAGGCCAAGGTGATAAGACACCAAGGATGGTCAGATACCAAGGGCGGAGAACTTCCAATAAACTGATTTAGTGAGATCCTTGCTCAAACTGGATTCTACAAGGACAAAGAGGAAAGCCCAAAGTCAACCTAAGTCCAGGGCAGACCCAGAAAAGCCTGACTAAATTTTTAGCCAAAGGAGACAGTCTTTGTCCGTTCTAGGTTTTACCGGGCTTTTTAACCCTGGCTACGCATGGGGTGCTTTTAAAAATATCAAGGCTGGGCACCATCCCACCCCTACTCCACCCTACCCGTGCTTCCAGTTCAACTGGTGTCGGCTGAGGTCAGGCTTTAGTTTTGTTTTTCTATTTTTCCCAAGAGGTTCTACTGCGGTGTCAGAGAATCGCGGCATTAGGCTAAGGTGGGTGCGCAAATGTACCTGCTTTCCACAGGCCAATCAGGCTGCGGGCGAGGGTTCTCCGGATTCCAGTACACCCCAGCCCGCTTAGCCCGGAACCACCCCGAAGGGGCGGGGGCGCCGCCGCAGAAGGCGGGGCCACGGCTGAAGCCTAGCCGCTCGCTCCCCTCGCGGGAAAGCACTGCGCGTGACTCGCTGCGCGCATAGCAGCAGGAGCGGGGAGGTGGGCGAGCACCCGCTGGCCCACAGCGGACCGAACCACTGGCCGTCCTGAGGGGCGGCATGAAGGCAATTCAGATCGGACCATCGGCGCCACAGCTGCAGGGGGGACCGGACGTTACCAAGCTGTCTGAGACAAGGGGGGCGCCTACTGGTCCAGGCTGCAACACGACCCCTGCAGGGCGCGAGACTACGCCGCCGCCTACGCCGTAGGACTAAACTGAGGCGAGAAACCAGGTAGGACGTCTCTTCGGGATCGGA
>NW_006783413.1:676594-678525 GCF_000442215.2 Lipotes vexillifer
CGGAAGAAGTCCCGGAGACCCACTGCCCTCGCGTTCCAAATGATCCCTTAGGAGAAAAGCCCTCAGTTTGCCCACCTATCCAGCCCTTAGCGCCCCTTCCCTTCCGCCCTTCCCCCTCGTCGCCGCAACCTCACCCTCCGGTCTTCCTCGACCCTCTGGACCGACCTCGTCTTCAGTCCTGTCCTGACCCTTCAGCTCTGCCATCCACCGAACCCTCAAACACCCAGGACCAACCATCCTTTTGGGTGTCACCCCAGATCCACCCCAACTGTCTCCTCAAAGTGTCCCTTCGGAGACACCCCCTTAGCTGACTCGCGCCCAGTAGTCATCGTTGTACCCACATCTCCAGTGACGTCTCTGGGGTAGCGCGGCCGCTCAGCACTCAGCCCGGCGACTGCGGCGGGGTCCTCCGCACAACCGGGTCCTTTGCACCCTCCGCCCCTTTGGCCCCTGCTTCCCAACTTGGTGTCAGCCTGAGCCGGGCTGGGATCGCTGTCACATCCAGTTTTACCTTGGGAAAACCTTTGGCCTGGCAGTTTGCCAGTCCCCTGCTACCGCTCTTACCTGTTGCAAAGGGCACCGTGTTCCCGTTGCCCAGGGCTGGCTTGGGATTACCAGGCTGGCCCTGAGGACACCACGGGACTACCCTGGAGGCAAGGACCGTACATTATTAATTTGTATCTCCAGCGCCCAGCACAGTGCTTGGCACATGGTAGCACTCAGTAAATATTTAATGGGTGAGTGAATGAATGAGACCAATGCAGAGGCTGTGAGGCAGAGTGCTTTAGTGGGAAAAATGTCACTAGTTACATGAAGTGGGAAAAAAGGAAGGGCATCTAGGGGATTACTTGTGGTGCTTATGTTGGGAGCATAGAACTGAACATATTCAGCCTCTCAATGTCATTTACATCTAATGTCATTTACATAGAAGCTTCTATTTATCAGCTGATTTCCCTTTATGTTCTGTTTACAAAAAAAAAAAAGTCAGGGCCAAGGCTGCAGAAATTTTTATTGGTCAGTGTGCCTCAGAGGCTGCCCAGATAATCTTGAAAGAGCTTTACCCAGGTGACGCCCCTCCTCTTGCCCTAGCGACTAACTACTCCCTCTAGAGAAGAACTGTGGAGGCTAGCCACAGCCTTTAAACCTTACTCAGTGTGGCTGGTCAGCTAGTGCTTCAGGACAGGTTGGAGGAATGACCTCAGTTATTTTACCCTTTTAGCTCCTGGATACCTCCCCTCCCCTTTCCTCCACTGGAGGGGTAGACATCCCAGGCTGGCCTAGTGTGAGAAATATCAAAGATTCCTAAATACTACTGAAGTATGATCAGGCCATATGGGCCATTTATATCTCAGTAGACCAGAATCAGGCAGGGGTTACTGCTGTGTGAACAGTGTCAGTAATAAACAAGAACACAGGCCTTTTAAAGATGGGATTCTCAAAGAACAGAAAGCCTGAAACCTGTTTTTGTTGATTCCTAAGAGGATGACCTGAACAGATTCAGTTTCCTGAAGCTAAGACAGGGTTCGGCGACCTCAGTTTTGGCCCCGGTTCCGTGGGGAAGTGGATGATATTGATGAGTGATGAAACAGTGGCTGGCAAGCTGCGGGAGTTTATAAGCTAAGAATTAGTTGCCTGACTAATAGTGGCATTATTGTCACTGGGGCTCAGCGTATTAGTAGGTAAAACAGTGACTGGAGTTTCTTAGCAGGCTCCATGGAAATTAAGCAGTGATATGGTTTAGGGGAATGGGGAGATCCCACCACTGTCTCTGGTGTTCTGCTACCCGTGTCCCTCCTACTGTATGGCTATAGCACACTCACCATCATTGTTTCTTTTCTGCTTTGAGCCAGGTCAAAATCTGATTTCCTCTGATTTTTATATTAAGTGTTTAAGGTTCCTTTTTTTTTTTTTTTTTTTTTTTTTTTTTGGGG
>NW_006783413.1:678642-712216 GCF_000442215.2 Lipotes vexillifer
TCCCCTGCATCGGCAGGCGGACTCTCAACCACTGCGCCACCAGGGAAGCCCTAGGGAAGCCCTAGGGAAGCCCTAAGGTTCCTTTTTGTTAAATGTTTAAGGTTCCTTTTCGAGGCAAGGCCTGCCTAACTGGAAGCTGGGTATGTTCTCACCCATTTCTAGCTTTGATTTATCCTTCTTTACTTTTTCTTTCTACCATTCTCTGACTTATCTTTGTAACTTTACAAAGTAAGTCTTGGATCACAGATACTGAAAGCAGGAAAGAGCTCCGGAGCTGAATTAAGCAGGGGCATGGTATCTGGAGACCAGTACTTTTTTTTTTGTTAACCAATATGTTGTTTTTTTTTTTTTTTTTTTTTTTTTTTTTTTTTTTGCGGTATGTGGGCCTCTCACTGTTGTGGCCTCTCCCATTGTGGAGCACAGGCTCCGGACGAGCAGGCCCAGCGGCCATGGCTCACGGGCCCAGCCGCTCCACGGCATGTGGGATCCTCCCAGACCGGGGCACGAACCCGTATCCCCTGCATCGGCAGGCGGACTCTCAACCACTGCGCCACCAGGGAAGCCCTCCAATATGTTTTTAATGGGCTTTTCTACTTTTCCCTGTCTAGGATCCCTGCTAAGACCTCAGTAGCCCCAAAACACTCTGGATTGTTTGATTTATTTTTTCTTCACTTCCAATACTTCAGAGTGTTGCCAGATAAAATACAGGATGCCAAGTTAAATTTGAATTTCAGATAAACAGCAGGGTGTCCTGTATTTTTATTTGCTAAATCTGACAACCCTAGTTCATGGGAAGGCTTATGTGTTCTATTTTTCTCTCTGCAACTTTAGGACAATAACTCATCCTTTTCTTCTGTTGCTCATACGCAATGACTGAGCACCCTATTAAATGTCACTTGACTGAGATGGCTCACTGACTGCATGTTAGGGTAAGGGCAGGCTCTGAAGAGATAGTGCAATTGGTCAGTGTTGAGGTTACCCAGAAAACACCCATCAAACATTGACATATGATATTGTAATTCCTGTCAAATGAGTCTGTCTTGCAAAATGAGCATATTATTTTGAGTGGCCAGATATGAACATTGCTCTGGATTAACTTCAAGGGATGAGGGTGGGGTGTGGAGTGCATTCTAACGAAAAGTTAACAACTCACAGTAGAAAGTCTCTTGTACCACGTTTACTGTTTTTTTTAAGTTGTGGTAAATATATATAATATAAAATTTACCATTTTTACCATTCTTAAATATATAGTTCAGTGTCATTAAGTACATTCACATTGTTGCCCAGCCATCACCACCATCCATCTCCAGAACTTTTTCATCTTCTCAAACTGAAACTGCATAATCATTAAACAATTAACTCTTCATTTCCTCTTCCCCCAGCGCCTGGCAACCACCATTCTACTTTCTTTCTCCATGAATTTGATTACTCTAGGTACTTCATATAAGTCGAATCGTACAATATTTGTCTCTTTGTGACTGGTTTATTTTCACTTAACATAATGTCTTCAAGGTTCATCCATGTGATAGCTTGCATCTGAATTTCCTTCCCTTTTAAGGCTGAATAAAATTCTATGTATATATCACATGATTTTTATCCACATTCATCGATGGACACTTGGGTTGTTTCCACCTTTTGGCTCTTGTGAATAAAACTGCTATGAACATTGGTGTACAAATATGAGTCCCTGTTTTCAATTCCTTTGGATATATACCCAGAAATGGAGTTGCTGAATCATATGGTAATTCTGTGTTTAATTTTTTGAGGAACTGCCATACCATTTTCCACAGTGGCTGTACCGTTTTACATTTCCACCAACAATGTAAAGCATTCCAGTTTTTCCATAAACTTGCCAACACTTATTTTCTGTTTTGTTTTTTAAATAATAGTCATCCTAATGGGTGTGAAATGGTATCTTGTGGTTTTGATTTGCATTTCTCTAATGGCTAGTGATGTTTAGTATCTTTTCATGTACTTATTGGCTGTTTTTATATCTTTGGAGAAAAGTCTGTTAAAATCCTTTGCCCATTTTTTAATTAGGTTATATGTCTTTCTATTGTTGAATTGTAAGAGTATTTTATATATTCAGGATAGAAGTCCCTTATCAGATATTATGATTTGAAAATATATTCTCCCATTTCATGCGTTGCCTTTTCACTCTGTTGATAGTATCGTTTGATGCACAAAAGGTTTTAAATTTTGATGAGATCCAGTTTACCTATTTTTTTCTTTTGTTGCCTGTGCTTTTTGTGTCACAGCCAAGAAATCATTGCCGAATTCAGTGTCATGAAACTTTTCCCCTGTGTTTTCTTCTAAGTTTTTTTAAATAGGTTTATCTTTTATGGTTAGGTTTTGATACATTTTGAGTTAATTTTTGTATGATGTGTAAGATAAGGGCCCAATCTAATTCTTTTGCATGTGGATATCCAGTTTTCCTAACACCATTTGTTGAAGACTTTCCTTTCCCCTTTGAATAGTGTTGGCATTCTTGTCGAGTATCATTTGACCAGATATGCCAGGTTTATTTCTAGGCTCTCTGTTCTCTTTCATTGGTCTGTGTGTCTGTCTTTATGCCAGTACCACACTCTTTTTTTTTTTAATTTATCTTTTATTGAAGTATAGTTGAATTACAAAGTTGTGTTAATTACTGCTGTACAGCAAAGTGACTCATTTATACATATATATACATTCTTCTTGATATTCTTTTCCATTATGGTTTATCACAGGATATTGAATATAGTTCCCTGTGCTATACAGTAGGACCTTGTTGTTTATCCATTCTGTATATACCAGTTTGTATCTGCTAATCCCAAACTCCCAGTCCATCCCTCTCCCACCCCCTCCCCCTTGGCAACCACCAGTCTATGCTCTATGACCCTGATTCTGTTTCTGTTTCATAGATGGTTTCATTTGTGTCATATTTTAGATTCCACATATAAGTGATACCATATGGTATTTGTCTTTCTCTTTCTGACTTACTTCATTTAGTATGATAATCTCTAGTTGCATCCATATTGCTGCAAATGGCATTATTTCGTTCTTTTTTATGGCTGAATAGTATTCCATTGTATATATATACCACATCTTCTTTATCCAGTCATCTGTTGGTGGATATTTAGGTTGTTTCCATGTCTTGGCTATTGTGAATAGTGCTGCTATGAACATAGGGGTGCATGTACCTTTTTGAATTATAGGTTTGTCCAGATGTATGCCTGGTAGTGGGATTGCTGGATCATATGGTAATTCTATTTTTAGTTTTCTGAGGAGCCTCCATACCGTTTTCCACAGTGGCTGCACCAACTTGCATTCCCATTAACAGTGTAGGAGGGTTCCCTTTTCTCCACACCCTCTCCAGCATTTGTCATTTGTAGGCTTTTTAATGATGGCCATTCTGACCAGCATGAGGCAGTACCATACTCTTTTGATGACTGTAAGCTGTGTAGTAAGGAAGTATGAGTTCTACAACTGTGTTCTGCTTTTTCAAGATTTTTTTGACTATTCAGGATCCTTTGCGATTTCATACAAATTTTAGGATAGATTTTTCTATTTCTGCAAAAAATATCATTAGGATTTTGAAAGGGATTGCATTAAATCTGCAGATTGCTTTGGGCAGTTGATATCCTTTTGTTGTTGTGGAAAGAACTACCCTCTTAACAAATTTTTAAGTTTACAATATATTATTGACTGTAGGTGCATTGTTTTACAGCAGATCTTTAGAGCCTATTCATCTTGCTTGACTGAACTTTCTACCCATTGAACAACTCCTCATTTGCCTCTCCCCCAGCCAACCATCATTTCACTCTTTGATTCATGAATTAAACTATTTTATATTCCTCAGACAAGTGGAATCAGGCAGTATTTGTCATTCTGTGATTAGCCTATTTCACTTAGCATAATGTCCAACCATGTTGTCAAATATTGCAAGTATTGACATCTTAACAATATTAAGTCTTACCATCCATGAACACAGGATATCTTTCCATTTATTTGTATCTTCTTTAATTTCTTCCAGTAACATTTTATAGTTTTCAGTGGTTAAGTTTATTCCCACGTATTTTATTCTTTTTGATGTGTTGTAAATGGAATTATTTTCTTAATTTCCTTTTCAGATTGTTCATTATTATTGTCTAGAGACACAACTGATTTTTATATGTTTTATATGTTGACTTTGTGTCCTGAAACTTTGCTGTATTCATTTATTAATTCTAACAGTTGGGGGGTAGATCTTTAGGGTTTTCTACATATAAGATCATGTTATCTGCCAACAGGAGTGCAGATGCCTTTTATTTCTTTTTCTTGCCTAATTGCTCTGGCTAGGACTTCCAATACTATGTTGAATAGAAGTGGCAAAAGTGAACCATATTTACTCTTAACACACAGTCTTAGGGGTTTGATGACTGGTTTGGTTTGATGATTAAGGATGTAAGTCCATAATAGATGCTGAGAACAAAACTATATTTTAGCATAGTATATTAGTGTTAACAGTGAGTCATCAAGAAAAAGTTAAGTTATAGCCTATACACTGTGATTAAAACAAAAGTGTGGGGGCTTCCCTGGTGGCGCAGTGGTTGGGAGTCTGCCTGCCGATGCAGGGGACGCAGGTTCGTGCCCTGGTCTGGGAGGATCCCACATGCCACGGAGCGGCTAGACCCGTGAGCCATGGCTGCTGAGCCTGTGCGTCCGAAGACTGTGCTCCGCAACGGGAGAGGCCGCAGCAGTGAGAGGCCCGCGTACCACAAAAAAAAAAAAAAAAAAGTGTGTAAGTGAAAGTACATTTTAAAAGAGATTTAGCAAAATACCTAAAGTTTAAAAAAAATTAATTTTGATACTTAAAGAAGAAACCTTCTGTTCTCTAGAATTCTTGGTTTAATAAGTTAGTCTTTTATCTTCTCTAGGAAATGAGACAGCTCTGAAATGTCTTCTGTGGTTTTGGCTTCTTGTGTGGTCCTGTGGTCCAACAAATTGATAACTGGGTGGAGAGGGAAAAAAAGGCCAGCCAACTTCTGGCTAGATTTAGTTATTTTAGGATCCAAAGTTTATCTTAGGATCCTAAAATCTATATTTAACTTGTTTACCTGTTTTTATACTTTTGTGCTTCCTTTCTTTTTTTGTATAATTATTTTAAGAAAGAAAATGCAGCCTTATATTTAGTGTACTTAGGGAAAAATGGAAAATTATTTTTTATCCATGTTCAGGTAAAGGAAAAAAAAGGAAATAAGCATATTCCTAAAGTCAGTATAGATAGAATTCAGAAGACCCCAAGGAAAAAAGCAAAAACTCAAGATGGGAGAGTTGGGGACCTACTGCTGATCCCATTCATCTGAGAGTTGTTTCTCTTACAAAATGTTATTTTCTTATTATCTGAAGGATGTTGTATTCTGTTTATTTAAAGATACAGCCAAACTTTGTTATCAGACCAGCCTATTCCCTGTACGTTGTAGATAGCTAGAGTTTTTCTGTAAGGCTAATCATTTCCTTTTATTTTTTTATTTTTTATTTTTGATAGTATCTTTTTTAAATTTATTTTTTCATTTTGGTTGTGTTGGGTCTTCGTTGCTGCATACAGGCTTTCTCTAGTTGCGGTAAGTGGGGGCTGTTCTTCATTGCGGTACACAGGCTTCTCATTGCGGTGGTTTCTCTTGTTGCGGAGCACGAGCTCGAGGTGCGCGGGCTTCAGTAGTTGCAGCATGCAGGCTCAGTAGTTGCGGCTTGCGGGCTCTAGAGCTCAGGCTCAGTAGTTGAGGCGCGTGGACTTCGTTGCTCTGCGGCATGTGGGATCTTCCCGGACCAAAGATTGAACCCGTGTCCCCTTGGCACGCGGATTGGCAGGCGGATTCTCAACCACTGCGCCACCAAGGAAGTCGCTAATCACTTCCTTTTAAATATCCTCCAAATCATAGTGATTTAAAGATTTCTGTCTTGCTTATATATTACTGTATAACAAATACCCCAAAGCTTAGTGGCTTAAAACAATGACTGATTATGTCTCACAGTTTTGTGAGTTGGCTAGGTGGTTTTTGCAGTTCCAAAAGATGGGTTCTGGAAATGTTTTAAATAGGAGCATTACTGGAGTGAATTGTCTCCCAAGGTGACTACTTTGAAGGACTTCTCTTACTTGGTGTTACAGAGCTATTCTACTTATTGAAAATATTATTCTCTTTACTTTATACTTATAGCTATAGTTAACTTCTTAGATAAGGTAGTGTCTATTTCAGTTTATAGGCTGATTTATATAATATGCTTTGCCTCACATCCAACACAGCAGCTTGTAACATTATTAGTTTATTCATCCCTAATGATAGTGGTTGGAGAAGGGAGGCCTGGAAGCAGGACCACCTGCCCATTATGCATTTGTGAGTCCTTTTTGACAGCCAGGTTGTGGTGATAGATAGTTAACAAGGAGCATTGATCTCATGGGGGGAAAAGACAGTTATGGCTTTTTCCTGGATTGTGAGAATATGTAGTAGAGAATAGAAAATTTCAAAATGTTTTTTAGAGGGGAGCTCTTTTTTTTTTTTTTTTGAGGGGAGCTCTTTGTTCAAGTATATTCCACAGGAAAGTGGACACAAAAAGGTAAAAGCTGAGCTGTTTTGGTTAAAGGCAAAGGGTTCGAAGAAGTAGAGTCTAACCTTTTCATCTGTCTCTCCCTCCTTTCCTCTCCATCCCCTTCGCTTACCTTTCATTGTCAATGAGGGGGCTCCATAAAGCACACTTTAAGCCAGTCACCAAAGATGATACATTACTACTGAATTTTCTTTTTTTTTTAATTAATTAATTTTTTTAAATTAATTTATTTTGGCTGCACCAGGTCTCATGTGGACTCTTAGCTGCAGCATGCGGACTTCTTAGTTGCAGTATGTGGACTTATTAGTTGCGGCATGCGGACTTCTTAGTTGCGGCATGCGGACTTCTTAGTTGCGGCATATGAACTCTTAGTTGTGGCATGCACGTGGGATCTAGTTCCCCGACCAGGGATCAAACGCGGACCCCCTGCATTGGGAGAGTGGAGTCTTACCCACTGGACCACCAGGGAAACATGACTACTGAACTTTGCCTACTGAGTCATGACTCCAAAGTGGAAAGAGGTTGAAAGAAATGGCTGGGTTTGAGATCCCGTCATCTTCAAATGACCACCCACCAGTAAGCAATCATGGCTTGAGAGAAATATAACCAAAATATTTACTGCATACATACAGTTCCCAAATTCCTATGTGAAACCCTTAGCCTTAATTTAGTGAGCTGCATGGAACCAGGAATTAATTACAGATTCCTTTTGCCCTTTAATCCTAAGCCCTGTCAACCTTTTTTAGTCCAAAGCCAAGAAAATTTTTTCTAGCCATACTTTCTAGTTCATAACAAGAAAAAAAAAAAAGGTTTGTTTTTAGAATATTATATAATAATGTATATGCTTTAAAAAATATACATTGAACATTAGGTGGGCTGTGCACCTCTTTCCCTTTGCATACTGTTAGCTTCTTTGCTTAATTTCCTCTAGACAAGTGCTTCTTAAACCTGAGGCTGCAGAAAAATCACCTGGCTCACCCCTGAAATTCTGATTCAGTAAGTCTGGCACTGGGCCCAAGCATTTACCAGTCTAATAAATTCCCAGGAGAAGCTGATTCTACTGGTCCATAGACCACACTTTGAGTAGAACTACTCTTAGACCCAAACTATAATCTCAGCCTCTTCATCAATGGTTCTCAGATTTAATCAACATAAAGGTTTTTTGGGTTTTTTTTGAAAAAAAAGAAAAGAAAAATAAAAAGCCCTAGTGCACAAGACCCAAGAATCAAAGGCCAAATAGTGCCACTAAGAGTGTGATTTGGAGCATATCATTTCCACACTGGGTTTTCTTCCTTTAGAGATCAGGTTTATAAATCTATCACTCATTCAAGATTAAGAGACTGTGGAGAATAGTCCTAAGGAAATGGTATTAGCTGCTCAGATTTTAACCTAGAAAATGTTTAAACTTAACTGTCTTTTTATGGGGAAAGATGAAATGAAGGATACTATAATATTTTTCCTTTGAAACAAATAAATCGTGTCTATTTTGTTTAAAAATATTTTCTGAGAAAGTGGTTTGTCTCTTTCTCTAATTATAGGTGAAATATAGTCTCACTGTTGAGAATCTAGAAAAATACAGACAAGTATAAAATGAAGACACATCATTGAACAGTTTTTGGAAGTCAAATTTTGAATAGTTAGGTAACAAATCCATTGTTTGAATGTGCCATAATTTACTTAATCCAAATGTTAGACATTTGAAGTTTTTAAAAATAGCTTTCTCTTTTCTAAAAAATGTTCAGATTAATAACTTTATGAAAAAAATCTCTGATAGTTTCCTTAGTATGGAATTCTAGAGGTAGAGTTAGAGGATATGAACGTTTTTAAGACTGGATATATATATATATATATATTTTTTTTTTTTTTACCCCCAACCTCAATATGAAGGTTGTACCAAAATATGCTTATATTGGCAAAGTGTGAAAATACTTATTTTACTTTCCTTCCCTTAACTATTATTATTTTGTTTGATAATTGATAAACGAAAGATAGTATTTTAATAGTATTTTAAATCTTATTGTTTGCTCATATCTTGCCCATTTTCCTATTATTTCAAGTGAATAAGGCAGTCACAAAAGAACGAATACTGCATGCTTCCACTTACATGAGGAATCTAAAATAGTCAGAATCAGAGATGCAGGAAGCAGAATGGTGGTGGCCAGGAGCTGGAGGAGAGGGAAATGGGGAGATGCTGTTTAACCTGTATAAAGTTTGAATTATGAAAGATGCATAAGTTCAGGAGATCTGCTGTACATTATGCTTATAGTTAGCAATAATGCACTATATATTTAAAAATTTGTTAAGAGAATAGATCTCATGCTATATGTTCTTACCACAATTTTAAAAAAACATCTTAGGTTTTAGCAATCAATTCACGTAAATTCTTTACATATAAGGATATTGGCATTTTGTTATATTTGTGTCAAATATTTGTCTTTTAATTTTGTTTATGACTTGACATCTAGAATTTTACAGTTGCTATACGGTCAAATCTTTAGTTTTCTGTTGTGACTTTGGTACACCTTCTTTCAGTAAATACTCTGGGAATCTATGTCCTGAGTCTGAGGCTATTGGGTACAGATTTCTGTGACAAACTGTCTCTCTCTTTATTTTTCTTCCAATTTTATTGAGATATAATTGACATATAATATTGTGTAAGTTTAAGATGTACAGTGTGTTGATTTGATACACTCATATATTGGAAAATGATTACTACAATAGGGTAGTTAAATCTCCATCGCTTTACATAATTACCATTTCTTTTTTGTGGTGAGAACATTTAAGATCTACTCTCTTAGCAACTTTCAAATATATAATACAGTATTGTTAACTATAATCACCATGCTATACATTAGGTCCCCAGAATTTATTCATTTTATAATTGGAAATGTTTACCCTTTGACCAACATTTCCCCCACCCCCCAGCGCCTGGCAACCATTCTGCTCTTTGTTTCTATGAATTTGGCCTTTTAAAATTCTACATGTAAGTGATATCATACAGTATTTCTTTCTCTTTCTGACTTATTTAACTTAGCGTAATGCCCTCAAGGTCCATCCATATTGTCACAATGGTAAGATTTCTTTCTTTCTCATGGCTGAATAATATAAAGAACTCTATACATATGGTTCCCTCTGATTGAAATCCTTCCCCTGACCTGCATGCATATTTGTACTCCTCCTTTAAGAATCTACTCATATGACTCCTTTCCGAAACCTTTCCTGATTGACCCCCTGCAAATTTGGGTATAATTTCCACTGTGCTATCATTGGCCTTGTCTGGGGCTCCATTACAGCAGTTAACGCATTATTTACATAGCTGTAAACTCTGTGAGGGCAGGAATAGTCTTTGAATCCAGGGTCTCTGAAAGATCCAGAGAGAGAGCTTGATCTCTTCCATTTTTTAAGTTCTTCATGTATTAAAAATGATTGAAATCCAAAGCAGAATTCTAATAATTTTGGTATATTTAAAATATTTACCTTAACAAATTCATTTTGTAATATGAAAATGACTGTTTAGGACAAACCACACGATCATCTCAGTAGATGCAGAAAAAAAAATTTGACAAGTCCATGATAAAAACACTCAACAAACTAGAAGTAGAACTTCCTCAGCCTGGTAAACGGCATCTATAAAAAACCCCGTAGCTAACATTATACTTAATGGTGAAAGACAACTGAAAGCTTTCCCTCTAAGATCAAGAATAAGAGAAAGTTGGTCATTCTCAACACTTCTGTTCACCATTGTACTAGAAGTTCTAGCCAGAGCAAATAGACAAGAAAAAGAAATAAAAGATATTCAGATTGAAAAGCAAGTAGAACTATTTGCAGATAACATGATCTTGTATATAGAAAATGCTAAGGTAGCCACAAAAAAAACTATTATAACGAATAAATGAGTTGAAGGTTGTAGGATGCAAGATCAATGGATATAGGGTTTCTTTTAGGGGTGATAAAATATTCTGAAATTAGACTGTGGTGATGGCTGCCCAACTCTGTGAATACACTAAAAACCATTGACTTGTACACTTTAAAAAAGTGAATTTTATAGTATGTGAATTATATGTCAAAAGAGTTTTTTTTTTTTTTTAATGACTACATTTATAACTTCATGTGTAAGTAAGGATAAGAGGCTAATTTGAAGCCCTTTGTGATTGTCAGTCTTGGGCCAAAGATTTTCCTGTCCTTTTTTTCCCCACCTTGTGAAAGACTCTATTTTCTGCTCTATATTCCTGGTGTTACCAACCAGGGTTCTTGGCCTCCTTAATCAGTAGAAGTTGATCAGAGTCCAGACAAGAAATTCAGGCAAGGCTTTATTGGGGCCCCTGCTGCAGCAGTGGGCAGTGAGAACAAACAACAGGTTCCCTTGCTTGTTGGCTCCCCGAGGTGGGGCAAGCTTGTTTCTTACATGGGGTGAGGGTAGGGGTGTGTCCAGAGCTCCAGCCAGAAGGGTGGCTTAGGTGTTTTGCCCACCCTTTAGGTGGTGGTGTGGGCAGGGGGCATTTGCAGGACCCTGCTTTTGCTCCCCACCCCCTGCTTTTGCTCCAGGCTCTTCAAAAGTGGCAGTTGGGTTTTTTGGTCTCTTTGTATCTTTTGGGTCCAGAATTTACCCTAACTGCAGGCATGCAATTATTTTTAGTCCCGGACAGTTTCTTTGTATTTTGTTGCTGGAGGAGAGGTGTGTCCAGGTACAAGCAGTACAGTGCTGCAGCAAAGGGTCCTAGGTCCCAGCCTGTCTCACTGGTGCCCAGCACAATGCCAGACAAATAGTATAAGTTCAATAAATATTTGTAGAATAAATGAATAAATTATGACAGCTGAACTGACTTTAAGCCTAGTTCAGCAAATCAGCTACATTTCTGAGGTTTTTTTCTCTATCACCAAGGATCCATGAATTTAGTGACACTCACAGAAATTATAGACTGGCCCCATGATGAGTTTGGTTTTAGCCCTATAGAGCAACTTTTAAAGAAGACAGAATGGTCACATATGACTGGTAGACTAGATAAAGCTCTTTCCAAAAAAAGATCTATGAACTGAGCTGAACATGAACATAAGTAAGAGTTTTTAAAATTAAGACAAATATACAAAAACAATTAAAAAATAAAACAATAACAAAATAAAAGAAATTTAATTCACCTGTAATCCTATCTGCCTATCCTTTCTGTTTACATGCATATATAATTTTGCAGGAATATAACTGTTAGCATTAAAATTATTTTGTATTCTGCTTTCTTTTAATTAACGTTGTTTCATAAGCATTTATCCATGTTGCTGTTTAGGCTTTATGGTTTATGGCTTAGTGTATTCTATTCAGTTGTTGAAATATCCTCACTGGTAGTCCTTTAACATCTTTAAAACTTCATTGATATTACAATCATTCTTTTAAAAATGTACTCACCTAGTAATGAACCTAACTCTGAATAATAACCACTTACCTTTTCTTTGTCTGTACTTAAACAGCTAGAGAAAATTGTACAGTCCAGTACATTTAGTATCACTTTCATCATCACCAAACTTATGCTGGCCAGCAGTCTTACTATATTTCTGTTACAAGGTTATTCCTCTACTCTTTATAACAAATATTTTATACCTTCACTACCCTCCTCAACCTCTGACCCTCCCATCTTCCTTCCATATACTCTATGATGACCTTGACTCATATACCTCAAAGAAAAAGGAAGCCATCAAACATGAACTTTCTTACTTCCTACCACCAATCTGCAAATCTGTCTATAGCCATCCTCTCTTCACTAGTTGCAATGGAGGAGTATCTCACCTCTTAACAAAAGCTGATCTCTCCCTGGTGAACTGGATTGCATACCCTCTATTGTTTAGCTGTTTTGAGATGTTTTTATACAGCAGAGAGTATTAAACCTAAATGATGTACTTTGTAAACTACCCCAAACAAACCTATACTCTGAGTAAAAACACTGATTGCTATACAAATTGAGCTTCAAGACAATTCCCTGATGCCACCCCACTTCCACGCACCTCTTTTGATTTATTTGCTGATCCTAAGTTCAACCTATATAGAAATCCTTTTTTTTTTAATTTATTTTTAAAAATTTATTATTTTTGGCTCATTTTGCTGAAGCATATTCCGTAGTAGCTTTCTAAGAAAGGATACATAGTAGGAACATTTTTGAAATGAATGTCTGAAAGTATATATATTTAAACTCTCACAGTTGATAATTTGGCTGTGCATGAAACCTTAGGCTAGAAATCAATTCCTTTCAGAAATATGAAAGTACTGCTCCACTGCTTACTAATTAGATTCCATCATTGTTAAGCCGAATGCCATTCTGATTTCTGATATTTGTATGTAAACTTTTTAAATTAATTAATTAATCAATTTATTTTTGGCTGCGTTGGGTCTTCATTGCGGTGTGCAGGCTTCTCATCGTGGTGGCTTCTCTTGTTGTGGAGCACGGGCTCCAGAGCACGCGGGCTTCAGTAGATGCGGCGCATGGGCTCAGTAGTTGTGACTCATGGGCTCTTAGAGCACAGGCTCAGTAGTTGTGGCGCACGGGCTTAGTTCCTCCGCGGCATGTGGGATCTTCACGGACCAGGGCTCGAACCCGTGTCCCCTGCATTGGCAGGCGGATTCTTAACCACTGCGCCACCAGGGGAGCCCTATATAGAAATTCTTGAGCCACTACTGCTTCTCAGGGATGTTGCTTCATCATTTAATTCCTCCTTTCTAAACCTTCAACATCAGTGGAGGCAAAGTTATAAAAAAATAAAAGAGTACCAAGTGTATATCCCAGACACAAGTCTCCAAATTGAAAGGGCCCACTGAGTGCCCAGCACAACAAATAAAAATAGCCTACCCCAGGGTACCTCATCATAAAAATCTAGAAAACTAGGGATATAGAGAAATTTTTACTGTGTCCTTTTTTTAAAAGTTTACATACAGGGACTTCCCAACAAGAAAGAAGAAATCATGGGATCTAGAACACAGGGCAACTAACAGAAGAGAGGCAAAGGCAATTCCTAGCATGATGAGAGAGAGAAGTCCAGCATGAAGTGGTGTTGTAAGCCAGAGAGGAGAGTCAATTCAGAATGTATCAGAAAAGAAAGTTCCAGAAGGATTATGTTCCGGGGGGGAAACAAAAAGGAACTGTGTTTGACCATATGGAAAGTTAGATTTAGATTGAGAGCAATTTTTACCATTCCACTAGAGAATTTGTGAAGATTTAGGGACAAATATATAGAAAAATAAACAAAAGAGAGTCAAGTAGTAAAATTAAATTATAAATTATACAGTAATAATAAGGGTCCACAGACTACCAAGTCATAGCAAACACTGGATATTAATTAAATCAGAAAGTGTGGGGACTTCCCTGGTGGTCCAGTGGTTAAGACTCTGTGTTCCCAATGCTGGGGGCCCAGGTTCAATCTCTGGTCAGGGAACTAGATCCCACGTGCTGCAACAAAGATCAATTAAAAAAGATCCTGCATACTGCAACTAAGACCTGGCGCAGGCAAATAAATAAATATTAAAATTTAAAAAAAAAAGAAATTGTGAGGAAGGTGGTGGATGTAGGAAGTCAAGAGAATGTTTAAAATCAAGAAATAATTAAATACACATATGATTTATAAACATGAACATAAATGCCGGATGAGACAGCTAAAAGATTTGAAAGTAGTGGTCTCTGGAGGACACAGAGGTAGAAAGGGGTGGAGCTGGGGACTGCTATTTTCCATCATAAACTTTATACTACAATTTATCTTTGTAACCATGTGCATATATTAATTTGATAAAATCAATATTAATTTAAAAATCCCCTGACACCACATCACCCTCTGGGTATTGACTGTCTCATTTAACAGCCAACCTTTTTTGACCACCCAGACTGTCTGCTCAATTTTCCATTCACTTTTGCACCCTCTGCTGTCTAGCTTCATTTCCACTAACCACGCCCCTGAAATTGTTTATGTCAAGATCACCAGTGAACTCCCGGTTGCCAAATAAAATGGACACTTTCAACAACGCTCGTTTTCTTTCAGTTTTTCTAAGACACCAACCACTTTCCTGTCTCAGGCCCTTTCACACATGTCATTTCCTCTTCTTGTAATGCTGTCCCCAACTTTTCATGTTTAAATTCCCTTCAACTCACCTTTCAAGACTGAACTTAAACATCAGTTTCCCAGAGAGGCCTTCCCTGACCTCTTAATCAAGCCCTTAGTCAGTCTTAATCAGATCCTCTTAATACTCTGTACTTTATTTTCATGGCATTTATCACACTTTGTAATTATATTTTTATTTATGTGATTGTTTGTCTGCCTTCCTCCACTAGATTGTAAACTTCATGAGGGCAGGGATAGTATCTATTTTGTTTACCACTTCCTGGCCTATAGGAATCTGCCCAAAGACTGAATTAATAATCCTCGAAAGAGGTGTTGAAAGAGGGCCTAGAATTAGAGCACTGATTGTAGGAATTAGAAGAGAGGATAGACTAGAGAGGCTTTTCTACGGCAGAAGCTATGGGACTTGGATACGGTCTCCTGGGATACATGTCTGGAAATAATTAGACCCTTTAAGGAGAATCTTGTCAGCCCATGAGTTTATGTAGAGGACTCGCTTTCACTGTCTTCTGCTGACAGGTGAGCGATTCAGGTAGTCATGTAACTGAATTTGCTGTATTCACTGGGTGGGAAATTCTTGATTCACAGATAATTTGCATATTTACTCTAACCTTTCTGTGTATTCCCTTGGGACTTTTTTGGGGGGTAATAAATATATTTATTTATTTATTTTTGGCTGTGTTGGGTCTTCATTGCTGGGTGCAGGCTTTCTCTAGTTGCAGCAAGCGGGGGCTACTCTTCGTTGCGGTGCGCGGGATTCTCATTGCGGTGGCTTCTCTTCTTGCAGAGCAGGGGCTCTAGGCACATGGGCTTCAGTAGTTGTGGCACACAGGCTCAGTAGTTGTGGCTCGTGGGCTCTAGAGCGCAGGCTCAGTAGTTGTGGGGCACAGGCTTCATTGTTCCGCGACACGTGGGATCTTCCTGGACCAGGCCTCGAACCCATGTCACCTGCATTGGCAGGTGGATTCTTAACCAGTGTGCCACCCATGAAGTCCCGCCCTCAGGATGTTTTCTTGGACAGAGCCACTTTACAACTTTCAGGAGGACAAAGAACAGAGCCATGAGGGTTAAAAAATTTGAGGTGGTGGGCCTGTTGAAAAGAAATGCTCTGGGTATGACAGTGACAAGATTCCCAGGTGTGAGTTGGTAAGTTGAACAGTAGTGCAGCCTCAAAAAGGCAATAGGAGGGATTTAGGTTCAAAGAAAGAAGAGATTCCTGATTCATGTTCATTATAGTTGCCGTTTACTGAGCCCTCACTAGATACCAATCACTGTTCTAGATGTTTCTATATCTTTTAACTTCCACTAGCACCCTGTGAGAGGAGATACTATTATTATCCCCATTGTACAGGTGAAGAAACCCAAGCTGAGGGGAATCAAATAACTTGCCCAGTGCTACAGAATTAGTCCGTAAGAGCAGAGTTAATATACCAGCTTTTTCTTAGCTCCCTTTCTTTTTTTGGCCACGCCTCGCAGCATGCAGGACTTTGGTTCCCCGAACAGGGATCAAACCCGTGTCCCCTGCACTGGAACCTTGAAGTCTTAACCACTGGACCGTCAGGGAAGTCCCTAGCTCCCTTTGTTGGCCAGAAACAAATAAAAGTGCATGGCCTGAAGCTGGAAAGAGCAAATCAGGGTTCAATTTCTTCATTGTAAATGGACAGTAATTTGTTAGTTGAAGTGAGCTCCTATGCCTTAAACAAAAGGGTGTGATGTAAATAGGGACTGAACTCCTGCAGAATGAATAGGAATAAAAATGGGGCTCAACTGAGAGCAAGTTATTGAGATTCTAGTGACTCCTTCAAGGGTCAGATTTTCAAACAAAACACAGGTAATTTGGGTTGTCAATTCAGTATAAATTTGTCCCTGATTTAATAAATATGCTAACTGACGTCCCTGGACAGAGATGGCTTTTTGGATTAGCTGTCTTTCCTTTGAATATAGCACATTCCGAAGCCTACTTTATAGGTTGTATGGTCATAGTTATTTAATTATTTGTTAGTCACCCCAGGTGAACTATAAGCTCCATGAAGGCCAGCCCCAGGTCTGCTTTGTTCACATAGTGCAGTGCCTTGCACTTCATAGGTGCTCAGTTAATGTTTATTGACTGATTCATCTAGTCCTTGGGCAAGACTGGCATCTGAGGTTCTCAGGGCCACAAACAAATTCTTCTATACATCTGCCCAAAGCAGGGAAGGAAGCCCTCCCAGAGCCTTGTTGTGCTTCTAGGTTGGGTTATTAGATTCCCTAGGTCCTGCCTGCTTTGGGTGGGGCCCCAGAGGTTTGATGCCACTGGGGCTCTGGTTTTGGCAGTGGGGCTTGTCTTTGTTCTGAGATATTAACTGTAAATGGATCATGCTATTTCCTGTTCTCAGGTGAACTCAGTGGGGCCACAACTGAGGGGCAGTGAGAACACAGAGTTACTGTGTACTCTGCTGGAACCTCCCCATTGCTACCCAGAGATGGCTCCAATATACGTTAGCCAATCAGGGAATTCCAAACCCTTTTCCTGAACTCTAAACAGCTTGAGGAATCTCTCCAGCTGGAATTGGAAAAGCTCCTAGCCAGGAGAGCCAAGTCTTATGTAAATTTACAGACTGCCCTTTTTTAGGAAAAAACAAACTGTTCCTCAGCTAGTGCTGGATTTTTTGAGACACATCCTGCATTCTTTCCTAGATGCTCAGCAGCCCCATTGGAAGCAGCCAACAGGCTAGAGTTGAAGACTGATGAGGGTCAGCAGGGAGGGATAACAAAAGAGGGATAGAGGATGTCTGTCATTCTGGCTGGAGCATGCTATTCTGGTCCTCATGCTGCAGCTCGCACTAGCAGTAAAGGGAGTTCAGTGTTGAGGTGAAGGGAGAGGAGCTGTACCTGGGGATATTTGCCCTGCACATTCCAGAAGCCAATCACTGTACCCCCTTTATCTTCTTAGCACCCCATACCCCAACAGGGAGGACTAGAACTAAGTGTGTGTAAATATGTCCACAGCTGTAATGAACCAAATTCTTCTCTAGAAAAGGAAATTTTCCCAATTTACTTTGGTGAAGATTCAGTTCCTCCTTAGTTCAGTTCAGTGAACATTTTAAGCCATGTGCCAGGCTCTAGGCTAGGTTAAATGACTACAGAGATGAATAAGACAGTCTCTCTCCTTAACGTGCAACCAAGAAGGAAAGAGAAAATGTATATAAACAATTATAATACACTTCCTTGCTTTATAGTCCTGTGTACTTTATGTAATTCTTTTACTCTTAACTCTCTTATAAAGGTAACCGTCAGGTTTATATCCACATGTGAACTTATAGGCTTGCTAATTTATGATTTAAAAAAATACAAGAAAATCTCCCCTTTTTAGATGCGAGCAGTTATTTTACTAAATTATTCATGAAATGGGCAGGCACAACTTTCAAGAATATTCTTATATTAATTGTTTTTATTTCCATAATTTTCTCAAGCTAATATGTGGCATTTTAGAACTTTGAATGTAACTTGAATCTTTCAAAATAACAAATAGCTTTCTCAATGAATTATGATTTGCCTTAGACATGCCTGTAGCTTTTGCTTCTTCCCTGAAATAAAGTATTAGGCAAACATCTAGCACAACGGACTATTATTATTATAAGTATTAGTCTTTATCTATAAGTCATTCATTTCCTTCTAGCCTGTGGTGTGTGGTGAGGTATAACTCCAGTGATTACTGACCCTTTGCACATTGTTCTTAGGTTGCTTCTATAGTAGTTTGATCACTGTTTACAAAGCCTTTAACTATTTGTGATAGAGCCTAGATTTACAGCCTTAAGTCTTTGCTCAAAATAAGCTCACCCCTACCCTCAGGCCTTTCATCCATATTTACTATGTCCAAACTCATCTAACTGTTGCTAGTTTGCTTGCTGTCCACAACCATACCACATATAGAAGTGGGCGACATAGGGAAGAGAGAAAGACTTGAGACCTAAGTCAGTTCCAGTGTGGGTTTGGAACCTGGGAGCAGGAGAAAAGGGGAAAAAAAAAAAAAAAGCCTGGTAGAGGCATGGGATAGTATTATTAAGCAAAAATAGAAGGATAAAACTGTTTATGGCTCAGTCTGCACTCCAGAATGATAATGCAATAAGCTAAATTCCGCAGATGTTTCTGAAGCACTTTATGTGAAGGGAATTAGCCAGTCTGTCAGCTCCAATACAAATAACCTCAGAATTCTTCCTTCACATTCCTCAGTGGCTTCTTAGGGGGGAGCTGCCTCTGAAATATATGCATCAGCCCTGTGGGAAGAGGAAAGAGGATCCCTAGGCAGGCTCAGCAGAGTCAGAATTCTGAGAAATATACTTTGAATAGAGAGGGCTTTAAGGTCTAGAGCAGAGGTCAGCAAATTATGGCCCATGCCAGAGTAACTTTATATGGTTTTTACAATCACACAAGCTGAGAATGGTTTTTACATTTTTAAAGAACTGTTTAAAAAAGGCGGGGTGGGGGGGAGGTTGGAATATGTGGCAGAACTTTATTGCCCACAAAGCCTAAGTATTTACTCTCTGGCCCTTTACAGGCAGAGTTTGCTGAAAGGAGGTTTTACTGAAAGCTCGCCAGAAGCTGCAGGATGTTGCAGAATCTGTTTTGAACCCTAGGGTAGGCACTTGCAGAAAAAGAGGTATCAGCATCAATGAAGAATAGATTTCTATTTCTCCTCTCCAAAAGCTCTGGAGACCTGGCAAACTAACCGACTGCCGGGCCAGAAAGAGTGAAGCCTTGTGTTGGGTTTAGAATACAGTGTTGCCTTTGTTCTAACTGAGCAGTGGAATACATCCTTTCATTAATGCTGCTTTATCAGGGCTTTCGGCTAAATCTAGTTTGAAATACTACTGTTCAGTCCTGTATCAAAGGGATACAAGTCTCAGATCAGTGTCCTGGGCCCAGGTATAAGGGAGAATTAGGTTTGTAGATGGAGCAAGTGGGTGAGTATTTTGCTTGCATTTTTTACTTTCTCTATTACAAATTAGTGGAAATTAATACCTTGTATCTAGATAAACCGATTCCTAACTGTTTCAACCGTTCCTCAAACCAGTGGTGGGGATTATAGGCCTGAAAGAAAGGAACTGTACCTCCAAGCACAGACCAGGTTCACTTCCCAACATGGCCACTGTGACCTAGAAGAAGGAAAATACATAAGGCCAGGGTTCTCTACCTATATGCATGAAAGACAGTTGTTATATTTCTAAAATACTTTATCCAAAGAATTTATAGCATTTAAATTTTTTGCTACTTATCTTTTATTGAAGCATAGTTCATTTACAATGTGTCAATTTCTGCTACATAGCAAAGTGATTCAGTTGTATATATATATATTCAGTTCTATATATTTATGATATATTTTTAATATATTTATGATATATATTTTTAATATTCTTTTCCATTATGGTTTATCATAGGATATTGAATATAGTTCCCTGTGCTACAAAGTAGAACCTTGTAGTTTATCCATTCCACATATAATAGCTCACATCTGCTAACCCCAACCTCCCACTCCACCCCTCCCCCAATCCTCTCCCCCTTGGCAACCACCAGTCTGTTCTCTATGTCCGTAATTCTGTTTCTGTTTCGTAGATAAGTTCATTTGTGTCATATTTTAGATTTCACATATAAGTGATATCATATGATATTTGTCTCTCTTTCTGACCTCACTTAGTATTATCATCTCTAGCTGCATTTTTGCTATTATTCTAATTGTTCGAATGTTTTTTTCTTGCCATAACACCAGAAGGTAGATACAATTAGCCCCTTTTCCAAATGGTAAACCTAGAACTTTGAGAGGACAGGTACCCTGCCCCCAGATGACCCAGCAAGTCAGAGAAAAAGCCAAGAATGAAAGCAGTGTTCCTTTCCTTGGGCATCCTGCCACTATCCTAGGCATGAGTAGCTTCCAGATGAAGCTAAGATCAAACCCTATATCTCTAGTCATCAAATCTGATTGTTTCTGAGGCTGCGTTGTTGTTATGATGACCAGGTAGATAAGCCTTGAATGACAGAAGAAAAAGTACTGAACGAATGGTTCACCAGCCTACCTTCCTGCTCCTCGAGATGTTGATATGTTGTGTCTCTGTTGATGGTTATGAGTCAGCCTTAGGCAGGAAGATGATGGAGTCACTGTTATTGTGTGCTTGGCTGCTTGGCTGCTTTCTTTGCACTTCAGCATTCCTACCTGGTATGTGGTACATTTTTGTCATTCCACAGCGGCCTGCTGTGCACATGACCTCTCAGTAGGCCAGTCCCCGTCTATTTACATCAGCTATCCAGCTGCCAGCCTCCTCGCATCCCTGTCTGCCTGATGGGACAAGATGAAACTGTGTTAGGAACTACCTTTCAGGGATGTGAGTGGGATATCCACGGAGTTCCAGATACTGTGGTCAAAGTGTAAGGTCCCTGGGACCCCAACCTCTAGGCCTTGGGGGAGAAAGAGGCTTTCAGGAAAGATTTTTCTGGGCACTGACTCCTCGCCAGATGAAAGCTGGTTTCTTGGTATTTCTATCCTATTGTGTCATTTCTAGGAAAGAAGCTCTGGCCAAATAAATTTTCAAGGGATTTGATATACCTGCTAAAAATTCTGTGCAAATAAAATAAGGACCAGCCTGACCATCCTTTCTTTCAAATATCCTATAAAACCCTCCCAGGTGGGCTTTTTTCTTTTTCTCACAAGGTCAACACTCACAGCACTAATCTGGAACTTGTGACTGACAAGGCTGAGCTTCTGGTTAGTTAAGTAACAGTCTTTCCTTGATTTTATCCAAGTCATTTCAGTGCAACCAATGTGCGTGTGTGTGTGTGTGTGCCCACCCTGTGTGTGTGTGTGTGTGTGTGTGTGTGTGTGTGTGTGTGTGCCCGCCCTTCCAAAACAACGTATTAAGTCTCTTGTCCAGGGCCTACCTGACTCAGGAAAATGCCGTGAACAACAGCTCTCAATTGAGGTCCACCTGGTTCCGAAGATTTGGGACCAGACAGCTGGACATATGACAGCTCTGTTTGTTCCTTTTTTCCCTTCCCTGTCCCTGTTGATACTAAACTGTTTCAACAAGGCTTGTTTCCTCCAGAATCCAACTTAGCATCCTGGAGAAGCCTGAGGCCACTCCTGTAGCAGGAAGCTGCCCTAGATTTGGGCAGTAATCAGTAGAACTTGATACTGACGGCAGAGTGTAAAAATAAACACCTCCTACAGTGCTGTCTTAATCCACTGGCATCAGAGTTGCTATTATTAACCTATAGGCCTCACAGGCAGCTGTGATGGGCAGACAACAGCCTGGACAGACCTATCCTGCCAGCTTGGGATCAGACTGTTTCTTTCCTCCGTCTACTGGAATCTGATCTGGGGCCCCTGGAGAAGCACCAGCAGTCTGGGAGCATGCCCCACAACAGGTAGTACTAGAGATGGATTAGTGTCTTTGGTTTGGGAAAGCCTTAGGCTCCTAGGGCCAGCCTGCCAGGCCAGAGTGTAATGGGCACCGGATTACTGATTCAGTCCTGGTGCAGGGGAGGGGAAAAAAGGAACATGACTCTTTCCAGTTCCTTTGGCTCTTTTGAAGAGGTTTTGCCTGCCAGTTCCCTGGACCTGGAGCCTTTAGGTTTTCTGGGAAATTGGGAAAGGAGAGAGGTAAGGACTCCATTGGTCATTGACAAAGATATAATAATAATAGTGACCATAACTGAGCACTTACCTTGTGTCAGGCACTTACGTATATCTTATTTCATTCTCCCTCGAGCCTTTGAGGGAAAATATCATGACAGTTTTACAAATGAGGAAGCTAAAGTTTAGTGAAGTTGAATAACTTCCCGAAGTCCACAGCTGGCAAGTAGCGTGTCAGATTTGAATCCAAACTTGTCAACACCAAAATCCATACCCTGAATCATTACAGAACCTAGGCTCCTGAATATTCCAGACCCAGACAAGACTCCAGACACCTGCTTTAAAAATTTTTTGTTTAATATCAGTTTACTCTTACTTTAGTCTTATAACCAAAGCAGATACAGTATCTGGTACAAAGAAATGGTCTTTGCCACTGACCGCTAGTGAGGCAGTCCCAGTGCTCTTAACGAGCACCGTGAGCTGGACCCAGAGACTGTCAGCTGAAGTCTATTGGAACGTAAGTCACATCCGGGAAAAGGCTTTTGACTTGACTGAGGGGTCTCTGGGACTATGACCCCTCTGCTGAGAATAGGGTCAGACTAGAACCTAGTTCCTTGGGGAGCAAGGATTTGATGGCTTCTAGCAGTCATGCTGAGGGAGGAGTGTGCTTGAATGAAAGTATGTCCTTGAAGGGCAGTTATGCGTCTCTATCCTTTCTCCTACCTCCCCCACCCTGTCTCCACAACTGGCTTGTGGTAATTCAATCTAGATTCTTCTCATAGCCTATTTCACTGTGCATATGTGGCCTTTTATTTACAGCCTTTGACAGTCTGATTGGATAACAGCTTACCAGCCTGCAGGACTCAGTCCACTGCCTTGGGGGAGGGGAAGCAGAAAACACTCTGGCTTTGCTTCCTAGAGCCTAGAAGCCCAAAGGAACAGCCAAAGGATGAGCAAAGGGTTGACCACGCTGAACAGTCAAGAAGCATAGGGGCCTTTTTTGTCCCAGCTAACTTGCTTTTGCAAATATACACTTGAGAGCTATCCTCCAAGTAGAGTAGCCCACGTTGGACCCACCCCTGGTACACTGTCTCTGGTCTTGGTGGTTTCCTGCTCCTTGCCGCTCACCTATACCCAGCATTAGGAGGCTTTACCTCTATCCACTGCTGCATCCTCCATCCCCTCCATCTGAAGAAATCAGTCTGTCAAGGTAGGAACTAAATCTTTCCTAATTCCCTATAGTCCTCCTCTCTATCCCTAACCTACATCCTCAAAAGAGGTAGGATTTACAGCAAATTCTCAATATTTAGAGACTTCTAATTGTAGCAGTTAGAAGCAAGGCACTTGGAAGTATAGGGATGTGTGTGTGTGTGTGTGTGTGTGTGTGTGTGTGTGTGTGTGTGTGTATCTGTGTATTTATGTTGAAAGGGAGGAGGGTGAGAGAGAGGACATTTATTAGCACCCTTCATAGGAACCTTCCCTTGGGCCCAAGGTTTTAATTTGGCTTAGTTTGTAATTAGAGCTGAAAGGGACCTTAAGAAGTCATCTAATTTAGCCTTCTGCCTCCACAAACAGGTGCTATGAGTTGAATTAAGGAGGGAATCAAATGATTGATCTTATGCAGGAAGGCATACACTTGCTGGCTGGATTGGTGGAAGAGAATATTTATCTAGGTGTAATCCCTTTTGAGCAGAAGGAGAACCTGGAACAAAGCTGAGTTTATTATTATTTTATTTTTATGGAATAAAGGAAAGTGACCCTTAACAGCTCAGTGAGGTCAGTGGCTTCTAGCTTATTCTTTTCCTGGGTATAATTCCTAGGGCTGTAGTCTCCTCTCAGCTGAGCCTGAGAGGTAAAAGTCTTGGAGCTTGTTTGGGGTTCTACCAATAGATGTTCTGTCTGTGATTTTGGTTACATTAAAGGTGGCTGCATATTTCCAGTTCATAAGGGAGGTGATAGACTTGGGGAAAAGACGATAAACCCACACCAGGTGGTCCTAGGAAAGAGCCCATTCTACTTCAGAACCAAACCTCTTCTAGAGTGTGTTTGACTTTTGGGAGTGGACTTTTAGCTGAACCTTTCTGTAACATATTTTTTTTGCTTTTAATTTTTTGCTGCATTGGGTCCTCGCTGCTGTGCGCGGGCTTTCTCTAGTTGTGGCGAGTGGGGACTACTCTTCATTGCGGTGCGCGGGCTTCTCATTGCCATGACTTCTCTTGTTGCGCAGCGCGGGTTCTAGGCTCATGGGCCTCAGTAGTTGTGGCACGTGGGCTCAGTAGTTGTGGCTTGCGGACTCTAGAGTGCAGGCTCAGTAGTCGTGGCGTGCGGGCTTAGTTGCTCCGCGGCATGTGGGATCTTCCCAGACCAGGGCTCTAACCCGTGTCCCCTGCATTGGCAGGTGGATTCTTAACCACTGTGCCACCAGGGAAGTCCCTCTGTAACATATTTGAGAACCCAAAAGCAAAGCAAGCTCTGTGCTTCGAAAGAAGACTCTACATTAGGGAGGCCTGATAAGGAAACAGGCTAGGCCTCTTCTAACACACTCCTAGCATGCTGGCTGGCCTCACTTGGAGTCCAGAATAACATAATACCAGTTCGGAACAGTGTCCTCCTCAGCTAGGAGCAGCTACACACAACCTGGAGGAAAGATAGATGCGCTCCTGGGCATTGGCTGCTATTCCATTTGTGAATCAGACTCCTGATGCCATAGCCAGGTGCTCTCAGGCATCTAACAGCCTGTTTATTCTCTCCTTGCAACTCAGCCCAGACACCACAGGAATCATTATTACCATCAATTCTTAAATCTCCAAATTCTTTCAGCACCTCTCACACATTTCAGAAGTATTTGTTTTATAGGTAATTCAGAGTCTCCATCAAATCTCATGGCCTATAAAGACATAGAACCTTAGCAGGCATGAAGGGTAATTATACAAACTGATTTTTCTGAATTCACATAGAAAGTTATTTTCTGTACTCAGAAGTAAGTAAGTCTGATGTTAGTGCAGTTAATTGACATCATTTTCCAAGCATATTTGATTTGAGAGCCGTGAAAAAAAGAAAGATGATTTCTCTCCGTTAATAATTTGTTTCACTCCCCATTTCCCCGACCCCAACCAACCATGTTCAGTCTTGCCTTTGTCTTTCCCCAGAGGTTTTCAGAATTTCTTCCTCTGAGCCCTAGGGTCCCCTGCAAGTGCCTTTGGGGGCCCTGCAGTGGAGAGAGGGAGTTGGAGTGTATGGGGCCTTAGGCCTTCCCTGCTTCAACCAGAATAGCTCTGTTTTATGTGTTGGGGCTAAAAAGTTTGAAACCACAGCTCTAACCCTTGTCTTACATCCTAAAACATCTTTCTTGCTGCCCTAGCCCTCCCCAGAGACATGTTGGCAATGATTTTAACAAAATTATGAGCCTCTCAAGTCGAGCTTTCTTACCCCTAAACATCCAGCACAGTGCTTTATACACAGTAGAAGTGTATGCAGTGAATGCTTGTGGCTTGACCGCTTGTTTGATTGATTCATTGACTGACTCCTGAGATGATATTAATTAATGGCCTTGGGATGCTTCTACATCAGAAAAGAGAGTATATAGTAAATCATAGTTTATTTGTTATGATTTGGGCACTTCTGACCTTTCCTACTGCAATCAGTCATGCAGTCTGAGGTAAAAACATGGCCTAAAGGAGTTACTTAACACTTAACATAGGTTATTGCTGGTGTAGAGGATAGCTGACTAGGTCAACACAAGCATAAGTACTTCCAAAGCAGTGTGTCCTGAGGTAAAAGGTAAGCAGAGTGATTATTGGGAAACACTAGGGACAGAAGTATACTAAGGTAACATAGCCTTATCTATTTTTCAGTATTGCTTGCTTTCGCTAAAAATTACCTGCCTGATAGTTTCCAAAACTACTCAGTGTCTTGATTATGGGAAGTACAAATCTTTTTCTTCGCTAAGCTGCCTTAAAACGCCGTCCACGCTGTTTATCTGTAGCCTCCAGTATACATCTACATATCTTTTGAAGGGGGGGGGTGGCTTTATTTTGTTTTTAATCAATTTATGTTTTATAAAAGTGATATATATGTTTAGTTTTTAAAAAGCCAAATAATAGAAAAAGGACATGAGTGGGAAAACTGGCAAAATCCATATAGTCTGCAAGTTTAGGTAATAGTAATATATTCAATGATGATTTCCTTGTTTTAACAAATGCACCATGATTATGTAAGATGGTAACAGTAGGGGTACTGGCTGAAGGACATACGGGAACACTCTTAACTATCTTTGCAACTTTTCCAAAAATTATTCCAAAATAAATAATTTTTAAAAATTTGTACACAATAATGAAGATCTTCACAATGAAAAAGAAAAATGCCAAGTAGTGCCAAATCTGAGATGACCAACAAAATCAATAATACCAGCAATAGATTATGACCCATTGAATTAAAAAAAAAAAAAGCCGAGAATCTATACCAATACCAAAAAAATAAATAGGAAGGAAAAGGGAAATCTTTCTCATATTGGAATGCCAGCTAATAAATGTAGGAGGAACAATAGAGAGAAAATCATCATTTTCAACCATCACAGTAAATAACTAATTCAGGTAAAAATCTTCAATGGATGCTGGCTTTTTTAAAGAGTAGTAACAATGCATTACATTTCTATAAAACATTTATAATTTATAGAGCATTTTCACACACTGTTTTGAATAGACACTGTTCAGGTCCATAGCATGAGGTATAATATCTCCCCTTAGCCTACACATCCTTTTTTTCGCCTAGTGATTCCCTACAGAATAGCCTGATCCAGGCCTAAGAATGCTCAGTAGCCAATGGTTATATTCAGATATATTTTCATCACCCTGGATCTCTCTAATAAGTCTCTTGCTAATTGCTTATCTTTGAGATTTTATCCTTTATTTAAAACATCTCACACATAGCTGATTAGTGTTCTGTATCTGGCATTCTTTTTTTTTTTTTTTTTTTTGCAGTACGCGGGCCTCTCAGTGTTGTGGCCTCTCCCGTTGCGGAGCACAGGCTCCGGATGCGCAGGCTCAGCGGCCATGGCTCACGGGCCCAGCCGCTCCGCGGCATGTGGGATCTTCCCGGACCGGGGCACGAACCCGTGTCCCCTGCATCAGCAGGCGGACTCTCAACCACTGCGCCACCAGGGAAGCCCATGGCATTCTTAATATTTGAAATTCTTGCAGTTTAAATCTATTATTTGTTGTTTTCTGTTATTCATTCATGGTATCTTGTTTCCATGTATATTTGTGATCTTTGATACAAACTAATTTTTGCTTACTCTTTAGTTTTGAGAATGCTGTCAACTTAAAGATGGAGATATTTTCCTCCAAAAGTTGGGAGGAACCACCAACCCTGGATCACTTGAGCTTGCTTCAAGGGTCTCAGCCTACTATGGGGGTCTTGGCTCCCTCACCTTACTAGTGGTCCAGGGCTTGTCATTCTGACCGTAATAGGAATGCTTTGGGAATTAGCCCTCAAGAAACTGTTCTTTTACCCCTTGCTTATTCCACAGCTCATGATTTTTTTTTTCCCCCTTTTGGGGGGTGGGGCAAGTAGCCTTGGAGATTTTTCCTATTTACTATAAGCCCTGAAATGCTTTAAAAAGTATGTTATACAGGATATAGTTTTTTGTAGTAGAAGGGACTCCCTTGATATCTTGTTCACTGTAATGCAGGAAGCAGAAGTCTCTCTGTACAATTTGATATCCTACTTTTTTTTTATTAGCTTTTAAGCCTTTTTCTATACCAGTAAACATTCATTATAAATGTAATTCCTATGGTTTCATTATATTCCATTGCATGGCTAGACCACCGTTTAATTAAGCATTTTTCTATTAGATATTTAGAATGTTTTCAGGTTTTTGCTGTTGTAAATAATACTGCATTGAACATCATTGTGGTAATGTGAGGTAAATCGCGGGTTGAGGATATAAAGGAAAAGCGTAGCTGTTACTCTGGGGAGGGGTTGTAAACTCAAATGCTTTGTAGGATCCAGGCAAATAAAGCAAATGAGTATAGTGAAGCAATGAAGCTGACTAGTACAAAAGACCAAAGGGAATGGTGGGAACATGTCAAACTGAAGGGCACATGCCCATCTTATAAATAAGGGCAGCCATATCTCCAGCTGATTGTTACCATCTAGGAATGAGGGACTGGTATGGTCAGTTCTTCTGATTTTTCAAGCAACACAAACTGGAAATTAAAAAAAAAAAAAACAATTTTATGGTGGCATTTTTACTGTGCAAGCCACATAAAATCTGTCAACACACAAGATGTGACCATCAGGCTGTCATTTTGCAACCTTTGCTCTAGGATCATGACTGTGGGAATAAATGGTGGGGAAGTACTGACTGAAGACATGGCTGTTCAGTCATCTTTCCATTCTCAGTACGAAATAGAGAGAAATAAGGAGTTAAGAGTTTAAGATCTTGGCCTTCAAGATTTATTTACTAAGGCTCAGCTTTTTGGTTTTCATCTTCCTTCCTTCCTTCCTCATCTTATCAAATATGCTATTCTCAGACTAAGCTAACCTTCTGAAAGCAGACTTGAGTCCAGCTAGCCCACTGGGCTTGCCATTCAGTAGCTTTACCAAACATTGGTGGTGACCCACTAAGTGCCAAGGCTCTGGGCTCAGAATTACTTATCAAGATATAAGACACAGTCCCACCTTCCAAAAGTCTGCTGTCATCAAGAGATAAATAACAAAATAAAATGGCCAAGACTTGGTACCAAATGAGTTGTACAGATAATTGGTATTGAAAAAGTTCAGAAGAAAAGACTTTCATGATAAAGAAAAGATTCCAGAAATGGTAGAATTTGAGCTAGATCCTTTTTTTAAAAAAAAAAGGGAAATAGGGAGAGAGAGCATTCCAGATATCTTCCCAGTGGAGTGAGCCAAAACTCAAAATTCAGAATAAATTTGGCATGGGATGGAACATGGTTGGATAAGTAGGAAGGAACTTTGAATACCACATGGAGGAATTTGGATTATCCTGTAGGCAGTTGGGAGCCACTGAAGGCTTTTTAGTAGTAAGGTGATGTATTGAAGGCAGTATACTTGGGGAGATTAGTCTTGTGTCAGTATATAGGATAGCTGGGAGGAAAGAGCCAAAATGAAAGCAAGAAAGCTAGTTAGAAGACTATATAATAGTTCAGAGGAGAGGTGCTGCAGGTCTGAACTAGGATGATAGGAGTAGGGATGGGAACTTGAAAGGCAATGTAACAAGTGGTTAAGAACACTAACTTTGGAATCAGACAGTTCTGTGTCTGAATCCCAGATCAGACATTACTGACTGAGTTACCTTAGGAAGGTTATTTAATAGCTCTGAGCCTCAGATTTCTCATCCATGAAATACAGATACTAATACTTAGCTTAGAGAGTGGTTATATGGATTAAATGAGATAATGTAAGTGCTTAGCATAGTAGTTGGAATGTGGTAAGAGCACAGTAAATTATTAGATCAATGCCTAAAACATTGGAAGTTAGACTCAGCATGACTTGGTGATTGTCTGAATGTGAGGAGAGATTCCAGATGATTCTTGTATTTTCAATTTTGTGTTACTGGTAGTCCAAAGAAAGCTGATTTGAAATAGAAAAATCAATTTGGCTTTATTTTTTTATTTTTAAGGACAGTCTCCTTAATATTTATTTGTTTGTTTGTTTATTTATTGGCTGCAATGGGTCTTAGTTGCCGCATGTGGCATTGCAGCGCGTGGGCTCCTTACTGCGGTGCACAGGCTTCTCTCTAGTCATGGTGTGTGGGCTCCAGAGCACGCGAGCTCAGTAGTTGCAGCACGCGGGCTCTCCAGTTGTGGCACCCGCACTCCAGAGCGTGTGGGCTCAGTAGTTGTGGCATGTGGGCTCAGTTGCCCTGTGGCATGTGGCATCTTAGTTCCCCGACCAGGGATCGAACTGGCATCCCCTGTATTGCAAGATAGGTTCTCAACCACTGGACTACCAGGGAAGTCCCTCAATTTGGTTTTAAACGTGTTGAATTTGAGGTAATAATAAGAAGTACCTAATACGGTATTGGAGATTTGATTCTGAAAATGCAGGAAGAATGTAAGATTTGGAAATCAACAGTATAATGGGAAGGGCTAAACACTTCTCAGGTTGAAAAAGACTTCGGGTCTGAGCCCTGCTGTAAATCTACCTTTAAATATAGGTCAGGTATTGTATTAAACAACTAAGAAAGAATGATCTAAGAAGTAGAACTAGGAGGGTTGTTGTTATGGAAGCCAAAGGCAAAAGAGGGTTTCAGTAGGACGGGATGGCTAAGTGTCAGGCAATTTAAATATTATGGGTTTAAAAATTAGAACTGCTTCAGACAGTTCATGTATTAATTAAAAGAAGACAGACTTCCGATGTTTAAGAAATAGTTAAGGAGAAAGTAGAATTAACATAGTTCATTGTTCTAAGAATTTTGGTATTGAAAAAAACAGAAGGAAGGGGGAATTGTCTAAGGTCCTTAGGTTGACATGGCAGTGATACCCTCTGCTTTCTAGTACACCTGAGTTTCTGCCACCCCACGCCCACCCAGTCACAGAGCCTTTAAAGACTCCTGCCTCTGTGGAGCTGAGCAACACCATTCACTGCTGCAGCTTCTTTTTTTTTTTTTTAACAGCTTTATTGAGCTATAATTGACATCTGTTTCACCATTTAAAGTATACTATTCAAAAAAGAGGGGATATATGTATACGTGTAGCTGATTCACTTTGCTGTACAACAGAAAATAATACAACATTGTAAAGCAACTATAATCCAATCAAAAATTTTTTTAAAAGTATACTATTCAATTGCTACTAGTATATTCACAGAGTTGTGCAACCATCACCGTAATCTAATTTTAGAACATTTGCATCATCCCTAAAAGAAATCCCAAACCCAGTAACAATCCCTCCCCATTTTCCCTTCCCCCAAGTCCCTGTCAGCCACTAACCTAATTTTTTTTTTTTTAATAAATTTATTTATTTTGGCTGCGTTGGGTCTTCATTGCTGCGCGTGGGCTTTCTCTAGTTGCGGCGTGCAGGGGCTGCTCTTCATTGCGGTGCACGGGCTTGTCATTGCGGTGGCTTCTCTTGTTGCAGAGCACGGGCTCTAGGCACGTGGGCTTCAGTAGTTGTGTCACATGGGCTCAGTAGTTGTGGCTCGCGGGTTCTAGAGCGCAGGCTCAGCAGTTGTAGCGCGCAGGCTTAGTTGCTCCGCGGCATGTGGAATCTTCCCGGATCAGGGTTCGAACCCATGTCCCCTGCATTGGCAGGCAGATCCTTAACCACTGCACCACCAGGGAAGTCCCACTAATCTACTTTTTGTCTCCATAGATTTGCCTAGTCTGGGCATTTCATATAAATGCAGTCAAACAATATGTGGCCTTTTGTGTTCAGCATCTTTCACTTAGCATAATGTTTTCAAGGTTCATCCATATTGTAGCATGTTTCTTTTTATTACCGAATAATATTTCATTTTATGAATATACCACATTTTATCTATCCATTTGTCTGTTAATGGATATTAAGTTATTCCCACTTTTTGGCTATTATAAATAATGCTGCTATGAACATTCATATGCAAGCTTTTGTGTGAAGATATGTTTTCATTTCTTTGGGGTAGATATCTAGGAGTAGAATTTCTGGGTCATACCATAACTCTGTGTTTTACATTTTGAGGAACTACCAGACTATTTTCTAAAGTGACTGAACCATCTTACAATCCTCCCAGCAATATATGAGGGTTCTAATTTCTCCACATTGTCATCAACACTTGTTATTGTCTTTTTTATTTAGCCATTCTAGTAGGGAGTAGTATCTCATTTAAGTTTTGATTTGCACTTCCCTAATAACTAATGATGTTGAGCATCTTTTCATGTGCTTATTGACCATTTGTATGTCTCCTTTAAGAAATGTCTATTCAGATCCTTTGCCCATTTTTAAATTGGGTTATGTGTCTTTTTATTGCTGAGTTGTAAAAGTCCTTTATGTATTCTGAATAGAAGTCCCTTATCAGATATATGATTTGCAAATGTTTTCTCCCATTCTGTGGATTGTCTTTTCACTATCTTGATCGTGTTCTTTAAAGTACAAAAGTTTTAAAGTTTTATGAAATCCAACTTACCTATTTTTTTAATAAATTTATTTATTTTTTATTTTAATTTTATTTTTTATTTTTGGCTGCGTTGGGTCTTCACTGCTGCGCGTGGGCTTTCTCTGGTTGTGGCGAGCGGGGGCTACTCTTCGTTGCAGTGTGTGGGCTTCTCATTGTGGTGGCCTCTCTTGCTGTGGAGCACAGGCTCTAGGTGCGTAGGCTTCAGTAGTTGTGGCTCGTGGGCTCTAGAGCACAGGCTCAGTAGTTGTGGCACATGGGCTTAGTTGCTCCACTGCATGTGGGATCTTCCCGGACCAGGGATTGAACCTGTGTCCCCTGCATTGGCAGGCGGATTCTTAACCACTGTGCCACCAGGGAAGCCCCAACTTACCTATTTTTTTCTTTTGTCACTTGTACTTGTGGTATCATGTCTAAGAATGCATTACCTAACTCATGGTTATGAAGGATTATTCCTTTTTATGCTAAGCTTTCTTTTAACAGACCTTTTTTTTTTTTCTCATGAACAGCAGGGGGCTTCTCTGTCAGCCTTTTGAGTCAGATCTGCCCACCACTTACTTTCATTTACTCTTTCACTCTTTTTGTATTACTCTTATTCAACAAGACTTTGACTAACCACCTTCTATAAGCCAAACACTGTGCTAGTATTATAGGAAGCACAAAATAAAAATGATACTGTCTTAAGCTCTGGGTATTGGGGATACAGAGATGACTATAACTTGGACTTTGCAGTCTAGAAGAGCCATTAAGGCAGATATGCAAAAAAGAACATAACCATGTCAAGTGACAAATGATATACTTAATCAGAACTTCTCACGGGGCTTCCCTGGTGGCGCAGTGGTTGAGAATCTGCCTGCCAATGCAGGGCACACGGGTTCGAGCCCTGGTCTGGGAAGATCCCACGTGCCGCGGAGCAACTAGGCCCGTGAGCCACAACTACTGAGCCTGTGCGTCTGGAGCTTGTGCTCCGCAACAAGAGAGGCCACGACAGTGAGAGGCCCGCGCACCGCGATGAAGAATGGCCCCCGCTCACCACAACTAGAGAAAGCCCTCGCACAGAAACGAAGACCCAACACAGCCAAAAATAAATAAATAAAATATTAAAAAAAAAAAAAAAAACACCTCTTAGGGGGCTTCCCTGGTGGCGCAGTGGTTGAGAGTCTGCCTGCCAATGCAGGGGACACGGGTTCGTGCCCCCGTCCGGGA
>NW_006783413.1:712247-738193 GCF_000442215.2 Lipotes vexillifer
CAGTGGTTGAGAGTCTGCCTGCCAATGCAGGGGACACGGGTTCGTGCCCCAGTCCGGGAGGATCCTGCATGCCGCGGAGCGGCTGGGCCCGTGAGCCATGGCTGCTGGGCCTGCGCGTCCGGAGCCTGTGCTCCGCAGCGGGAGAGGCCACAATAATGAGAGGCCCACGCACCGCTAAAAAAAAAGAAAAAAAAAAATACACCTCTCATGAACTGATGTTAGTTTCTGATGAAGCTTCCGTCAGTATACAATGAAATAAGAAAAATAATGACTGTGCTTTTTTAATGAAATGATGGTGATAGTCGACGTAGGGTGTTTTTTGTTGTTGTTGTTTAATGATCTTACTTGGCGATATAAGATATTGGCAATCCCGTATTGATCCCCTGGCTTTTGTGGGATTTTTTTCTTGTCTGTAAAATCAACAACCTGCAGCCACAGTTCAGAAGACAGAGATCATTTCTGGCTCCAAGGTGATCAGTGAAGACTTGATGGAGGAGTTGATCTGGGCCTTGTAGGTTTTAGATAATTCCTCATAGGTTTAGCCAAGTGTAACAGGTAGGAGAATCTGAACAAAGAGTGGAAAGAGCTTATGAAACAGGTTTGAAGGACTACATGACCGGGGATGGGTAGTAAGGTTGGGTAGAGAGGGAGTAGACAGCCAAGATGGAGGACCTTGAAAGCCAAAATGAGTTTGAACTTGATTCTCTGGGTAATGGGAAACCATTAAAAGGGGCAGGAGTGACATGTTGAATAAAGATGGGGCTTCAGGAAGATGAATCTGGCAGTACTAGATAGAAGGTAAATTGCAGGTGAGAAGACTAGTTAGGAGGCAATTGTGGTTTATAATGTGACGGTTTTTATAGTTTGTTTCTAGCCAGAAAAGTATTTGATCTTCTCATCAAAGCCCTATAGATCTTTGGCCATAGTTGGTGGAAAGTAGGTGATGATGTGGTCTGTGATATAGTGAAGTAAGTTAAGCACTGAAAGTATGATAGCTGCCACCTTCTGTAGGCAGCTGGAAACATTTCCTAAGTAGTAGCTCTCTAGTACAATGCATGGCTTAGTCTCACAGAAATTTCAGGGACAAAGACCCTGGGCCCAGAGCTCTTACTGGAATTCTAAGCACTGGTCATGGAGATTGACTTTGCCCCAGCCTACAGCCCAGCTAGGGGAGAGGGAAGTACACTGACACCTTTCACTGTCCTTGACGGGATCGTTCATGGCTAGTTTTATGAACAGCTGCCTTCCTCTCTGCTTCCCTTCCTCATTGTTTCCTGCTTTGTAGAATCAAGAAGGCATATGGCCCCTCAAACATTTATTTCAAGGTTGGAGATAGGTTTGGGGTCTTCAGCAACGTCTTCTCCAACTCAGTTCATCTTAGGATGCTGTCCCTGAGCATTTGAGTCTCATAGGGAATAGAAGCAACAATAAGGGGAAAGAAACGACGTATCTTCTGGATCCTGAGTGGTAGCTGATGTGGTCCTGGCCAGTAGACCTAAGGCTTCTTTTTAGGGACCTGAAATCCAAGGGCTTGCCTGTGGCGTCCAGATGGTAGTCAGTACTGGAAGGAGCTCTATGCAGGGCTAGTGCTTGAGGGCCAAGCCCCATCTTGACACCATCTCTGTGTTCAAGGATGGCAGCAGGCGGCAGTGGCATGAACTGGACAGAGACATGCTGCTACTTACTGTACAGCTGGCTCTGGCTCTGGCTCTGGCTTCTCCGCTGTCTACTGATTCCCACAGAACTGGCCCAGAACCTGACGAGGGTGGAGCAGGGAAGGGGTGGAGGGCTCTGTAGTTCTTCAGACGGAACTGAGAATTTTCTCTGGCCTGGGGAAGACCACTCCTTTTCCTTAGCCTTCCTTTCCCTAGGAAAATAGGCTTCCTGCACCCTGGCCTGGCTAAAGGGACTCTGCCTTCCCACAGGCCCAGCTGGACCCCACTCAGTACTGACCAAAAACTGATGTAGGTGAGAGGGCGGAAGGTTCTGCTACAGCCCCACTAGCAGACCCTCTGAAGATCCAGGGAACTGAAGTGGACCCTGTGGTAGGAAGGGGGCCTGTAGCCAACTTGATCCTAAGGCTCACTACCACCCTGTATATAGAAGCCTCTATGGCCCAGTCTCTCTTTTTTTCTGAGACAGACCCCGTTTCTCTGAAGAGGCACGCCCTAGCAAGCCTATTGCCAAGTCTAGGAACTTGGTGTTACTGCTGGTGGAATGATGACTGGTCCCCACAGCCTCCCTGCAGGGCTTCAGGAACCCCCTCCCAGGCTGGCTGCTCCACCCTGAGGCTAGTCTGGAATCCTAGTGAAGGGAAAAAGCTGGAAAACAAGGAGTCATTCAGAGTGGGTGAAAAGAGGAGGGAGAGGTTTCTGGCTGAGATCTTAAAGGAGGGGCCTAAGGAAGGAAGGAAGCTCTGAGCCTCCTCCCAGACCTTTTCCCTGAGACTCCTAGGGATGAGAGAGGAGTGAGGCCCAGCTCTCTCGCTATTTTTCTTTGCCGCTTTGAGAGTTCTCATCTTCCAGCACTGACTGCCCTCTGTGGCTGACTCCTTTCTCTACCTTCCCCCTTCCCCAGGCTAAAGGGCCCACAGGGACTGGCAGGGAGGAAGGCTGAGCGGCTGTACTGTGGGCATGCCTATTCCTTTCCCTTCCCCCTTCCCTTAGCAGCAACGTCACCGCAGCACCAGAGGCAGCAGCAGCGGCAAGGATACTGGGGCTGGGATTGCGCAGCCTCCCTGCATTAGCAACGATGCCATTGTATTAGCAGAAATCAGATCTTAGGAAATCAGCCCAGTTCCCCCTGTGTGGTCCTGTGGAACAGTGCCTCAGCTCGAACTGTCAAGATAGAGCTTGGTCGGAGTGCAAAAGGAACAGAAGCCTCCAGATACAGCTAAGGCTCCTTACAGAGGTATGGCTCAGCGGAGCTGGGGGGAGGGGCAGGGCAGAGATGCTAGAATAACTGATCAGCACATTTGGGCCCTGGTTTCGAGGGTTGGCTTTGTCTTCCCGAAAGAGGGAGAGAGAGAGAGCGAGAGAGCATGAGCGCAAACATTAGACAAGCTCATCCATGCATACATTTGGGCTGTGGTGCAGAGATGGGGAAAAACAGGCTTGGGCTAATGCTATTTTGTCAAGAAGCAGAAAATTCCCTTCCTCCTTTCTGAGCATCTCTAATGAGGCTGTTATAGTGCGGGTCGGCGTAGAAGGGGTCAGATCTAGAAACAAAGGCTTAATAAGGAGGAGATACCCCTACAGCTACTGTAAGTTTATGATGGAGACATGCAGGGATCCACACGGGAGGTACTGGGAAGCATTGAGTCCATCCTTTACCTCCATGCACATATGTACATGCACATAGACACACATACCATATCTTCTGGAGCTGTGGGAGCCAAGAGGCTACAGATAAGGATGGAATAAGAAAGAATGTTGACCAAGAGGCTCCACATTATTGGTTGGTGGGGATAAGTAGTGCCTAGGGCACCTGACCTATTATAATTGGTCTTCTTATACAGGCTTAGATTCCTAACAGGAAGAGACCTGAGCATAAGTTGATACTCCCAAATCCACCCTCCTGCTCTCTTCCCTTCAATCCTGTCCAAGAGAGAACCCAGACAGGAAAAGGGTTATCAGTCCTACTGAGGTTCCCCATCAGACCTCAGGTCAAGGTCAGATTGCTAGAGAGTAACAGCTGAGTATCACCATCTTCCCTGTCCTCCTTCAGGAGGCTACAAAAAGAGGGAAGGGGTTCTATGACTGGCAGAAAGATGCTGAAGACCAAAGACAAGGGAAACCTTTCTTCTGAAGTTTAGAACATCTTCCTACCCAGAGTTACCCTGTTGCTGAGCAGATAGGAAGAGTTCTTTAAATTCCCATCTCCATTGATCACCTTGGTGGAGGATTCAAAAACATATGCTAATAGGAGTCAGTAGATCCATGTTGCACAAAATGTGGTTGGATAATACATTGGGAAGTTGTGGGAGGTGTTAGTTCCCAGGAAGCGCCTAGGAATGTGAACTGCAGAGCAGGGGAAAGGGGTGTTGAAGACTGTGAATGGGGCAGGGAGATGTGAGCTGGGAACTGGGGCAGGAGGTGGGATTGAAGAGTGTTTATTAGAGCATGGGGCAGTAATATGAAAGGGACTGTGGGTTCAGAGAATAGTAAAGTGGGTAAGTATAAACTGTGTAAATGGAAACTAGAGTGTGAGCCTATCCAGGAAAGGTAGGAAGCATCTGCTTTGGTAGCAGAGTAAATGTAGGGGCTTTAGGAAGAGGGTGTGGCCCTGATCTTTTCTCTGAGAGGCAGTTGTAGTGGAAAGAATTAAGAATTGGGCAGACCTGGGTTTGCGTCCATCTCAGCTGTATAATTATGGGCTAACTTCTCACACTTGCTAAGCTTCAGTTTTCTCATCTGTAAAATGGGGATGATTATGTCTACTTTAAACGATTATAGTGAAATTAGAGATGATATATGTAAAACACCTTACATGTAAGTTCTCAGTAAATGATCCCTAATAAATAGTATTATTATAATAGGCCAGGAGACACCCATTTGTGATGAGGGCCAGGAAGAGGGCTCTCGAGGAGAGCTTTCCCTGATTCTAGAGATCTAGACCTCGTAACTTTATGCTGACTAAGCCCACCACTTCTTTGTCCACCTGGTAGGCAGAGCTGAGCACTTTCTTCCACTTTCTTCCTATTCTGGGTTCTCTATTCCTTCCCCATCTTCATCTCCCATGTCTCTCCATTTAATCAGGGTACAAAAAGCATCTGGAATGAGCTCTTCCATCTCACTGTTTTCTCTTCACCTTTATTAGCGCTCATGGGCCACAATATTAAACTTGTCTTGTTATAGAACGTGTCTCTCCTGGGGGAGAAGTCTAATAGATATGCTCTCAGTAAATGTGTTCTGTGGTGTTTGAAATCAAGTCACATGTACAGTATACTCTCATTACATTCCTAACTGATCAAGAAAAAAGGTCAAACATTAGGATTCCTGACTCTTGACTTAATTCCGTCATTTATCCATTGAGAGATCTTGGGCAAGTCATTTGTTTTTTCTAGGTGTTGATTTCCTTATTTTTTTAAATAAAGAAATGGCTCTGCCTATTCTGGTGCATTGTTGTGAGGATCAATGAGATGACATACGTAAAGAAGTGCTTTGTAAAAAATGTGACTGTGTCGGGGCAAAAGGCAGGAGTACAAAGTCTAATGAGGTGTCTGTAGAATTTTACCTTAGTTGACTGAACTGGAGCTGTCTGTGGAGAAACTATTGGCAGATCAGGAAGGAATAAGACTTTCTCCGAGATACAAAAATATAAAATAAAATGGAATCAACCAGTGAAAGAGCTTTATGCTTAAAATAGGATTCAACACAACCTAAATATATAAGCTAAAACTATACAGCATTTAGGGAAAAAAAGAGGAAAATTTCTTTATGATCTTGGGACAGGCAAAGTTTTCTTAGACAGCATACAGAACGATTTAACCATAAAGAAAAAAACAGATAAATGGGACTTCATAAAATTAAAAATTTCTATTAATTAAAAAACACCATTAAGAAAACAAATGGGCAAGCCACATTTGAGAAAAGGCCACTTGAGAAAATATTCTCAAGACATACATCTGACAAAGGACTTGTATACAGAATAAATTTTAAAACTCCTCCAACTCAACAATAAAAAGACAAGTCAGTTTTTAAAATGGGTAGAACAGGAGTCAATAACTAACCTACTGCGCCTACCATGTTCCAAGCACAATGCGTGGGTTCTAGGGACACAGGGTTGCCTGTATCCCTAGATACAGTCCCTACCCTGTTCCTCAAGGAACTGCACTCTAGTCTGGGAACAGATACGCAAACATAACATAATAAACCTTCAGCGCCCTCCAGCCAAAGGTACTCCATCACCCTCCACATTCATTTGTGCTTTATCCCTGATTCAGAGAGTCAGCTTTCCAGACTCTATGTGTTGCTTTGTTTCTCCATTTGAATGCGTATATGACCCAGTCAGTGGTTTTGTGGGTCAAAATCAGAAACTTATGTGCGTATTACTTGTGAATGCCTTTTGAAAATGGTGCTATAAAAGGGGGTGGAGGGGTATTCATTGAAGATCAAGTGATGGCTGTAGCCCATAGGTACTCCTAAAATTGCTTCCATGTGTACAAGAAAGTTCTTTATGCTCCATTTAGTCCAGGCCTCAGATTGTGGCCTGGACCCTGGGGAAGCCTAGTACTGTACGTAAGGGGAAGCCCGCTTCCCAAGCCCCAAACCCACAGTATCTGTAGCACTTAAAGAAAAAAAACTGTTTAAATTATGTACATAGGGGCTTCCCTGGTGGCGCAGAGGTTAAGAATCCGCCTGCCAATGCAGAGGACACAGGTTTGAGCCCTGGTCCGGGAAGATCCCACATGCTGCGGAGCACCTAAGCCCATGTGCTACAACTACTGAGCCTGTGCTCTAGAGCCCATGAACCACAGCTACTGGAGCCCACGTACCTAGAGCCTGTGCTCTGCAGCAAGAGAAGCCACTGCAATGAGAAGCCACGCACCGCAACGAAGAGTAGCCCCCGCTCATCACAACTAGAGAAAGCCCGCGCACAGCAACAAAGACCCAACACAGCCAAAAATAAATAAATAAATAAATAAATAAATAAATAAATAAATAATATATATGTACATAACAGATATTTATTAGAAAGTTAGATGAAACAAAAAGAATAAAATTAAAAAATAATCGAAAATCACTCAACAGCAATAATCACTGTTAACATTTTGTTGTAAAGTCAGCCGACCATATCTGCGGGTTGTGCATGCATAGATTCAACCAACCGAGGATTAAAAATATTCAGGAAAAAAAGTTCCAGAAAGTTCCAAAAAGCTAAACTTGAATTTGCCGTGCTCTGAAAACTATTTACATAGCATTTACATTGTATCAGGTATTACAAGTAATCTGAAGATGATTTAAAGTAAATGGGAGGATGTGTGTAGGTTATATGCAAATACTATGACATTTTATATAAGGGACCTGAGCACCCTTGGATTTTGGTACTGTTTATGCTTTCAAGTTTTCTTCCAAGTATATTGCTATGGTTTGAATGTCTGTGTGTCCCCTCCCCGCCATCCATGTGTTGAATTCTAAGTCCCAAAGGTAATGGTAGTAAGAGGTAGGGCCTTTGGGAGGTGACTAGGTCTTGAGAGCAGAGCCCTCCTGAATGAGATTAGCACTTTTATAAGACAGAAAGTTCCCTTGTCCGTTACACTATGTGAGGACACAGGTAGAAGGTGCCAACTATGAACCAGAAAGTGGGCTTTCACCAGAACTCAGCCATGCTGGAACCTTCATCCTAATCTTGGACTTCCCAGCCTCCAGAACGGTGAGAAATACATTTCTGCTGTTTATAAAGCCACCCAGTCTGAGGTATTTTGTTATAACAGCCTGAATGGACTAAGACAGATATAGAGATATATTTATTTACAACAATGGTGTCATACTGTAAATTCTGTTTGTAATCTGCTATTTTCACTTAATAGTTTGTGAATATTTTCGCAAGTCAATAATAATCAAATTAACACAACATTGTTTTAATGATACTCTTGTTCTGTACGTTTTTGGTTTTTCTTTTGGCTGCGTTGCATCTTCATTGCTGCTCGTGGGCTTTCTCTAGTTGTGGTGAGCAGGGGCTACTCTTCGTTGCAGTGCGCGGGCTTCTCAGGGCTTCTCATTGCGGTGGCTTCTCTTGTTGCAGAGCACGGGCTCTAGGTGCACAGGCTTCAGTAGTTGTGGCACCCGGGCCCAGCAGTTGTGGCTCGTGGCCTTTAGAGCACAAGCTCAGTAGTTGTGGCACATGGGCTTAGTTGCTTCGCGGCATGTGTGATCTTCCCGGACCAGGGCTCGAACCCGTGTCCCCTGCATTGGCAGGTGGATTCTTAACCACTATGCCACCAGGGAAGTCCCTGTTCTGTACTTTTAAAACTGATTATTGTTGGAATTTTAGTGTGTTCCCAACTTTCTGTTATCCTTGTGGCATATATATTTGAGTTCAAAGTTTTCTTGGCAAAGGAAGAGAAGAGATGGGAAGGAGTGAAGGGGAAATTATCTCACATACCTCATAGCAAAACTTCCTAAAAATTATCTTTATCCCTCTCTACAAAATCCATACTGTAAGGCAGCTGTTCCTCTCTTTTCTTTTTCTCATCTTGTCTCTGCAAATACCCACTCCTCTCCGCTGCTAAACATTGGTTCCCTTCCCTCTTCCCATAAACCTTAATCTTTTTTCCTACTTAAAAATTATATCTTAACAACTTTGTTAAGGTATAATTCACATACCATAAAATCCACTCTTTTATAAAACTGAGACATAATTCACATTCCATAAAACTCTGGAGTTTTTATTTTATTCACAGACTTGTGTAACCATCACTGCTGTCTGATTTCAGAACATTTTCATCACCCCCGAAAAGAACCTCCATTCCCATTAGTAGTCACTCCCCACCTTCCAGTCCCTCAGTCCCTGGCAACCACTATTCTACTTTTTGTTTCTGTGTATTTGCCTATTCTGGACATTTCATGTAAATGAAATCATATAACATCATACAAAGAAGCCTTTTATGACTGGCTTCTTTCACTTACCTTTTCGAGATTCCGTCATGCTGTATGTAGCATGTGTCAGTACTTCATTCCTTTTATCGTTAAATAATATTCCATTATGTATAATAACCATATTATGTTTATCTGTTCATCAGTTGATGAACATTTGAACTGTTCCCGCTTTTCTGGCTACTGTGAATAATGCTGCTGTGAATATTTGTATACAAGCTTTTGTGTGAACATATGTCTTCATTTCTCTTGGGTATATACCTCGGAGTAGAATTTCTAAGTCATATGGTAACTCTATGTTTAACATTTTGATGAACTGCCAGATTGTTTTTCCAAAGTAACTGCACCATTTTACAATGGCTCCAGCGCTGTTTGAGGTTGCAGTTTCTCCACATCCATCCACCAGCATTTGTTATTGCCTTTTATCTTAGTGGGAATGAAGTAGTATCTCATTGTGGTTTTTATTTCTCTAATGACTAATGACGTTGAACATCTTTTCATGTGATTATTAATCGTTTGTATGTCTTCTTTGGAGAAATGTCTACTCAAGTTCTTTGCCCAGTTTTTAATTGGGTTATGTACTTTTTATTGTTGAGTTGTAAGAGTTCCTTATATATTCTAATCAGAAGACTCTTATCAGATACACAATTTGCAAATATTTTCTCTCATTCTGTGAGTTGTCTTTTCACTTTCTTGATGGTCTCCCTTGAGGCACAAAGGTTTTTGATTTTTATGAAATCTACCTTATCTATTTTCTCTGTTATCACTTGTGTTTTGGGTATCATATCTAAGAAAGCATCCCATCTTAATCTTAATCTAAGATAATGCATTTACTCCCATGTTTTCTTCTGTAACTCTTAGCCTTGTGGCTCAGTTTAGCCTCTCTGATTTCTGCCTTTCTGCATATCTACTCCTTACCTCAATCAACACACAAAGGCTTGGGAAGTCCAACAGAGGAGCCTTCCTCTCAGAAAGGAAAGGAGGAAGAAAGAAGGTAAATACTTGCTTTTTAATTTTAATGTAATTTAACTTAACACAAAAGAATATATTTAATAGTGTCCCTTGCACATGTATTTATTAGCCATTTGAATTTTTTCTTTTGTGTGTTGCCTGTTCATGTCCTTGAGCATGTGTGGCTTGCCTGGCTCTTTACTGTACTCCACATGAAGAGCTCTGATCCTGTGATCTAAATGAGTTACACTTTTAAAAATTGGTGGTATATGGGTTCAACTAAGTGATGCAGAACTTATAGGCAGTGAGGGGTTTAGACTCATGGTAGGTAAGGAAAATGACAGGAATGATAAGGAAAAGAAGAGAAATGAATGAATTAGGAGAAATTAGGTAGGAGAAGTCTGAGCAAGTGAAGTCTTTTGGGACCTGAACTTGGTGGCACAGGAGACTAGAACTTGAGGAGGCCATTCTGCCATGGTCCAGCCAAGAGACCAGAGAAGCTTAGAATGGGCTCTGTGTAGAGAACTTGACCTTAACCTATCAGAAGTAAAACTGGGAAGAGAAGACTTTTTAGGGGACCCTCATAGTTAAAGTTTTGGCTAAAACTGGGCAGAATCTGGGCACTTCAGATCTGTACCCTGAGCTAGATAAATATTAAGAATATTTTTTGCCTGGGGACTTCCCTGGTGGCGCAGTGGTTAAGAATCCGCCTGCCAATGCAGGGAATGTGGGTTCAAGCCCTGGTCCGGAAAGATCCCACATGCTGCGGAGCAACTAAGCCCGTGTGCCACAACTACTGACCCTGCGCTCTAGAACCCGCGAGCCACAACTACTGAGCCTGCGTGCCACAACTACTGAAGCCCGTGCGCCTAGAGCCCCTGCTCCTCAACAAGAGAAGCCACCGCAATGAGATGCCCGCGCACTGCAACGAAGAGTAGCCCCTGCTCGCCACAACTAGAGAAAGCTCGTGCGCAGCAGCGAAGACCCAATGCAGCCAAAAATAAATAAATTAATTAATTTTTTTTAAAAAGGATATATTATGCCTCATGTTTGCAAAGCCTTATCTGATGTTGTGCTAGAATGATACAAAAAAGATAAAAACAGACCTCTACCCACCTTGAGAAGGAAGAGGCTGGCATCAGCCATACTAGTAGTCTGATGCCTAACTCGGTCTCTATTCAAGAAGCTCCAGTACAGTAGTGGAGATAGTGAGGATCTTTAGCCCACAGCCTTCAGAGAGGGACAGGTATTCTGGGGCTCAGAGGAGGAGAAAAGGTGTCCAAGATGACATAGGCGTCAAATGATATAATACATTAAAATTTATTTTTCTTGCAAAATTAGAGCTGGGCTTCCCTGGTGGCGCAGTGGTTGAGAGTCCGCCTGCCGATGCAGGGGACGTGGGTTCGTGCCCCGGTCCGGGAAGATCCCACATGCCGCGGAGCGGCTGGGCCCGTGAGCCATGGCCGCTGAGCCTGCACGTCCGGAGCCTGTGCTCCGCAAATGGGAGAGGCCACAACAGTGAGAGGCCCGCATACCAAAAAAAAAAAAAAAATTAGAGCTTATTGCTATGCATACATGATACATTATTTGTGATTTTCCACCGCATCTGTAAACGTGCTGTAGCTGTGTCTAAGACATCTCTGTATCTCCTCAGTGCCTAGTACCCTTTCAGGCATCTTAGACGGTTTTTTCTTAGTTATGTCATTATTCACACATTTTTTGTACTCAGGACTAGTCATTATTTACTGCTAAGAAAGAGAAGGAGAAAATGCTGTCCCTGAGATTCCCCAGACCTTCAGATGTGGCATTTTGTTGCAAATGGATGCATGATGAACTTAAAATGAAGGGGAACTCAAGAGCTGGACCTGTGCAACGCAGAAAATGTGCCCTGACGGGCTGTGTTATGCAGCTGCATCTTGACTCTGAATCTTTTTTCCTCTTGGGCTCTTCTCCATCTGAAAATGATATGGGTAAGGGCATGTCCCTGACTTCGGGAAGGTGACATTAGGTTCCCTTTCTTTCCCTCTCTCTCCAGGTACCAAGCTCTCCTGATGAAATGTGTTCTGCCCCACTGGGCTCCGGGGGCAGTGTCTGGTGCTGTTGATGCCCTTGTTCGAACTTTCCAGAATGGATAGTCCCCCAAAGCTGACTGGAGAGACCCTCATCGTCCACCACATCCCCCTGGTACACTGTCAAGTCCCAGACAGGCAATGCTGCGGAGTGGCAAGTGCAGGTAGTGGGAGCACAAGACCCAATCCCTTCTACCCACCTGAGCTGGGCATCACCCAGCCTGATCAAGACCTGGGACAAGCCGACTCCCTGCTATACAACAGTCTGCATTCTGCTCCCGGGGGATCTGCGCGATCTGCAGACAGCACCAAGAACAGGGGTCGGGATGGAAGAGGCCCCGGGGCCCCTAAACGACACAATCCCTTTTTGCTGCAAGAGGGTATTGCTGAGCCAGGACTTGGTGACCTGTATGACGACAGCATTGGTGATAGTGCCACCCAGCAGTCCTTCCACCTGCACGGGGCTGGCCAGCCCACCTTCCATCCCTCCTCTTTCCAGCTGCCACCACCTGGCCCCAGAGCGGGCAGGCCATGGGAGGCAACACATAGTCGGGCTGGAGTGGTGGAGGGGCAGGAACAGGAGCCAGTGACCACCTTGGATGCCCAGCAGTGCAGCAGTAGCCACAGCTGCCGGCCAGAGCCAGAAGCAGAGACCATGGAGCTGGATGAGTACGGGGGCCCTGGTGGGAGTGGCAGCGGGGGTGGAGCCAGTGATACCTCTGGCTTTTCCTTTGACCAGGAGTGGAAGCTCAGTTCAGATGAATCCCCAAGGAACCCCAGATGCTCAGGCTCAGGACCCCAGCACTGCCGCTGCAGTAGCACATCCAGTCAGTCCGAGGCGGCTGACCAGTCCATGGGCTATGTGAGCGACTCCTCCTGCAACAGCTCAGACGGAGTGCTGGTCACCTTCAGCACCCTCTACAACAAGATGCACGGCAACTCCCACGCCAATCTCAACTCTGCCCCGCAATCTTGCAGCGACTCTTCCTTCTGCAGCCACTCAGACCCCAGCGCCTTCTACCTGGACCTGCAGCCCTCCCCAGCCGAGTCTAAGATGTCCTGTGAGTCCCACCACCCTGACAGTGGAGGGAGGGAAGGTGGCTATGGTTGTCCTCATGCCTCGTCTCCTGAGCTTGATGCCAACTGCAACTCCTACCGCTCGCACTGTGAGCCCTGCCCAGCTGTGGCTGACCTCACAGCCTGCTTCCAGAGCCAGGCCCGTCTTGTTGTGGCCACACAGAATTACTACAAACTTGTCACCTGTGACCTGTCCTCCCAATCATCCCCAAGCCCAGCTGGCTCTTCCATCACCAGCTGCTCAGAGGAACACACCAAGATAAGTCCTGCGCCAGGCCCTGGCCCAGACCCTGGCCCTAGCCAGCCCTCTGAGTATTACCTGTTCCAGAAGCCAGAAGTCCAGCCAGAGGAACAAGAAGCAGTGGGCTCCGAAGTGGAAGTAGCCGCTCCCGTGGGCCCCACTGTGATCGAGGGGCAGGTGTACACTAATACTTCACCCCCCAACCTCAGCACTGGACGCCAGCGCTCTCGAAGCTACGACCGTGGCCTAGAGCGCAGCCCTCCTATCCGCCTGGGCTCACTGGAACGCATGTTGAGTTGCCCAGTACGCCTGAGTGAGGGCCCTGCAGCCCTGACCGGGCCTAGTTCCCCACCTCGGCGGGTCACCTCCTTTGCTGAACTCGCCAAGGGCCGGAAGAAAGCTGCAGGCTCTGGCTCCCCGCCACTGCGAGTGAGCGCTGGGGACTCCTCCCAGGAGTTCTCACCCATCCAGGAAGCCCAGCAAGATAGGGTGGGCCCACTAGATGAGGGCACTCACTGTAGCCATAGCCTTCCACCCATGCCCTTGGGGCCAGGCCTGGACCTGGTTGGCCCAGAGCCCTGGTCCACCCAGGTCTGTCAGGGCCCCCAGTCCAGTGAGATGCCACCTGCTGGCCTCAGAGCTGCTGGGCAAGGCCCCCTGGCCCAGCTGATGGATCCAGGGCCTGCTCTCCCAGGGAGCCCAGCCAGCAGCCATACCCAGAGGGATGCAAGAGCTAGAGCTGACGGTAAGGAACCTAAAGGCTGGAGAATACCAGGGTGTGTGCATGGCCTCCTCAGTAGTAGGGCCCTGCCCACCACCCCACGCATACCACTAGAGGTTCCTCAGCCTAGATCAATCATCTTTCCAGTCCAGAGCATGTCCTACGGTTGTAATAGGGGGAAGGAGGATAGAGAATAAAAAATACACCAAGGAGATAAAATTAGCACAACTTAGAGATCGATGTATCGGGAAAGGAAGTACTCAGAAGATTGTGATTCTAAGCCCGGGTGACTGGAAAGATGTTGATACATCGTTAGGGACTGCAAACACAGAAGTAGATTTACTGGAAAGGGAATAAGGCATGAGTTCCATTTTGGACATTAAGGAATTTGCAGTGTTTAAGGGAAATGTCCAACAGGCAAACCACCCTGGGTATCAGTAAGTTCATTCTTTGATCAGTGATTGTAGCCACTCTTCAAAGAACCTGAGACCTGACACTTAACCTTTAAGCCTCCCAGGCCAGCTCTTTCACTATTTACTTTATTACACTTAAGTAATTATTTTTTAAAAGCTCTGTGTTAAGTGGGTGCTGGTGATAGATGAGAGGAACAATCTCTGTCCTTAAGGAATTCCGATGAAGGGTGGAAACAGAAAAGGAAACAAAATTAAAATGTAGAGATGGCAGTGTGTGGTACTAGTCTATGAGAGGGATAGCTAAACAGACCAAAATGTCAGAGGAGTGCTAATACGGTTTACATTTAAGCACAGTCTAGAAAAATGATTAGGAATAGGCTTTGTGGAAACTCGTAAAAAGAACATTGTAGGCCCATACAGTAGTCTATACAAAATCACAAAGGCACAGAATATCTTGATGCTTTCCAGAAACTGCAGATAAGTTAGTATAGCCATAGTGGAATGTGGATGGAACCATTAAAGGATTTTAATCAGGGAAGTGGCATTTTTGGTTTGTTACAGCATAGTGGCATGTTTTGATTTGCATTTTAGAAAGATTTCTGATTGTTTGGGTGGAAGGTAGATTAGAAAGGATGTCTCCCTGGAGGTCAGGAGACCCCTGTGATCAGAGAGTCATTGGAATAAAAATAGTAGTTGAAGCTATGAGTGGATGAGAACATCCAGGGAGAATGTGTAGAGTTATAAAGGGAATGATGGACGGAGCCCTGGGGATGCAGTGATTTAAGGTTGAGCAGAGCAACCCTCAAAGGAGACTGAGAAAAATTAGCCAAGAAAATAGAGGGAAAACCAGGAGAGGGTGAAGTCACAGGAGCCAAAGGAGGAGAGGGTTTCAAAGAGTTAGTTCAACAAATGAGTTCTGAAAAGAAATCACTAGGATTAAGGCTGAAGAACCCCAAGAGCAGCATTTGGGAGTGGCCAGGGTAGAAGCCAGATCTCAGAAGGTTTGGAAGGAAAGGGCAGATGAAGCAGGGGAAAGGTCGATAAAGGGGAATTGGCTGTCTGTAGCCTTAGGTTGGTCTGTTGGCTTCTCAAAGGAAAAGGGTTAAAAAAAAAAAATCATAAACGGTGTTATCTCTGCTGTTAGGGAGATCACAGTCTATCAGAAGACTTCACACTCCTAAACATACACAGAGGAGGTGCCCTTGGGGGAGGGATGCAGTAGGGTCTCTAGGGAAGAGGGGGGTCAGAAACAGCATGGATTGGCCAGAGTGCTTTGGAACCCACGCTCTTCTGAGATTGCAGTGTCTGGTGGGTGATATCTAGGCACAGGGGATGCTGTGGCTTGCACTCTGAGGGCAAGAGCAGCCCTGGTCAGAGATGGGAGGAGAGGCCTTAACAGTGTTTTTGCCATCAGGTAAGAATTTTCATATCGAGATGCTGTTTTGTTCCACAAGTCTCCAGTGACTTACCACAGGGCTTTTTTCTCGATTCTGTACGACTTTTTTTTTTATATATCAAAAAATGATGACAAAAGAAGTGAGATCTCTTTGAGATTCTGAGCAGCAGACTCGAGATCCAAAAGGGTTTTACCAAGTCGGGAAAGAACGTTTTGTTCTTTCAGGGACCAATATGAACTTTGATAATGTAAGCTGTACTCGAGTTGATTTGGGATATTTAATTGATTGCAAACTCAGAATGAGTCAGCAGTTTGGAAGGGCTTCCAAAAAGTTAAAATGGTTGGATTCATTTAGAGACTCGAGAAGGGAGGAGTTGATAGTCCCCCTCACCCTTGTGAACCACTTAGAGCCCTCCTGGAAGTTCTGGACACTCCATTTTAAGAGGGAACTGAGGGGCTGGGGCTGTGTCGCCCACAGAAGAACAGACTTGGGTGAATATGGTCTCTATCTCCAATTTTCTTAAGGGCTGTCACATAGAAAATGAGAAAACTTATTCCCTGAGGGTAGAACTGATACCCACTCCCCACAGTAGACACCCCTCCCCCTTCCCTGATCTTACTGCCTGAGAACTTAGCAGGGAGGATTTTTAAAAGAGTAGGAATAGATAGTCTAATTCAGACGTACTCTACATAGCATGTACAGTAAAGCTGGGATTGGGAGGGCCTACTCTGATAGCCAGCGTCAGCTCAGTCTTGAAATTTGGTATTTAAATAAGTGGAGAGGATGAAGACATTCCCAGTAGGAAAAGCAGTGTGCTTAAAGATGGGAATGGGGTGGGGGTGGGGGGGAAGAGTGGTGTCAATGAGCATGGCAGGTGTGGACGTTTGAGGGGAGAGCAGCTAATTTGTGGCAGGTGTGGACACCTACCTGACTGAGAAGATTAGCACCACAGGAAATAAAATACTTCCTAAAGCTGGTATATGTAAGAAGATTTGGATGCAGTGAGCCTATACTGAACCGAGGGTGACAGTGAGGCTTCATTCATTTAACAAATCTTTATTCAGTACCTACCATGCACCAGGGTCTGTTCTAGGCACTGGGGATACAGCAGTAAACAATTTAAAAATCCCTGCTTTTCTGGAGCCCTTATAAGGAGTAATGGACAATAAACAAATAAGATAATTTCTGATAGTGAAAAATGGCTAAAAAGGAAATAAAACAGGGTGATGAGAGCATGACTTGCCAGAGGGACTGCGGTGGTCAGAGAAGGTCTTAATGAAGTGATGCTTGAGCTGATGCCTGAATGATGAGACAATTTCAGCGAGAACAAAAGGCCCCGAGATGTTAATGAACTTGGCATGTTGAAGGACAGAAGGAGGTATGCTGGAGCATAGTAAGCCAGGGAGAATGACAAGGGTTGTTCTCTGATCACTGACTGGGAATAGCAGGAGGGTATAGTCTGAAAATGTCCACTGAGAGTGGTTCTGAAACATCTCCTTTACAGGGTGTGTTCACCATCCCCTTAAGACTCGCTGAAGTAAATAAATGGGGAAAGATGAGGAATAGGAAAATCCAGCCTGATATCATTTCATGTGTAGTACAATGTGGTAAAGAGAACACTAGCCCCGAAGTCGAACTCTGACTTAGGCAGAATTCTAGCTCTGCCGCTTTCTAGTTGTGTGACCTTGGGCGAATGACTTAATCTCTAAATTTCCAATACCCAGATCTTTCAAGTATGGATACTAATTCCTTCCTCAGAACTCTGGAGCCAGGGGTGCCAATGAGCCACACCCAGGGTTTCAGGTGGTATGGATGCTTATAGCGCCACCTTGTGTTCTTTCACATGTGTACAGTGTGTGCCGTGTTTCATTAGCTGCACAGCCCATACACAAAGACTTTCCCTCTGTGCAGTGTCCTGTTGTGTGAGTGAGTCCCGTGTTTTGGAGTGAGTCCCATGTTTTGAGGGATACTGACTAGAAGATTGGCTGAAAGAACAGGAGAGGACCACTCCTGGGGAACACACCTCTATGTAGAGGGAGCAGATGTGGACTCTGGGGCTCCAATACCAGGATCATGAAAGAGTGGGAGTAGGGTGGATAGGGTGACAGGGGGGCTGATTCTAGCTGCAAGTAAAGAAATATTTTATTGTGGTTAGATTTGCTCAAAAATGAAATGTGTCGGCACTAGTGGAGACAGGGGATGGTGGGCGAAAGCTTGAAGCAAATTAACATCTTGACCCTGAAAATATATTACTAACTCCAAGTCTTTAGGCCTTAGAAACAGAGAAAATGATGGTTCTGCCATTGGCAGAAATGGAAATCATCAGGAGAATGAATGAGGTGTTTTAAAATGGCAAATTTTAAATGAAAGCAGAACCTCAAGCAGAATGATCTAGAGATCAAGAAGAAGGTTGGGCTAAAGCCATGGGTTCAGGAGTCGCCTGTATGACTGTCTGAACGTGAACAAGGCAGGGAAGAAAGTGTAGAGTGAAATATAAGAATTGAGCCTTAAGATACGCCCATCTTTGAAGTCAAGAAAATGAAGAAGGGCTGAACAGTCAAGAGGTACAAGACAGGTCAATGTCATAAAAACAGCAGGAAAAGTTTTACACAAGACGGGAGGAGCACATTCCACAAACTTGAATTACCCCCACCCCATTCAATTCCTTCAGCCCAGGTCCTGCCCCTCTCATCCCCTTTCCCCAGGGAGCGTCATCTCCTGACTGCTTCTTGTCTTCCCCTCACGTGAGTTCAGTGTTCATCTGATTCCTTCTCCATCCCTGTTGCCGCAGGGGGTGGTGCTGAGAGCCGACCAGTCCTTCGCTACAGCAAGGAGCAGAGGCCGACCACGCTGCCCATCCAGCCCTTCGTGTTCCAGCACCACTTCCCCAAGCAGCTGGCCAAGTCCCGGGCCCTCCACAGCCTCTCCCAGCTCTACAGCCTCTCGGGCTGCACCCGTGCACCGCAGCGTGCCCCCCTGGCTGCCCCCACTGCTCAGGTCCCAGCGCATGCTCCTTCAGGGGAGTCTCAGGCATCCACCAGCGGAGGTGCCAGGAGAGCTGGGCCTGAGCCACAAACCTCACGGCCGTCACCCCTGGGCAGCTACTCCCCCATCCGGAGTGCCGGCCCCTTTGGGCCCAGCACCGACTCTTCTGCCTCCACTTCGTGCTCCCCTCCCCCAGAGCAGACCACAGCCACAGAAAGCCCACCTCCATGGGGCCGCTCCTGTCCTCCTGCTGTCCGGCCTGCCACCTCCCAGCAGCCACAAAAGGAGCATCAGAAGATACTGACCTTGGCTGAGTACCGACTCCATGGAACAGGAAGCTTGCCTCCTCTGGGCTCCTGGAGATCTAGCCTCAGCCGGGCAGAGAGCCTGGCCCGGGGAGGTGGTGAGGGCAGCATGGCTTCCAGGCCCAATAATGGTATGAGGTTCAGTGCCTGCCCCCCACCCCACCCCAAGCAAGCTACCTCCCCCACTGAATGGTTTCTTATACTCCAGCTTGGGGTCAGAGGTTACGGTGTTTGCATCTGTGGCTAACATCCCAACCCTCATGTTTTATATGGGCCCGCTGGGTGGGTATGAAATGCTGTCTTCTAACTATTTCCTGTCTCTTTTGCTAATCTGTTCTGCTTTCAGCCAACCATCTATCCCCTCAAGCACTCAAGTGGAGGGAATACAGGAGGAAGAACCCTCTAGGGCCACCTGGTTTGTCAGGGAGCCTAGACCGAAGGCCACAGGATGGTCGACTGGCCCGAAGGAACCCCATCTTTGAGTTCCCTGGCTCCCTCGGTGCTGCTGGCCATCTGAACTGCCGGCTGAATGGTGTGTGGGCCAGGTCCCCAGTAAACCCAGGGCAGGCTCTGCCATAGCGGGGAGGGGCTAGAGAATGGGTCAGTCCCAAAAATCACACGGCTCAGAGGGTATGAGGCACAGAACTGAGCTGCAACTCAGAAAGAGAATTGCTTGGGATTGATTTTTCTCTTCTTTTCAGGTCAAGTAGTGAAGCCGTTACCACTGACCTGCCCTGACTTCCAAGACCCCTTTTCCTTGACTGAGAAGCCTCCAGCTGAGTTCTGTCTGTCCCCAGATGGCAACTCAGAGGCTGTTTCCATTGACCTTCTTCAGAAAAAAGGTGAATATTACTCCTAGCTCCGGACGGGAAATCTGCTATCACTACCTATATGTGCCTGTTGCCCTACTATCTAGCCCTTCAGAATATTTCCCTGTTTTAGAACTCCAAGTGCTGGGAGGGAATTAGAGAGCACAGGTACTGGGGCAAGAGGCAGAAGTCTTTGTACTGTGGATCGTGAGTATTTGCAAGTGAGCAAGGATCCTTTATCAGATGCTTAAGAATCAGGTTTTAGTTTCCTCCCTCAGGGAGCTAAGTATAGTGAGGGAGACTCCCATGTGCTATACTGGGGGAGCTCAAGTGCTACAAGCTCTAGCGGTTTGGGTAAACATGATGGTAACACCTAATAAGGTAAGGACTGACAAGGAACCAGTCTATTTAGCAGACCTGTTTAAGTGAGATGATGGGGAGAGGATTGAGCATAACTGCGGGCCTTAGAGAAGCAGCCTGTGAAAGGGAGAAAGATGAAGCTAAAGTCCCTCGCAGAGGCAGAGTGGGGGACTCAGAGTTTAGGGAGAGGGAAGAACCTTAGGCAAGAAGGGGAATAGCCACCTTCCGCCAAGTTGGAAAGGGATTAAGAGAGGGCAGGTGGGAAGGAAGATAGTTGTAACGTAGTTCTGTCTTTTGGATGGACAGGGAAGTTGAATTCATCACCAGTGGCCTCTGTTCTCTGTGTGAAGTAGAGCCAAGGGCTTGAGAGAGGGGTCAAGATTTGGCAAGGCAACTTGAGAGCATAGCAAAGGGTGCTACAAGGCACACATCAAAGAAGTGCCTCTCCCAGGCACTGGTGTGAGTAGCGCTGGACTTTCTCCAACAACAGCCCATAGCCTGGTTTCTCAGAGTAGAGAGGACAGACGGTTAGAGTGATCCAGGTTTGGAGCAAGAGGGCAAAGAAGTGAGGTTGTTGAGTGTCTTGACAATGGAATCATTGAGGTGGGTCTGGGCAGGGAGGTGAAAACAGGAGGGGCTTGAGAACTGGGCAAAAACAGGAAGAGGCCAGGGCCTGGTGTGTGTGCAGGGGCAGAGAGAGAGAGTGAGTGAGTGTGTGTGGGGGGGGGCGCGGGGGAAGCCCTTCCCTCTCCCCACCGAGGGCTCAGTCCCAGCTGAGTTGCCCAGGGACTTGATTAGGGACCCATCACATCAAATTCTCACTTGCAGGGCTGGTGAAAGCTATTAACACGGCTGTAGACCTCATTGTGGCCCATTTTGGCACAAGCCGGGATCCTGGGGTAAAGGTAGGCAAGAAACTGTGGAGAGCTGAGCTCTACCCTGCTGACCCTCACCTATTCTCTGCTACCACCTGCCCTTGCTCTCTTGCCTCTAGAACTCAGAGTTGGGTACTTAGAGATGGGGATCGCAAGAGAAGCACCGTAAGGACTAAGAGAGTCAGAGAGGACCAAGGTCAGGCTCCAGATGATTCCCTGTACTTCCCTACTGCATCCACAGGCAAAGCTGGGGAATAGTTCTGTGAGCCCCAATGTAGGCCACCTGGTTCTGAAGTACTTGTGCCCTGCGGTCCGGGCGGTGTTGGAGGACGGGCTCAAGGCCTTTGTGCTGGATGTCATCATCGGGCAACGGAAGAACACCCCGTGGAGTGTGGTTGAGGCTTCCACACAGCTAGGTAAGTGCTGGCTGGCAAGATAGGGACCCCAGGCTGAATTTTAGGGTTCCAGGATTGAGCACATGACCTCCAACTCTGGCTTCCTCCCAGGCCCATCCACCAAGGTCTTGCACGGCCTGTACAACAAAGTCAGCCACTTCCCAGAGCTCACCAGTCATACCATGCGCTTCAACGCCTTCATCCTCGGCCTGCTCAAGTGAGTGTGTGGAAATCTACAAACCACCGGTCCCCTCCCCTGGGCTCTGGCACCTCCAAAGAACCAGCTCCCTAGACTGGGTCAGAAAGGGTGGATCTGCAGGATCTTTAGCCAGGGCCCAGGCTCACTTTCTCCCCACCTAGCTACAGCCTCTCTCAGTAGGTCACTGGTCTCCCACCAGACCCATCAGTCTCTGGCACTGATCACCAACATGGTCTTCTGCTTTTATAAATCCATCATCTGGCTCATTTGGAAGTTAACCTGGTTCTCAGTTTCTTTTATTGGATATTGTAACCCTGATCCTGTCCATTCCAGCACTGCTTCCAAATCCTGCTTGACCCAGTTCACCTTGGCACCCACATCACAGTACCCTTCTTTTCTCAAGTATGGGCCGAGGTCATCCCCTTTGGTCCTGAGCTATCCTGTCCTCTCACTCAGCAGCTGCCCTGACTTCCTGGGTCATGGGCAAGCCAACTCCATTCTAAGAGGAAGTGATTGGCTTGTGAATCACATGTTCACCCCCTCCCTATTAACCAGGTAGCATCACTGCCATAGCAGGGAGATGTTCACCTATACCTCTGCCCTGTGCGTGACCCCCCCCCCCATATCTGTCTTCTTTGTATCTTATCATCTGGCTATATCCACACAAGACTCAACTCTCTTCACCTATCTCCCTACAGCATCCGGTCCCTGGAGTTCTGGTTTAATCACCTCTATAACCATGAAGGTAATGCTCAGAACCCTGCTCTGTCTTGCAAACTCAACAGAGGCCAGACCTCAGAGGATCAAAAGAGGGACGCACAGCTGTCTTTTCAGATGCTGGAAGTGGGGAGGAGGACCACACAAGCTTTCATCCTCAAGGCTTGGCCTTCTACCCAAGTCCTCTCCCAGCCTCTGCTTGTGTTAGAGCCTTGGAGTCAGCGGGATACTCAGGCAATCTGGGAGTCAGGGTGGCCAGGAACCTCTCTCCTCTGAACTCACGGCTGCCATTTAAGATTGTGGAGCTTCTGCACTGCACAACTTCAGAAGGCATCGTTTACACTGTAGTGCATCTAAGTGGCACGGCACACAGCCTGTGCAGCAGTACGCAGTGGCTCCACCCAGGTTGCCTTTCACAGGCCCACCCCAGGCCGGGCTCTGCTTCTCTGTGTGGCTCAGTCCCTCTCTCTTTCTCCCCTAGATATCATCCAGACCCACTACCAGCCGTGGGGTTTCCTGAACGCGGCGCATACGGTGTGCCCTGGCCTCTTGGAGGAACTGCTGCTGCTGCTCCAGCCCCTGGCCCTCCTGCCCTTCAGCCTCGACCTGCTGTTCCAGCACCGGCTGTTGCAGAGTGGGCAGCGGCAGCGGCAGCACAAGGAGCTGCTGCGGGTGTCCCAGGACTTGCTGCTGTCCGCCCACTCGACACTGCAGCTGGCCCGCTCCCGGGGCCAGGAGGGCCCTGGAGACATGGACGGGGCGGCCCATGGAGAGCGGGTGAAGGGTGTGGGTGCCCCAGAAGGTGGAGAAGATGAGGAAGAAGAGAAGGAGACAGAGGCAGCTGAGAGCTCAGGGCGTGGCAGGTGGGCCCGAAGTGGGCAGGCTGGCTGGTGGTACCAGCTCATGCAGAGCTCCCAGGTCTACATCGATGGCTCCGCTGAGGGCTCTAGGTTCCCCCGGGGTGGCAGCAATAGCAGCAGTGGCAGCAGCACTGAGAAAAAGAAAGGGACAGGAGGTGGGGGGCCACCCCCCCGAGAGGGAGTCGTGGAGGGAGCTGAGGCCTGCCCTGCCCCTGAGGAGACCCTTGGCCGGGAAAGGGGCTGGCCCTTCTGGATGGGGAGCCCCCCTGATTCTGTACTGGCTGAGCTGAGGCGCAGCCGGGAGAGGGAGGGGTCCACTGCCCCCCCAGCAGAAAATGAGGAAGGAGCCTTAGAGCCTTCACCCGGGGTCATCAAGTGGGGACACCTCTTCGGGTCCCGAAAGGTTCAGCGGGAGGCCCGGCCCACAAACAGGTAAGAGACAGCCCCTGGTGTAGACAGACGGGCGGGGGTGCCTGCTCTAAGCCAGGGCACAGACAGAGCCAGAGCCCGGCCACTATCCCCTAGGCTACCCTCGGACTGGCTCAGCCTGGACAAGTCCATGTTCCAGCTAGTGGCGCAAACAGTGGGTGCCCGCCGGGAGCCAGAGCCCAAGGAGAGCCTGCAGGAGCCACACTCTCCAGCCCTGCCTTCTGGCACTCCATGGTGAGCCCTGGGAGACAGAGGGATTTGGGGGCTGGGTTTGGCTCTGGGTGGGGTTTCTCTGACCTCCATTTGTTGTTTCCCCAGCGAGGTGAAGGCACTGTGCCACCATCTGGCCACAGGCCCTGGACAGCTGAGCTTCCACAAGGGAGACATCCTGCGGGTGCTGGGGCCAGCCGGAGGAGACTGGCTGCGCTGCAGCCGTGGCCCTGACACTGGCCTGGTGCCTCTGGCCTATGTGACTTTGACCCCAACTCCAAGTCCAACCCCTGGAAGCAGCCAAAACTGAGGCCCTGTGCATGCTGGTGGCCTCAGGGACCCTCACAACCCCTAGACTCATAGCCTGAGAGCCCTTCCCAAGCCCTCTGGCCTGGTTACAGAGAGTAGACCGAGAGCTGGGGGCCACATACCCCTGTGCTCTGTATCAATTACTCCCCCTTAACTGTCCCAGTGACCTCGTCCAGATCTCCCCCCAGGAAAGGAGGGAAGGGACGCAGCACTGGGCTGCCAGAATTTCCCCCGCCCATCTTGGCCAGCCCTCCCATGGGTACAGACAGGCATGTCCCTGTGGAGGGAGGTGACCAGAAGGCCCGTTTGTGGGGGTCCCTAGGCCAGGTGGTGAGAAGGATGGGTGACAGTACTGGGGCCAGTTCCCTGAGCCCCCAGCTGTAAGTAGGCTGTGGCCAGTGCCTGGTGGTCAGAGGAGGGAGGAGGAGCCCAGGCTCTGTTTATGTATTTATTTATTTATTTATTACACCTATTAATAAAAAAGGTGCTCAGCCTCCAAACCATTCTCTCTTTGTGCCTTCTCCCACCCTCCAGACCATCTTTCTTCTTTGCAAAAGGATGGCTGGGATAGGATGAAAAGGAAAGAGAGAACTTGAAGTCTAGGTACCTATGCCAGGAGCTGCTTCTGGATGGTGCTGAGGCCCAGAGCATCATGGGTGAGATGCCCATATGTGCGGCCAAACTGGAACTTTTACCCTGTGTGGCCAAAAGATTCTGTCATTTGTAGCCAGAGGCATAGAAAAGTTATTTCTCAGCCAGTTGCCTAGAACCTCCAAGTTATCCTTCAAAATCTGGTCCTAACTACTCCCTAGGAGCTACATCAGTTTCCTTTTCTGCCCAGTGATAAAGCTGACCCAAGGTCCCCCCATATCTACTAGTTCCAAGCCCTAAACCACCTCCACCTATCACACACACACACACACACACACACACACACACACACACACACACACACATATTCCAGTCCCCAAAGCCTCCCTCTGGGGGCTGTCCTCACCTGGCACATAGCCCCCATATTTAGGTACAAGGCCCAGGTTCTGAGGGTAGGTCCTGGAAAGTGAGGGGAGATGTTTAGGATCCTTCTGGGATCTGCCCCCTGACTTCATCTGTCCAAATTCCTGCAGTGCCTGGTTGCTGAGCACAGGAAAGCTGGAACCGAAGAGGAAGCGAGCACGGGGTACATAACCAGTGAAGCCTAGGGGAGGGGGATACTAAGTCAGTACCTCCTGGGCACCTCCCCAGCCCTCTGGTCATTACCCACTTCCTCTCACCTGACATGAAGAACTTGCGAGGATCTCTGTCATCCATGGAATAAGGGGAAGCCTTCTGAGGAGAAGTTGATAGAAGAAAAACAGGGCTATCAAGTTCAGCCCCTGGGCTGTAACACAAGCTCCCAGGGAGGTGAGGCTGGCGGTCTAGCCCACATCCCCTGTCCCACAGCCATGCTACACATGACCACCCCAGACCTGGCCACACAGAGGTAAGGCTCCCCACTCCCACCTCGTACTCCCCATCAGCCTTCTCGGTCTCACTTGTTCCGCCTCCTGCCCCAGCTCTGGCTCCTTTTCCGTCTCTAGCTCTGCCTCCAGCTTTGGCTCTTGGTCTTTCTCCACGTCTTTCTCTCCCTTGGCCTCCTTTGGCAGCTCCTGACTCCTCTGTCGCCCATACCACTGAGTGAAATCATTCAGAGCCTCAGCCCAGACCTGGCTGCTGTTCTTGGCAAAGATGAACTGTGCCTGGGGTACAAAACCTAGGTAGGCAGGGGGCAAGGACGATTTGTTAGTGTGTGGGACCCATGTTCTGGGATGGGGGGTACCTGTTCATACCTGTGTACATACCTGTGTACCCAGGGATCATGCTGGAGCTGAGCCTTTCGTGTCCACGCCTGACAGGCAGGCTTTTCCTGGGACCCTCGGGAGATCTTGGAGGCCGGATGGGAGGCAGAAGTGTGCGGTGGGAAGGGGGCCGGGCTAGGCCAGGAGAGCCGCGAAGTAGCTGCCCAGTCATCTGCCCATAGGTCCGGCCCA
>NW_006783413.1:738376-748525 GCF_000442215.2 Lipotes vexillifer
TAGCGGGCAGTGTCCAGTGTACCTGTGGCACAGATCTCACCCACTCACCTCCAGAATCCCCGGCCTCACCATCCCCAGAGGCAGAAGCAGGGACCTCTGAAGCCCTGATCTCTTCTGGACTCAGCTGCGTATATATTTGGAGCAGGCGTTTCTTAGTTCTCTGTCTGGGTTTTCAACCCTTCCCCTCTGCTGCTACCCTGTTACCATGGAGAGCACAACACAAAGCTTCATAGCAGGCCCGGCTACTACTGTTCCCTTGCTTTTCCTTTTCCATCCAACATCATAGACATCCCAGCCATAAGCCTCCCATACCAGAATGTCCACCTGGCCCCCAAGGCCAAGGTGGCACAACTCTGCCACCTTTTACACCCTTTTACACCCCTGTTCCCAGAAGCAAACACGTGTGCTCTGGGTAGAAGTCTTACCCTGGGATATAATGAGGGTTCTGAGGGTTCAGCCCTGGTGTGAAGGTGCTAGCCATAGCCGTGGGAACCCAGGTGAAGTTCCCTTGAGCCGTTTCTCTGAGCCGTTTCTCTGAGCTGAGCTCCTGGGCTATGTGTGCTGACTGTGTCAAGGGCTGGGAGGCCGAGCCAGAGGCAGGAGGTGGGGCTCGGGGAGGAGAGAGGGGTTGGGGCACTAGTGTGATGGCTGTCAGGGCCCGGGCCGCAGGGGAGTAGACGCCCACTGGTCCGTCCACTCTGGATCAAGGGCAGCCCTGCCACCTGGGGGCAGGGAGAAGGCCGCGTACAGCCTCGCCACTGCAGAACCAAAGGAGGCCCTGAAGTGGCAGGTGGGGGAGCAAAAACTGACAGGCCCATTGAGCTCTGTCTCGAAAGAGGGCCCTTCCTTCTTAAGCCCCTCTCTGAGCACCTGCCTGAGGAGATGTGGATTCTACTCTCTGTGAGTCTTGGTTGAAGGTGATGAAATTCCTAGGAAAGCCCAGGGGGGAGGTGATAGGGAGAAAAGGAACCTAAAGGCCTCTAGGCAGTGACATTGTTTATTTTCAGTAATGTAAGGACAAGAATTACTACTATAATCCGGATCATCATCCATTCAACAAATACGCCCTGCTCTGCCAGGCACGCTGTACAGTGGCAGAAAGTGCAGAGGAGTAGGAGACAGCGTGGCTGTGCTCCACGTGCCTATGGGCAAGTCATTTAGTATCTCTGAACCCTACTATCCTCATTTATAAAATGCAGGTGCAGGTGCTACTGTTCACCCTGCTACTGTTGTGAGGCTCAGATTAATGTATGCAAATGTGCTTTGTAACAAACACCTTGAAGCCAGAATGGTGGGGTAGGGGAAAGGGCACAGGCGTGAAGTTAGGCAGCCATGGGCTCCTAACAGCTTGTGACCTTGAGCCGACCTTACCTTCTCTGAGCAGGTGGCTTCTTCTGAACCTGAAATCCCTAAACTCTTAACATGAAGGTTAAAATAGCCTAACCTACCAAGGTGGTGTTAGAAATAAAGTCAGATAGTGTGTGTGAAAGAACTTACCCCAGCACCTGGCATGCAGCTGCTAAAACTTAATTTCCTTTCCTATTGTTTAGTATTGTCTCTAAGCATCTAACACAAATGGGAGATCAATGAATGGTTAGTAAATTCAGGGGTTACAGGTTGTCTCACTGTGGGAGCTCAAGAGAAGGAGGTATGAAGGTAATGTTGAGGTTTAATGAGGGGGCAAACTAGAATTTGTCAAGAAAACAATTCAGATCCTAAGAGCAGTACAGACCAGGAAAAGGATGGGGGGAGGGGAGCATGATTAGAACTTTGCGACTGGTTCAGGGCCAGGCTGGTCCACCTTTCCAGGATGCAGAGCCTCTGCTCTCCTCCCCACGCCCGACGGTGCCAGTGCCTGGGCTGACCAAGCATGCGTCACTGACGTCTTGGGAATTGCACAGGAGGGGCGCAGAGAACACATTTCATGTTCCTCAGTGTTCTGCCAAGGACACTTGGTATGTGGACACTTGGTATGTGTCACTTAGAGCTAGAGTTAGACAGGACTTGGCTCCCAGGAAATATGCTAGCGTGAGGGTGGGAGCTGAGGGGAGAGCCCAGATTAGCAGGAATATGTCAAGGCTAACAACCTGGACTTCTGGATTCTGTAACAGACACTGTTGGTTGCACACTTCATACCTATTCCCTACCCCCGTCTCCCTTCTTCCTAACAGAACTTCAATTTCGTTCTGCCAAGCAGTCAGGAACTTCAGGGAAGCTGGAGCCAGCCATAGGAATGAGTCTTGATTAGTCTAAGCCCATCATAGTAGTCCCATTCCCCTTGCCAGTGACTGGTTAGGCATGCGCTTGTGGCAACCTGGACAATACGAGGGCAAGTCTGCTGGGGTGAAGGAGTGTCCTGGGAAGAGTTTCTCTGCTCTTAAAAAGACGCACAACAAATTAGAGAAAGAGAGATGGACAAGAAGGAATGATGTCTTTTCCTGCCTCTAGAAATTCTGTGGATGTGATGCTGGAACCTTGGCAGGCATCATGAAACCTGTGGAAAGCTAAGCTAACCTGGGGACAAAGCCTGAATGCGTCCAGGGTGGATGGCAGAATAGAAAGGCCTGGGTCCTTGATGGTAATGTTGAGCCTCTGACTTAACCAACCTTCTCATGAAATAATGTCATTATTGTTAAGTCCACTTTAAGCTTTCTTTTACTTAGAGCCAAAGGCGTCATAATATAAAAGTAAAACAAAACAAAACAAAAACACTAGTTCTAAAAAAAAAAAAAAAAAAAAAATCACAAGTTCTAATCCTAGTCACTAGAGATACAGACCCTGGCCAAATTCATCTCATCAGCCCTCAGTTTTCTCATCTATAAAATGGGTAAACTAATGTTACTACCTCATTGAGCAGGATATGGTAGATGAGATGATGCAAAAAGAGCAGCTGGCCCAGTGTCTAACTTGCTAATAACTAAATAGCAATTCATTGTGTTTAGTTAGAATTTGGTAGGATGGGAGAAAAGAAAAAAGTAGTAAGACTGGGAGTTCAGGGGAAAGAGACTGTGAAGTTGAGAAATGGAAAGGTTAGAATTTCAAATTGGGATGTAGATTAGAATGCAGGGACTGGAACAAATTCTGCAGAAAAGACCATGGCAGCTAGAATCTGGGTAAGAGTTAATATAAGTTAGGAAACAAATTATAATTAGTCTTAGATTCATGGTTTGTGAAGAAACAGCTCACTGTTATTGGTGAAATGGCTTGTTACTATTATTGTTTCCATCTGTGTAAAGAGTATTTCTAAATCCCTGAAGATTGGAAGGACATTCTAACCTGGGAAAGGAGTGGAAGAGCTAGCTGAGGAGCCTGTAGGAATGCTCATTGCCTTGGTGCCTCCTTCCGAGGGATAGTCATGGTAACCTACCCACAACTTGTTCCTGACGACAGCTGCCACACCCAGCGGCCAGTGTTGGATGTGGCAGCAGAGAAATGTTTCGCTGGGGTTACACCCATCTACAAGATGAAGGTCCAGTTAGGAAAGCCACGACAGTGCCCTGCTCACTCCACACAGCCTGCTGGGTCTCCAAAATGGCAGTCTACAACTCTCTTGTGCTCTGCCTTTGATCTGACCGGGAATTGCTGTAAAATTTCATGTAAATAAATACAAATATCGAATCATGTCGTACACCTGAAACTAATATAATGGTATGTGTTAACTATATCTCAATTTTTAAAAATCAGAATATTTATCAGCCAAAAAATTTTCACATAGATCCCAGATCAATCACTTGATGGTACGTCAATACTGGACAAGCATAAATCCCCTCTATGAGGATGAATTAAAAGAAAATCATGAGGACTTCCCTGGTGGCGCAGTGGTTGAGAGTCTGCCTGCTAATGCAGGGGACACGGGTTCGAGCCCTGGTCTGGGAAGATCCCACATGCCACGGAACAACTAGGCCCGTGAGCCACAACTACTGAGCCTGCGCGTCTGGAGCCTGTGCTCCACAAGAGAGGCCGTGATAGTGAGAGGCCCACGCAACGCGATGAAGAGTGGCCCCCGCTTGCCACAACTAGAGAAAGCCCTCGCACAGAAACGAAGACCCAACACAGCCAAAAATAAATAAATAAATAAACAAATGTGGGGTTTAAAGAAAAAAAAAGGTTGGCCCAGTTTTCATCATTTAAAAAAAAAAAAAGAAAAAGAAAATCATGAGACCTTTGGAAAAAATTCCTCGGATCAAGAGACAACCAAAATTGAAACAAGAAGTGAAAATAATGAACTCCAAAAGATTACATACAACATAGCACCCTTTAAAATTAAAATATATAGATGCAATAAAACTACATAAACAGGAAAGCAAGGTAATGATGAACATGAGTTCAGATGCTTACCTCGCATGGAAGTAAGACAGTGGAGGGGGAGGAGACCGTACGTGTAGATGTACGTTATTGTCAAGGTCCCAGTTTTCGTTGGGGATGGTGATTTCATAAACGCTTATTATTACACATTAGAATGAATGAATGAATTAAACCATGGGCCAATGATTAAAGTGTATCATAAACCAAGGATTATGAAAACCCAAATCTGTGCAGTTGACATCCAAAGAGGTGGAATGGGGTGGGGTTGGGGAGAATCCAAATAGAAATGATCAGAAACAGTGGTATTGATAAGACTTGAATATACTTTCTGGTTGTAGTGCTCAAGAAGTCAAAATATTAAAGAAGAACAGAATCTGAACAAGGATGATGTATTAGCTACACACAGGGAACTTTAAAAAATGGCCATAGTCTAGTCCTGCCTAACAGAGCAGGCTTGGGCAAATTGCTTAGTCTTTGAGCCTCAGTTTCCACATCTGTAAAATGAAAGAGATGCACTGGATTGTTACTAAGATTCCTTCTAGTTCCCACTCCCTTCTCTATTTGCCAATGCGAATATTATATGGGCTTTAAACATATATACATATTATTTTACATTTTTATGTATTACATATTTATCTTACATTTTATATTCATATTTATGTATTATAAAATATATACATATATGATTTTTTTAAATAGCAGAATCTTTGATGTGCTTTTAGTCTATTTTTTATTGAAGTATAGTTGAGTTATAATGTGTTAATTACTGCTGTACAGCAAAGTGACTCAGTTATATATACATTATTTTTCATATTCTTTTCCATCATGGTTTATCACAGGATATTAAATATAGTTCCCTGTGCTAGACAGTAGGACCTTGTTTATCCATTCTATATATACCAGTTTGCATCTGCTAATTAGAGTCATTTCTAAAGGCAACTACATTTTTAAAGTTTCATACTTTAAAATGTGCACGTGTAGGGCTTCCCTGGTGGCTCAGTGGTTGAGAGTCCGCCTGCCGATGCAGGGGACACGGGTTCGTGCCCCGGTCCGGGAAGATCCCACATGCCGCGGAGCGGCTGGGCCCGTGAGCCATGGCCACTGAGCCTGCGCGTCCGGAGCCTGTGCTCCGCAACGGGAGAGGCCACAACAAGGAGAGGCCCGCGTACCGCCAAAAAAAAAAAAAAAAAAGTGCATGTGCCTCCTAGGATGCAGCTCCAAATGAGCCTTATTCAACTTATAAATGTTCCTGAAAATAGGCCACTATCTGGATATCACTGCTCTGAGCATAGAAGATGGATCAAAGCAAAGGAAGTGGCAGAATCTCTTTCTGGCGTTTTTACACGTATAACATTCTTCAAATCCACAGCACCAGTTTTGTTTTTCTTTTAATAAATTTATTATTTATTTATTTTTGGCTTCATTGGGTCTTCATTGCTGCGCCGCGGGCTTTCTCTAGTTGCGGCGAGCAGGGGCTATTCTTCGTTGCTGTGCGCGGGCTTCTCATTGCAGTGGCTTCTCTTGTTGCAGAGCAGGGGCTCTAGGCTCGCGGACTCTAGAGCACAGGCTCAGTAGTTGTGGCGCACGGGCTTAGTTGCTCACGGCATTTGGGATCTTCCCAGACCAGGGCTCAAACCCGTGTCCCCTGCATTGCCAGGCGGATTCTTAACCACTGCGCCACCAGCCAAGTCCCTCCACTAACTTTCATTAACCATCTCAGCTAGGTAATTACCTTCTGGTCACTACAGAGATGAATAGATGAATAAGATATAATTCCTGACCTCAGTGATTTTACAATTTTAAAGAGGAGTGAGAGCTACAGAGAAAATCAGTATAAACACCACAATGTAGATTTAAACAAAAACAACTGACTTTATAATAGGCCACAAAGAAAAATCTTAAAAATCCTAACAAGCACAAATAAACCACATTTTCTCACACAAACACAACAAACCTGTAAATAAAAAACAAAAATTAGGTTAACCAAGCAAACAAAAAACCCCAATTGCCTCTGAATTCAGCTTTGATTGAATTCTCATTTATTTCTAAAAAATGGTGTATAATCACACTTCTTTTCTTTGCCCCAAGTTAAGAGGGCATTTAAAAATTGTCTAAATGTTGGGCAATTTTTAGCCTCAAGTGTATACTGGCATCATGACTAAGGACATAGGCTTAATCCTAGATCCATCACTTAACTAACTGTACAATCTTAGGTAAATTAGTAAACCTCTCTGAATCTTTTTCCCTCATCTATGAAATGAGAATGGTAATACTGTAAGGATTAATTTAAATGGTATATGTAACACAGAATAGTTATTGGTACCTAATAAACTGTTAAAATTATCATTAAACAAGTGTTCCAGTAGGAGCTATTTTTGTTACAAGAAACAACTGTCTACTTCTGCTGGCCCAAGTATAGCAAGTACAGAGGAAGAGAGGTTATCTTAAGGAAGAATTAGATTTCATCAGTGTCCAAGGAAAGGACTGTATAGCCTGCTTTATAGCCAGGCCTCATGGAAACTGGAATTGAGAACTTGAAAGCTAACAGGAGCTAAGGCAGTTATTTTCGCTCTTTTCTCCTTGAGGCCATGTGCTTCCCTCTGCACATCTAATCAATCTCTCTCTCTCTCTCTCTTTTTTTTTTTTTTTTTTTTTTGCGGTACGCGGGCCTCTCACTGTTGTGGCCTCTCCCGTTGCGAAGCACAGGCTCCGGACGCGCAGGCTCAGCGGCCATGGCTCACGGGCCCAGCTGCTCCGCGGCATGTGGGATCTTCCCGGACCGGGGCACGAACCCATGTCCCCTGCATCGGCAGGCGGACTCTCAACCACTGCGCCACCAAGGAAGCCCTCTCTCTCTTTCTTATGCTCTCATTTCTCTCTTCTTCTCCCTCCCTCCCTCCTTCTCTCCCTTCTTTCCCTCTCCCTCTCCTCACGTCTCCTCTCTTCTGCCCCCTCCCCATTCTCTCCCCTTCCCAAATGGATGTGTCTGCCACATCATAACTCCGGCATGCATGTGGCTCATCAGGAAACGAACTCCTCTTCCCCAACATCTCTACAACTGATTCTTAAGCAGGGATGTGCTTCAGAATTACCTACAGTGATTTTATAAAATATTTATGCCTGGCCCTATCCAGGTTATTCTGGAAATTAGTGCCCTGGTATACTTTTTTTAAACTTTTTTATTTGAAAAAAAATATCAACCTATAGATAAATTGCAATAAAAATATGACCTTTACATGGATTTACCAATTTACCATTATTTTGCAGCTCAGAGAAGCTTCCATGCACCCAGGAAGGAAGGAGAAGCAGATAGGATGAGCACTAATATTTATACCACGCTCATCTCTCTCAAGCCTGGCCTCACAGCAGATGAATAGGCTACACTTACCAACTAGCTGTCCCAGAGAGGGCAAAAGGTCATGTGGTGCTGACCATGATAGCTTCAGTAGAACAGGCTGCACACAAACTAGCCTGGTAAACAGGTCTAAAACCAACTAACTGCACTAGCTAATAACTAAGCAGTCAACTCAAGAAGCCGGAAAAAGAGGAAGCTCATAAGCTAAGGAAAACAGGAAAAATTTATGAAGCTGACGGTAGAAACCAATAAATCAGAAAATAGGAAAACAATTGAAATTATTACTATAAGAACTGTTTTTTTAAAAAAAAGACAACAAAATAAGCAAACTACTGGCACAGATAGCCAAAAGAAAAAACACTACACAAACCCAATGCCTTGAGGAAGTGGCTAAAACCACAGACACACAGGAATTTGTTTAATTATAAAAGAGTATTAGCTGGGGCTTCCCTGGTGGCGCAGTGGTTGATAGTCCGCCTGCCGATGCAGGGGACACGGGTTCATGCCCCGGTCCGGGAAGATCCCACATGCCGCGGAGTGGCTGGGCCCGTGAGCCATGGCCGCTGAGCCTGCGCGTCCGGAGCCTGTGCTCCGCAATGGCAGAGGCCACAACAGTGAGAGGCCCGCGTACCGCAAAAAAAAAAAAAAAGAAGAATACTAGCTGAAACTCTATATAACTAAACCAGAAAATCTCACTGAGATTAAAATTGTGTAGGAAAATATAAATCAAAATCAACCCAAGTGATACAGAATATCTGAAAATAAAATAACAACCATAGAAGAAATTGAAAAAGCAGTCAAATAGTTGCCACCTACCAGAAGACCCACACTACACTTAATTTACAAAATTAGTATGAATGTAATTCAAGACCTAACAAATTCAAGATCTAACAAACCTCATACAAGTCTTACAACAGATGAAAAATGTAAATGAAACATCAAGCCAGGAATAGCACGTAGCAAGATGCTTGCCATCATGGTCTTCTTTCCTTGAATCCAGTAATAGTTACCACTAAATGATCACAGCCCACTTTCTGAGACCTCCCAAGGCTCTGCAAGACAGCATATCTTTAGTGATTTCTGCCAGAGGTTCAGAATGAGGGGAATGCTGGCAAATGTTCTGCTCTTTGTCACCCCTGAGTTGACAGCTCAATAAGGGCAGATACCTTGTCTATCTTGTTCACAGTTGTAGCCCCAGCATCAAGCACAGGTGTCTGGCGCATAATATAAGCTAAACAAATCTAGCAATATTGTAAAGGAATAACATTCATTAAAACTAGTAGGATTTATTTCAGGACTGCAACAGTGATTAAAATAGAAACTCTGTTTATGTTAATGTAATTAACATGAATAAACCAAAGGAAATAAAAGCCATTTGATCACCCTGACAGATGTTGAGGAAATCTTTCATAAAATTAAATATCCATTTGTTATTTTTTAAAGGATTTTTAGTAAACCAGGAATATAAACATGATAAAGAATACTTAAAATGAACAACCAATATCAAACTACATCAAAGAGAGAAGCCAGAGCCAGGATTGGCAAACGGGTCTTATGCGTTGTACTAAATCCAATTAACTGTAGTCACTTATGGGAATGTTACTGTGAGGTTTCGGAAATAGGGTCATGGCTTAGCAGGAAAAAGTGCTAAGGATTAGCTATGTTTGCCCTGGGCATAAGATGGATGCTAGCGTGTAGAGTTGATAATCCTTCACTTTAGGCAATCTTAAAAAAGTCAGAACCAAGACAAGACTGCACTATCACCTTTATTATTCAACATTGTTCTATATGGTCTAGACAGCGCATGAAACAAAAATAAGTACAGTTACCCTTGAACAATGTAAGTTTGAACTGCACAGGTCCACTTACACATGGACCTTTTTTTTTTCAATAAATATTACAGTACTGCAGATAAGTGGTTGGTTGAATTCATGATGCAGAACCGCGGATATGGAGGGTGGACTATGGGACTTAAACATCCTCGAATTTTGATATCTCTGGCAGGTCCTGGAACCAACCCCCTAACCTCCCAACCCCCTCCCCCTTCCCCCCTCAGATACCAAAGCCTCGTTGTAATAAGACATAAATGTTGGAAAGGAAGAAAAAGTTTACTTGCTTAACTACAAAACCCAGAGAAGTAACCGAAAAACAGCAAGAACTAATAAGAGTATTATCAGATGGCTTATTAAATGAAAAAATATATTCAAATATTAATAGATTTCATATTATCCAGCTTTACTGGTTAGATGACACATTGGAGGACTTGCGCTTCCAGCATTATGGCAGAATAGGTGTTCTTCAGAGGATTACCTAAAGCAAATCAACTATATATGGTATAGGTCATTGTGCATTTGTCTTTTGACTAAATTGTAATCCCTAGAGCAACTACTAAGAATGTAATTAAAATATATGTTTAAAAAACAGGAAAACTAGGGCTTCCCTGGTGGCGCAGTGCTTGAGAGTCCGCCTGCCGATGCAGGAGACGCGGG
>NW_006783413.1:748690-763892 GCF_000442215.2 Lipotes vexillifer
AAAAAAAAAAAAAAAAAAAAAAAAAAACAGGAAAACTAGAATGGTATGCTAAAAAATATATTTATTTAAGCCAAAAGAAGGCAGTAAAGGAGGAACAAAACAAAACAAAAAAGACATGAGACAATGAAAACATACATCCACACAAAAAACGTGTACATGATTGTTCATAGGAGCGTCATCAATAATAGCCAAAAAGTAGAAACAACCCAAATGACCATCAACTGATGAGCAGATAAATAAACATGGTATATTCATACAGTGGAATATTACTCAGAAATGAAAAAAGAATGAAGTACTGCTGCATGCTATAACATGCATGAACCTTGAAAACATTACACTAAGTAAAAGCAAGATAAAAGAGACCATATATTGTATGACTCCATACATGAAATGTCCAGAAGAGGCAAATCTATAGAATCAGAAAGTGAATTCATGGCGCCTAGGGCTGGAGGTAAGGGAGTTTTGGGTGGTGGTGGGTGTGGATACAGAGATTGACTGCTAATGGACATGAGGTGTCTCCTTCGTGATGAAAATATTCTAGAATTGATTGTGCTGATATTTGCACAACTCTGAATATAATAAAAACCACTGAATTATAAACTTTAAATGGGTGAATTATATCTCAGTATAAAGCTGCTTAAAAAATAAAATTATAGGGACTTTCCTGGTGGCACAGCGGTTAAGAATCTGCCTGCCAAAGCAGGGGACATGGGTTTGAGCCCTGGTGCAGGGAGATCCCACAAGCCGCGAAGTGACTAAGCCTGTGTGCCACAACTACTGAGCCTGTGCTCTAGAGCCCGTGAGCCACAACTACTGAGCCCGCATGCCATAACTACTGCAGCCCTCATGCCTAGAGCCTGTGTTCTGCAACAAGAGAAGCCACCACAATGAGAAGCCTGCGCACCACAACAAAGAGTAGCCCCTGCTTGCCGCAACTAGAGAAAGCCCACATGCAGCAACGAAGACCCAACGCAGCCAAAAAATAAGTAAATAAATTTATATAAAAAAATTTTTTAATAAAATTGCAAAATGCAAAGAAAAGCAACCCAAATCTAATAATGTAAAAAAAGAGAGAAAGAAAGGAAGGCAGGGAGGGAGGGAGGTTAGGAGAGAGGGAGGAAGGATGGAAGGGGGAAGGAAGGATACATCAAGATCAAGCTGGATTTATTCTATAAATGCAAAGTTGGTTTAACATTAGACAGGGAATATAATGTACCGTTGCTTAGAAATCTTTTTCCCCTTCCTACCACCACCTCTATAGACGGTATACTTTGGGCTTGGCCATATGGCTTGCTTTGGCCATTGGAATGTTGATAGACATGATGTGACCCAAAGACATGAAGAGCAGTTGCAAAACTTCTCCTGTCTTGCTCTTCTTCCATCACCACGGCAAGAACATGCCTAGGCTATCCTGCTGGTCCCAGGAGGAGTGAGAGACAGATGGAGCACAGCTAAACCATGGGGCCAATCCTAGTTTAGAATGCTGACCCCAGTCAAACCACAGATTTCTGAGAATAAATAACTGTTTTATGCCACTGAGTTTTTTTTAAATTTTACTGTAGTTGATTTACAATGTTGTGTTAATTTCTGCTCTATAGCAAAGTGACTCAGTTATACATATATATATATATATATATATATATATATATATATATATATATATATACATTCTTTTTCATACTCCTTTCCATTATGGCTTATCACAAGATATTGAATATAGTTCCCTGTGCTATACAGTAGGACCTTTTTGTTTATCCATTCTATATATAATAGTTTGCATCTGCTAACCCCAAACTCCCAATCCTTCCTTCCCCCGACCCCCCTTGGCAAGCACAAGTCTGTTCTCTATGTCTGTTTCTGAGTCTGTTTCTGTTTCGTAGATAAGTTCATTTGTGTCATTTTTTAGATTCCACATATAAGTGATAGCATATGTCTTTCTGTTTCTGACTTACTTCACTTAGTATGATAATCTCTAGGTCCATCCATGCAGCTGCAAATGTATGCCACTGAGTTTTGACATGGCTAGTTACATGGCACTTCTGTGATAATAGCTAATTGGTATTGGGAGCTACAAACAAACCTACAGTTAACATAAAACTTAATAGTGAAACATTAAAAGCATTCTTTTAAGATCAGGAAAAAGCACGAGTGTCTACTACCACTACTTCACTCAACATTGTACTGACGGTCTTAAGCAAAGGAATAGAAAGCAAAGGTATAAATATTAGAAAACTATAGGAATGATTTTGGATTTGATTCTCAGTGAGGTGACAGGTTTTGAGCAGAGTGACAAAATGATTCAACTTACACTTTAAAAGGGTATTCGGGCTACTGTGTAGAGAATAGGCTGCAAGGAGACAAAGGCATAGCAGAGAGACTATAAAGGAGGCTATTGCAATAACCCAGGCAAGAGACAGTGGTGGCTTAGATTGGGTTAGAGGCAGTGGAAATGTCAGAAGTGGTCAGGTTACGGATAGATTTCAAATGTAGAACATACATAAATTGCTGATGGGCTGGACATAGGATAGAGAGAATGAGAGGAATCAAGGATAACTCTAAATTGTCTTGCCTGGGCACCTAATAGGCTGCATTTATTGAGATGGGGAAGGCTTAGAAAAAAGCTGGGGAAGAGGGGGAGGATTCAAGAGCTCTGTTTTGTACCCATCGAATTTGAAAAGCCAACTAGATATCCAACTAGACATGATAAATAAGCAATTGAATACAGGAGTCTAGAGTTCAGAAGAGAGGTTGAGGTGGAGAAAAATGGGAGTCATTAGGGTATAAATAGAATTTAAAGCCTTGGAGTTAGGACTTCCCTGGTGGTGCAGTGGTTAAGAATCCACCTGCCAATGCAGGGGACAAGGGTTCGAGCCCTAGTCTAGGAAGATCCCACATGCCGCGGAGCAACTAAGCCCATGCGCCACAACTACTGAGCCCACATGCCACAACTACTGAAGCCTGTGTACCTAGAGCCCGTGCTCCGCAACAAGAGAAGCCACCACAATGAGAAGCCTGCACACTGCAACGAAAAGTAGCCCCCGCTCACCGCAGCTAGAGAAAGCCCGTGCGCAGCAATGAAGACCCAATGCAGCCAAAAATAAATAACATAAATAAATTAAAAAAAAAAAAAGATATGGTGGAGGGGACTGTTTTGAAAAGAATAGGTTATCAATATATTCATTTAGCTGCTCTTCCTAAGGTCAAATAACCTTATATCCCTAGTACCCATATTGTGGTCTCTAAATACCATTTCCAACTGAAAGGACCATGAGTCATTGGAAAAAATAGCCAATACCAGCTCCGGTCTAGGAATGCTCAAAATGAGCCTGGAACATTTTATTATATCAAATCCAAGAAACCTTAAGGGAGGGTTTCTTAAAGGTCATGTCAAAAGGACTCAGAAGCCAACTTGAATAAGTGTCCAGTGGCCAAGAAAAGGACAATTTAAGAATCAAAAATGAATTTTTAAATTGCCAATGATTGAGGCACATCATATATGTGTTAAATTATGAGTTCATGATGGTACTAAAAAAAGCAAACCTCATTGGTCACTGTTGGAGGATGCTACAGAACCAACTCACTACTTGAGAAGCTGGTAATATAAAAGGGAAACAGTCAAGCATTTTTCTTGCCTTTCCCACATAAAATATATCTCTGAGTAACAAATAGTTTAACGTGCATAAGTTTCTCTTTGTAGAGGTATCCTACCTAATAAAGAAGGAAGGACAGAAGGAGAATGTTATTTTTGAATTCCTGTATTAATGAACCTAGACCAGTGGTTCTCAATCAGGGACAATTTTGCCCCCGGGGGACAACTGACAATGTCTAGAGACATTTTTGATCATCGCAAATGGGGGAGTTGCTACTGACATCCAGTGGCTAGAGGCCAGGGATGCTGCTAAACATCCCTACAATGCACAGGACAGCCCCCTACTATAAAGAATTTATCCAGTCCAAAATGTCAATGGTGCCACATTTGACAAACTCTGGTCTAGACAATGATCATCATCAGTTACTAACATCACAAAAAGACCACCACTGTATACCTCATGATAAAAGTGTTAAACCACCGACAAATTAGTTTTGCCAAAATAATCAAATATAAACCTAATTGTCCCTAACTACCAATTTACTGGAAATACAGGGGACTGAAGAAATGCTAAATCACGCTAGAAGCTCAGCAAAATTCAGACTCTGAGAAACTCTACAGGACAAATGCCCTGGTTTCTTTAAAAAAAAAAAAAAAGTAAGGCAAAAAAGATAGTGGATGGAGTTATAAGAAACATATCAACTTCAAAGCATGGACCTTATTTAGATTTTGATTCAAATTAACAATTTTTTAAAACTAACTAAGTATAATTCAACAGGGGAAATATGAACAACTAGATACTGGATGGTATTAAGGGATTATTTTTTTAGGTGTGACATGGTACTGTGATTAAAGAAGAAACCTTATCTTTTAGAGGTAACACACTGAAATATTTATTGATGAAATGATATAATGTCAGAAATATGCACCAAATAACTGGGTGGGGGGAAAGAGCAGGAGTATAGATGAAACAAGATTGCCCATGAATTGATTATTGGAGGATCAATGGCATAGAAGGTACATGAAAGCAGATACCTTCACCTCAGCCTGGTCACTTATGGCAACAGTACAACTGAGGCATGGGTGATTTTGAACAATGGGTCTCCAACAAAATGGTCTTACCCAAGGTAAATAAGGGTTCATTGTTCTATGTGTTCTTCTTCTTTCTATTTTTTGCGTTTGACATTTTCCATCATAAAAAGTTTGAAAAAACAACAACAAAAGGATCTCCTAGTAGCCTAACTCAAGGAACATTTAAAACTCATCTTAGCACACCCCTCTGCACTATTTAATGCCGTTCATTATTCCACTTTTGCTAAACTCTCCATTCCTTCGATTCCACTTGCCACCAGTGTTTTTTTGTGGGGTTTTTTGGGAGTTTTTTTTGGCTGTGTCAGGTCTTCGTTGAGGCACACGGGGTCTTCATTGAGGCGTGCGGGATCTTTCATTGTAGCGTGGGCTCTTCGCTGAGATGCATGGGCTTCTCTCTACTTGTGGCGTGCAGGTTTTTCTGTCTCTAGTTGTGGCGCACGGGCTCCAGGGCGCGTGGGCTCAGTACTTGTGGCCCGCGGGCCCAGCTGCCCCGCGGGATGTGGGATCTTAGTTTCCCGACCAGGGATGGAACCTGCGTCCCCTGCATTGGAAGGCGGATTCTTTACCACTGGACCACCAGGGAAGTCCCGCCACTATTTTTTTTTTTTTTGCGGTACGCGGGCCTCTCACTGTTGTGGCCTCTCCCGTTGTGGAGCACAGGCTCCGGACGCGCAGGCTCAGCGGCCATGGCTCACGGGCCCAGCCGCTCCGCGGCATGTGGGATCATCCCGGACCGGGGCACGAACCCGTGTCCCCTGCATCAGCAGGCGCACTCTCAACCACTGCGCCACCAGGGAAGCCCTCCCGCCACTATTTTTTAAATCAGTGGACTTGAAAAGTATTCAGACATTCAGATGGATGCACAGATATATCGCTAGTTGAGTCATAGACTGGAGTTTGCATATTGTAATGTAAATATATGTCAACTCTATTCTAAACAGTTTTATTATGACTTTAATTAAATAAAAAAGGTTGTAAAATGTCATGTGTATGTGTGTACCGTATGTGTACTTCTTAAAACAGGTAAAAGTCCTGACTCTTTCATACACAGGTTTGAGTTTGAAATTACATTGTAAACACTTATGCTTTATTGCTCTAAATGAAGAATTTTACACACTCTTAAAAAAAAATTCTTCCTATATTTCAGCATGTTTCTGTGTCTCCTTCATGGACTTCATCCACCCACACTTTAATACTGTTGGTGTTCCCTAGAAGTCCATTGTCAGCCTATCTCTTCTTCCCTACTTGGATAATGGCATCCACCTTCAGTTTTCTTTACCATCACATCACCCCTTCGTTCATGGCAATCACCTACCTCCCCCACCCCCAACCTTTCCTCCTCCTGGATTCTTTATCTCAGTTGATACTCAGTCATCTAAGCTAGAAACTTTAAAATTATCCTGGCTGATGCTCTTTCTCTCTACGGACTGACTGACTTTGGATACTGATCAATCAAGTCTTCCCATTCTAGCTGATTGTTTCCTCCTCCCCTTCCCCATTATCCCTATCCTAGTTCAGTCCTCATCCTCTCCTCACCAGAAGCATTGTCAGCACCTCCTTCCTAATTAGTTTCCCTGCCTCCATACAACCACAATAATCTGTCTAAAACAGGAACCTGGCTCCTCTGCTTAGAATTACTATTACCAGCTATAGATATTCTCAAACTTGGATAAAGGGTCAGACACGAGTCGATTAAATTATTCTATTACTGAAACAAAAGGAGGCATAAATTCCTAGTGTTTACAGATCTTATACAACTATAGAAAACAAACTTACAAATTACATAGTTGTAGATGTTAACACTTAATGTGACGAATGAGCTTGTTTTGCTGAGACCAAATTGCCTCTGGAAGAATGAGTATGATGCATATGGCCTGTCTCCACTGGCTGTGGAAGGACTGTGAATCTCTCCAGCTCTTTCCTCTCCAACCTTGTGCGAAAACTTCGCTTGTACTGAGACAGCATCTGGCCATCTCTCGACCCTCCTGCACCGTTTATAATTTAAGACTGCCTTTATTCTTTTCTCATTAGCTCTTGACAATTAAATAGTATGAGGCTCTAACTCTCCACAAACATGGGACAGGACTCTGTCAGAAGGCGGTCACCCACACGGACGTGGACTGTGCAATTAATTTTCTTTTTAGCTTACCACAGAAATAGAAATATAGTACTTTAGAATATTTGAAAAGAACTCATCCTCGCTCCCTCAAGCTCTGTCGCAGCCCGTTTGACTCCCGAGGCCCACCTGCCTCCCTCCACGCCGCCGCTAGGTGGCAAGCGGCTCACCGACGCCCACCACCGCTAGACCCAGCCCAGTCGCCGGGATCGAGTGACGTCACCCATCCCCGGCGATGATTGGTTATTCCGCCGACCACCGGGGGGGAGGAGCCAGCGGAGAACCGAAAGTGTTGGGTACGGCGAGCGCACAGGGTCCTGAAACATTGCGTGCGCACTCAGGACCCCGCACCGCTTTAGAGGCTGGTTGCAGGTCCTCCTCCAGCCTGAGGGGGCAGACCGGATTCCTACGTGATGGGGGCGGTACCTGCCTAGAGGGGTCACACTGAGGGGAGGACTCACGTCGAGAGGAGGGGTCACAATGACTGGTGGAGTCACTCTGAGAGGTGGGGTCTCACTGGGTAGGAGGAACACACAAAGGAGGGGTGTCGCCCTGAGGGAATTCTGGTACACACTGATGGTGGCAGTGCCATACTGAGGAGAGGTCTCACTGAAAAAGAGAGGGGCCTCCGAGGGGAAACGGCTCCTTGAGGGGCGGGGTTTTGCCAAGGGGTAGGATCTTGCGCAGCGGGGCTTCCCTACAGGTGGAGGCTTCTCTTTTGAGAGAGAGGGGCATTTGGACGAAATAGTAAGAGTAAGGTACAGGCTGGGTGGTCACTTGACAGAGGCTCTGGAATCTGAACTTTTTTCAAGGGAGGCGGGATGGAGTGAGGAGGAGTCGGGGCCACACCCGGAATGGGCTGGCCAAGGGCTCACTACAGCTCCGGGGCATCACAACCGCCCGAGAAGGTAGAAAGTGTCAGGGAGTCCAGAGGTTTAAGGTGTAAAGGTCGAGAACTGGGAAATGGGCAGGCTGGGCCAGGGCAGAGGCTGGGAAGGCGGATAGGTTGCTGGGCTACCTCCGACTGTAGCTGGGCCAGAGGGGTCTACTTTTCTGCCCTGCCGGTCCTTGGAGCCCAGGAATCTGGCGGCTTCCGGAGCCAGACCCTCAACCGACAGTGACCTGAGGGAGGGAGGGGAGAAAGGATTCCCAGGGCAGCTAAAAGACATTTGAGCTGCGCGTACGCACAATCAGCCCTGAATTCCCTTCAGTTATTCAGCTCAGGCCTGAACTTATTTGACCCCGACGTCGCAGACCCACTCGCCTAGGGCGTCCCGGCTTCTGGTTGCGGGGTGCGCACCTGAGGGGGCGTGGCCGCGGCCCGGAGGCCGGGCTCGAAGGAGTTAAGCAGAGGCCCGGCTCAGCCCCGCCCCGGCAGGCCGCGGAGCCTGAGCCCCAGCGGCGAGGCTGAGCAGCCGCCGCCCGCCCGCCCGCCTCCGCCTGTGGGGAGCCCGCCCGCCTGCCCGCCGGCGCCCGGGAGCGCCACCGCCACCGCCCGGCCCAGGCCCAGGCCCTGTCCCAGGCCCTGCGCAGAGCGGAGCGGAGCGGCGTCCACCCGGGCCCAGCAAGCCGGCGCGGCGGGGGCGGGCCCAGGATCTTCGGCGTATCTTCCATTCTCCTGGGCGGGAGCGGGAGAGGGAGCGGGAGCCCCTGCGCCCCTGATCGGGCTGGGCCCGCTCCCATGGCGAGCGCGGCCTGCCCGGGACCCGGGGACCCTGCCATGTGAGGCAGGCCCCGGGCTGGGGGCCCGGCCATGGCCGGGGAACGGCCCCCACTACGGGGCCCAGGGCCCGGGCCCGGAGAGGCGCCGGGGGAGGGTCCTCCGGGGCCCGGGGGCGCGGGCGGAGGCCCGGGCCGGGGCCGCCCCTCCTCCTACCGGGCTCTCCGCAGCGCCGTGTCCAGCCTGGCGCGCGTGGACGATTTCCACTGCGCCGAGAAGATAGGGGCCGGCTTCTTCTCTGAGGTCTACAAGGTAGGACCAGCAGAGAGGGCAGAGGGGCGGGACCGAGACTTCGACGCCAGGCTGAAACTAGGGGGCCCGGACCCTGGCGACCCGCCCGACCTGCGCGGGACTCGCCATCCCCTGCTGCCCCCAGGTTCGGCACCGACAGTCAGGGCAAGTCATGGTGCTGAAAATGAACAGGCTCCCCAGTAACCGGGGAAACACGCTGCGGGAGGTGCAGCTGATGAACCGGCTCCGGCATCCCAACATTCTAAGGTGAGCGGCCCCAGCCGCTTGCTGGCAAGCTGGCTGGGGGAATAGGGGAAAGATCCCGCGGGAATAGTGGGAACTGTGGAGAGGCCGGGGCTCTTATAGCCTACACTGCTATCTTTCCCATCCTCTTCCAGGTTCATGGGGGTCTGTGTGCACCAAGGGCAGCTGCACGCTCTTACAGAGGTGAGGATGGGCCAGGAAGGGGGGTACTCCACCACAACCACCACCAAGGGGAGAGAGAGTCAGCGGCCTGGTGCATCTACAGAGGAGTAATGAGAGGCAACAGGACCCGGGGGAGGCTTCCCTGAACTTCCCTTCAGGCAAACCACAAATAAAAGGCCTCAGCTGGTGCCAGTCCTTTTTATCCTTTAGAAGGGTGCTGTCCAACAGATCTTTCTGCAGTGATAAAAATGTTCTGTAGCTGTGCTGTCCAAAACCATAGCCACTAGCCACATGTGGCTAAGGAGCACTGGAAATGTGGCTAGTGTGACAGGAACTGAATGTTTAATTTTATTTAAACTTAATAATTTAAATTTAAATAGGTGCACCTGTGTGGGACATGCTAGCCTTAGGATATGAATGGGGGACCCTAGGGCACAGACTCACCCTCTTGACTTTTGTGATCCTCCTGAGTGTCCCCAAGCTTGTAACCGGGAGACCTAGAGGACAGACTGAAACTTTGATATCCATTCCCCTTCTCCTACCCCTATTTCCCAGTATATGAATGGGGGGACCCTGGAACAGCTGCTCAGCTCCCCCGAACCCCTATCCTGGCCTGTCAGGCTCCGCCTGGCTTTGGACATTGCCCGCGGCCTGCGGTACCTGCATGCCAAAGGTGTATTCCACCGAGACCTCACATCCAAGGTAGGCTGGCCAGGTGGGTGGAGGCATGAAAGGGGATTTGAGATTAGATCATAACTATCCCGTGGGTATTGGAATGCGGATAATAGACAGCATTAGGATGTTGGGGCAGCAAGACACTGGAGAATGGGGGACTGGGGTGAGGGGAGTGCTCTGAGGGACTGGGTACCATGCTGTGTTTGGAGTGATGGATGATGTTGCAAGATTGGTGTGCGTTGGAAAACTGGGAGATCAGAGAGGGTTGGGGTTATTCTGGAGTGACAGGTCCTTGGGGTGCATTTTGGGAGATCAGAGAACAGAAGGTAATGGGTATGTGGGGATGCTATATGTATATGTCAGAACTGTCTGATCCGGCGGGAAGACCGAGGCTTCACAGCTGTTGTGGGCGACTTTGGGCTGGCTGAAAAGATTCCTGTGTATAGGTGAGGTGAATGCCCCATCCCCCTAAATCTCCCAGATGCCCCTTATCTAAGTGAAGCCCACAGGGACATTTCCCTTGGGGGTAGCGAGGGGGCTGACCTCATCCCCTTTTGTTTGGGGAGGGTGTCTGAGTAGGATGTTCCTGACCACTCTGCCCCTGCCCCTGCAGGGAAGGGGCAAGGAAGGAGCCGTTGGCTGTGGTGGGTTCCCCATACTGGATGGCTCCAGAGGTGTTGCGGGGTGAGCTGTATGATGAGAAGGTAAGATATCAACCCTTCAGATCCCCAAGGCCTTCCAGAGACCCTTGAGATACTCTTATAAGGCTCCATCCCAAGTCCCTCAGCAACCCTACCAGATATTCAGAAGACCCCCAAGATCCCCTTTACCCCTGACACCCCTTCCAACACATGAAAACTGTCAAGACTCCCCCAAATTCTGACGTATTCTGACAAAATTCTTACATGAAACTGTCAATGCCTCCCCCTGACACTCGCTCCTACCCCTAGGCCGACGTCTTTGCCTTTGGGATTGTCCTCTGTGAGCTCATCGCACGAGTACCTGCGGACCCTGACTACCTACCCCGTACTGAGGTGAATGATGCGTCCAGGTTTAAAAGGAGGAACTCCAGACTAGGCACATCATAACCAGGGAGGGTTCCCTGGAGGTTGAGGTCCTGACTGGGGGACAGCAGGAGAACTTGAGGAAGGCTGACTTGGAGGCCCCTCCTCTCTGTCCCCACAGGACTTTGGCCTGGATGTGCCTGCTTTCCGAACCCTGGTAGGGGATGACTGCCCACTGCCCTTCCTGCTCCTGGCCATCCACTGCTGCAGTGTAAGAGCCTCACTCCCTCCCTGCCCCCACCCCCACCCACCATCTGACAAGGCCAGCTGGCCCAGATGACAGGAGGAAACTCAGGGACCCTCTTCTGGAGCACTGAGTTAAGCTGCCCGTCTCTCCCCATCAGATGGAACCTAGCACTCGTGCTCCCTTCACTGAAATCACCCAGCACCTGGAATGGATCCTGGAGCAGCTGCCTGAGCCAGCCCCCCTCCTCAGGGCTCCCCTGGCACACAGTCAGGGTAAGTGAGCACAACTGGGGTCCTTTTGCCTCTCTCTTCCTTAGAACTCAGAATCATCTGGGGAGACTAAGTGTTTTTATTAGTTGAGAAGCCTAGGGGCAGGAGTGGGGTGAGAGGACATCTCAGAGAAGATAGTTTTCTAATTCTAGAGCCTGAGGGAGGGGAACAAGGAAAGAAGAGGTAAAGGGGGCTGGAGGGGACATCTCCCCCTTTCCAAAGCACCCTGTGGGACGCCCTTTTCTCAGCTCTAGTCCCACCAGCCTCCTGGTGAATAATGAGATCCTCAGGGAACTATGATCAATGCTGAGAACAGTGACCACAGACTTCTCTGTCTACAGGGTCTGTTCCAAGAGGGGGCCCCTCTGCCACACTTCCCAGGCCAGACCCTCGGCTCTCCCGAAGCCGGTCAGACCTCTTCCTGCCCCCATCGCCAGAATCGCCCCCCAACTGGGGGGACAATCTGACTCGAGTCAACCCCTTTTCACTACGGGAAGACCTCAGAGGTGGCAAGATCAAGCTCCTGGACACACCCAGCAAGCCAGTTGCCCCCCTACCCCTTGTACCACCATCACCAGTGCCCTCCACCCACCTGCCCTTGGTGACCACTCCAGAGACCTTGGTCCAGCCTGGGACACCTGCCCGCCGCTGCCGCTCACTACCATCATCCCCTGAACTTCCCCGACGTATGGAAACAGCACTGCCAGGTCCTGGCCCTCCTGCTGTGGGCCCCTCGGCTGAAGAGAAGATGGAGTGTGAGGGCAGTAGCCCTGAGCCAGAACCCCCGGGACCAGCTCCCCAGCTGCCTCTGGCCGTGGCCACAGACAACTTCATCAGCACTTGTTCCTCAGCCTCCCAGCCCTGGTCCCCTAGATCAGGAGCCCCCCTTAACAACAACCCCCCAGCCGTGGTGGTGAACTCCCCACAAGGCTGGGCTGGGGAGCCCTGGAACCGGGCCCAGCATAGCCTGCCCCGTGCAGCAGCCCTGGAGCGGACAGAACCCTCGCCGCCCCCGTCAGCCCCCCGGGAGTCCGAGGAGGGGCTGCCCTGCCCTGGCTGCTGCCTCAGCCCCTTCAGCTTTGGCTTCCTGTCCATGTGCCCCCGCCCCACACCAGCTGTGGCCCGCTACCGCAACCTGAACTGCGAGGCGGGCAGTCTCCTCTGCCACCGGGGGCACCATGCCAAGCCACCCACAACCAGCCTGCAGCTGCCTGGGGCACGCTCTTAGCAGTGGGGCCTGTGGTCTCCGGCCTCCACCCTTGGCCTTCAGGATGCCCTGTGAGGACAGAGCGCACATGCTGGACTGTGCCAGCCCCGACTGGGCTGAGCAGCTCTTCTCCCTGTAGAGGGGAACCTCGGCGTGGACGTGAGGAACAGAACATTTCCTTTGCATCCCCTGAGCTTGCTCTCCCGTGGGGATCACTGAACCAGACAAAGCGTTGCTGACACACGAGACTAACACGTGCAAATTATTTAAAAATATTTCAATAAAACTGCCTGGCTGGCTCCGGGCTGCCCCTATCCGCTCAGCCCGTGCGCCCTCCCCACCCATTCCACTATGGGAGGTTTTGGGGGAGGCCAAAATCTCTTCTAGAAGCTGCTTCACACTTTCCCTCGGAACAGTCCAGTTTCTGGGACAGGATCTCTTTTGGCAGCAGGATTGCCTAGAAATGTTGAGCATGGATCAGCCCTTGGCCAGGCACTGTCCAGGCAGAGTGAGGACACGCTGGAGGGTGGTGGATCTTAGGACCTGCAGGCTACAGCTTAGGGATGAAGGGCACAGGCTCTTGTTGGCGTGAGTATCTGGAGGATTAAAGCATCAGGGAGCTCCACAGTTGACTGTCCCTAAGAACCCTCATCCAGCTCACCCCATCTCCTCCCCAGCTCCCTGGACAGCCACATAGCCAGCCTCCCCTGCCCAGCACCCCCTTACATAAGAACAGCCTGGAGGCTGTGGACATGGCTGTCACTTACAGGAACAAGTTTTCCCCCTGGCCTCTGGGCCCCTGCCCTGAGACCCTCTGCCCCCGGACTCCCACGCCTCAGTCCCATCCCTGACACTTACCCAGCTCAGTGCAAAGAGGGGTCCCCATCTGGATAACTGAAAGCTTCCAACTCACAGATGAAGGGAAGAGAAGAATGACAGTCCTCTGCCTTCAGACCCGCTAGCCTCTCGCCGTCTACCTTGACACATCTTTGGCTTTGACTATAAAACCTAAAGGGTGGTGAGGCAGCACTGGGATAAGTTCTGGCGCCCTCCTATCCCATCCTCCCTTCTCTTGCCCTGCACAAACCTAACCCAAGTCCTAACTCACCCTGCCTACCTAAAGCCGTGTGTGGGATGGTTCAGGTACAGGTGTCTGGACCCCAACCCGAAGAGGCTAGAGGACCAGGGAGGGAAAAGAATCACCCAAGGTCCTAAAGATGGAAACTCCAGTTAGGTAACTACCCTGTTTCAGGGTCCCTGGGGTTGATCCTCAAAGTTACCCCATTGCTTCCTTTCTCACTTCCCTGGGGCAACTCTGGTATACCAAGTGGCCTTGACTAAAAAAGTACAACCTCAGTTTGGGTAGCCTTGTCTGGGCTGAGAAGTTAGAAGGCCGGGGTTCTTTATCAGCTGTGAAGCCCTAGCTAAATCCTCAACTTATCCCCCTGAGAGAAAGATGACATAGGTCCCAAACTGGTAATTTTTTTTTTTTTTAATCACGTGCCAGGGACGACTAGGTACTGGGGATAGAATAGAAAGCAAGCCTGCCTGTTATTAATCAAATAGAAGAAATGGACAAATGGGCAATTATAACATTGATTTGTGAAAAAGTTTTGAGAGTAGGACCTGGAGGGAGATCTCATTACTGTGTCTTTATGAAGGGATTATAGAGGATTTTTGTTGCCCAAAAGTCCTAACAAACTTACCCATTGTATCTTGTACCATCACTCCACTGCCAGAACTTATTTCTGAAGTCAACCCAGTATGATTCAGCTGAACCACCTTGTGCCAACACCTTACGTAAGCTTCTGGCATAATAAACCTGAAGGGAGATTCGGAGAGACCAGAGGTGTGTGAGGAGTGATGGGAAATACTGGAATGGGAGGAGGGAGGGGGTGTTGGGAGGAGGGGACCTGGGCTGATGGAAGAAAATGAACACTAGAGAGGCTATGAGCTTTGGCAAGAGGACTGTGCCCGACCTTGGTGCGTGACATCGGCTCATCGGTGACCATCCCCGCATCCTTCAAGTGCCACACTGCAGATGCAGGCTGACCCTTCAGTTCACGTGCATGCATGTGCGCACGCGCACGCACACACACACATGCTGGGTAAGAATTTCTGCCAGCCTTTGAAGAAGAGTCATACTGTGGGCTGTTCTGGTCACAAGGAACCAATCCCTACAATCCAGCCCACCAGGTATGGAACCTGTCTGCCTGAGAAGCCATGAGAGTCAAAGAACCTGTTCAGCAGCCCAGAGCTGACCAGAAAGCTGAGAGATGAGAAACAGGTTAACGTAAAGATGGCTCGTTAAGTTTCAACTCTCACGCCAACCCTAATCAGTTAATAGGGCCATCTGGAGCACTGTGCTGAGAAGCTGCATGGAAAAGGGACGCACGCCCTGTGTGCGCTGCCATCGCTGACTTGATGACGTGTCCCTTTACCCAACAATACCCATACCGTCTTTGAATAGGGGTTTTCTTACTCCATATGAATGAGTGTCGCTGATTTTGGCCAGTTCAGAGGACAGAGATTTACAATGTCTTTGGCTCTCCTCCCAACTTCTCTTAGTAATTGAGATGTAAAAGCAACTCCTCTCATTCGGTATCCATCCCAAGGGACAGCAGGA
>NW_006783413.1:764086-772112 GCF_000442215.2 Lipotes vexillifer
GTGTGACAGCACGGCCCAGACCCAGGAGGGAGATCTCAACACTTGGAATGAAAGTGAATACTCAGCAATCTGGTTGCTAACATTGTTCCCTGGGGCCGAACCTCAGTGCCTTCACTGACTTTTGGTCCTTAATCTTTGCAATCTTTCTTTCTTGCCTCCCCTGGAAATGCCATATCTGTGCATACTTAGTAAAAGCCTTTAACATTCAACAACTTTACTCCTTAAAATATAGGAGGTTTATTTGAAAAGTACTGGTGGTACTATCCCCAATTTCTGAACAATTGCCCTTTACTCCCTCATTTTGGCTAACTTCACCTGGGCCCCCGATAAACAAGTGTTCAATAGGCCTCGCATTCATCTCATTGGCTCCCTAAAGCATTTCTCACTGCATATTCAAACTTTCCCACACTCCTTAAGCGGCTAGCCACCACCTTCCCCTCCACACTTTCACAAGTAGACAACCTTGCTGCCTGCTTTGCTGAAACTGTCAGACACTTGACGTGTGAACTCTCTCCATTTTCCTCCTCTCCACCTCAAAATTTGTCTCTTCTCTGTTCCTCTTTTCCTGACTATCTGTCAGAAATAAACCTCCCTCTTTCTTTAACATCCCGCACCCCAGTCTGTGCTCCTGATCCCAACCCACCTCCCTCCGTTGCTTTGTCCCATCTGTCCTACCTCCGTCACTCAAAAGTCATTCCTTCTCCTCCAGCTCCCTCTCTTCTGTCTACGTTTTCTCATCCCCACCCAGCTACCGCCTTAGGTTACTGTCTAACAGCAACTTAAAGGAATAAAAAGAAGTCGGTGTGACCAAATGGACGAGGGCGAGGGGATAAGCAGCATGCTGAAAGGTAGGCAGGGGCCTTGGAGGCCAGGTTGAGGATTTTTTTAGTTTTATATTATGAGCAAGAGAAAGTCAATGTAGGGTTTTACACTGAAGCATTTTGTACTCTGGTTGTATCCCAAGTGCCTGGGTACAGTGCTAGACATATGTATTCCATAACTTTTGATGTAATTAATTAAGTGAAATGACATGATCTTAACTGGGATGACATGATCAGATTTTTGTTTTTAAAGGATTACTCTGGCCGCAACATGAAAAGTGGATTTGGAGGGGGGATGTTTAGGAAAAACATTCAGCAAGCTGTTGCAGTTATCCTTCCAAGACATGAAGTTGGGGAAAAATGCAAATGGACATATAGACTTGTTGATCAAAAATAGAGGGTGTTCCTCTCTGACAGAGTAGGGCATCTGCTGAGAGTGAGAGAGAGGGTAGTAGGGTACAGAGAGCCAGCCGACCACTGCAGATTTGCCAGGTAGGCAGTGCTGGAGCCCCAGCTGAAGTTGAGACTAGAGATTTGTGGCACCAAGCAGAATGACTGCACAGCTTGTCACCCCTGGGTGCAGGCATGTGCATTCATCCAGGACAATGGAGCCAAGGAGTGAGTGGGGTGGCTGAAGTGATGGGCCCCCAAATCCAAGATGGGTAGAGAGAGAAGTGAAGACAGGTGATGGCTGATGGGAAGGGAGGAAACAGGGGAGCCAGCAGGTTGGAGGCCTCTGTGAGGTTGACGAAGTGTGTGGAAAGCCTATAGAGGGCCAGTTGTGGTCAGAGTGAAGACCCGAAGCCATCCTTTCAGCGGAAGAGCAGTTTGGGATGCTGAGGTCTAGGGTTCCGCTGTGGGGAAGGAGGGGGCAGCACTGTCATGGAACTGAGGCTTGTAGAGAATGAGAAGGTTAAAGAAATGAGGGCTGGGGGTGTCTGTACATAACCTCTCTGTTTTAAGCCTTGGGGGAGTAGCCAGATGCCCCTGAGCTAGACAGAGCCTAACCTCTAGACAACCAGTCCATGGACATTCCAGTCCCCTTGGGCTGGGGACCCTGCCTCAACCTCAGCCAACTTTGGCAGACCTTCTATGTGTCCCCCTCCCTCATCCCCACACACGGGCTGGACTCCTCCTTTCAAAAGGGGTGAGCATCCCACCCTAATTCCCTGTCCTACAACACCCCTGCCCACCTCATTGCGAGAGCTTCAGCTGCCTTGCTCCAGCCCCAGACTGTACCTCATCCATCAGTAATTCTTAATCTTTTGGGGAATCTCAGATGTAGAGAGAATTAATTAAAGCTACAGGTCCTCTCTTTAGAAAAACATGCAAACAATCAATTTCACATCCAAATTCAGGGGGTTCCCAGATCCTTGACACTGATGTCAAGCCAGGTGAGCCCTGAGTTTGCTGCTCTGGACAGTGTCATTTGCACTGCTGGCTGCCACCCTCTTCTCCCCTACAGGATCAGCCTTAGAGCTGGGTGAGCCCTCCCTAAAACCAGTATGCAGCTAGGTCCTTCACCCTGTTGGCCCAGGCTGCACAGGTCATGTCAGCCAGCACTCTGGTTCATTACCCCTTTCCTGAACAACTCAATGTCTCCCTAATAGATAGATAGACCCCTCGCTTCAATCCATCCTTCATGGCAGGTCCTACCATCTCCCCTTTCCCAGAGCAGATACCTGGTGAGGGGCATGTGAAGAAGGGCTTCAGTGTGTCCCGCACGCTGCTCAGCCTCTGCTCCAAGTTCATCCTTTGTATCTCCTTATTTCTCAAGTCCTCTTTTGTCTTCTCCCCATCTGACTGGCAGGCCTGCAACTGCTCTTTGGTAGCCTGGCCAACCTTCTGTTCCACCTGTAGTCTTTCCTGACTCTGGGCCAGCTCACTCCTGGACCCCTGCAAATCCTCTTCCCTCTGCCCCAGCTGGGTTATCTTTAGGCGCAGCTGCTGCCTCAGGGTGCTGTTAGTGGCTTCCAGAACCCTGTTCATCTGCTGGAGCTGCTGAGACACCTGGAAATCTGTTTGGCCATAAAGAGAGATTTGGAGGACATCTTCAGCCATGCTCTGGTACCCTGAGGCTTCAGCATCAGTCCTTTTGCTGCTTCTTGCAACTTTTTGCATAACAGGCTGGAATGGAACATAAGATCTGACTGCCTAAAGCTTAAGGAGGTACTGGATTAGGTGAGGACAATTTAGGAAGTCACGGCATTCTGAAACAGACCTGGCTGGAAGCCAGACGAAAGCTGAGGATGTGGTGGTAGTGATTCCGGGCCCTGCTGAGGCAGGGCAGCTGTTGGGGAGAGTGGGGGAGAATGTTGTCTGGGGTAAATGGGAAATGGGGGGCAGCCATACTCACAGTGCACTCCCAGGCAGATGGCAGCCACCCCTAACAGCAGGCAGGTGAGGAGCAGGCCCAGGAAGAGGTACTGCCTGTAGGATGCTTGGCCTTAGGGAGACAGTGGGTTGGGGGGCAGTGAGCCCCACGAAAGTTGGTAGACTGAGGGGGTGTGGGTGGAGGACATTCACGGGAAAGAGCATCCCGCAGAGGACTTGGAGCACGCGTGGTGGCTTCTGTCCGGCAGAGTTTCCGCAGGTGGAGGAGGTAAGGTGTTCCCGGATAAGGGCTGGGGATTGTTACCGGTAAGGACTGAGGGGCACTACCTGGTAGGACCGGGAACTAAATCTCAGACGGAGACCGGAGAGGGGGGTACGTGAATGGGGACCATAGCAAGGGGGAAGGGGGCAGAGGATCTGGGTCGATGCGTCGGAAAGATCTCTCTAAGGATGAGGGTGAAAGCGGCAGGGGAGGGTGTCACGGGGTTGCCCGGGCTGACCGGAGGGCTGCGCCCCGGGCTCCATCCGTGGGCCAGACCTGCACACAGCGGGGCCCAGCACCACCTCCCGCGGGGACCGGTGCCAGCACCTGACTCCGCGACCACCCCGGGGGGGCCTGGCGGGGGAGGGCTGCCCAGCCCGAGGCCGCGCCCCGCCCCCACTCGCTGGCCCGAGACGAGCTGGGCAGCGGGTGGCGCGCGCGGGGCGGGGAGGACCGGGTACTTACAGGGGAGAATCCGCCCGGCAGCTGGTGACGTCACGGGGCTCCAGGCGGCAGTTGGCTGCTCCGACTGGACCCCTGCGGAAGGGATCGACTCCAGTTTGAAGGTGGGAAAGCCAGGAAATACCCCTTCTCCCCACCCTCACCCCCTCCACCGCGCCGAGACCCCAGTCTGTCCTAAGGTGCCTTCTGCCACTGCTCTGGGACACCCTTAGCGCTCTCCGGAGTTCCGTATCTCCCCTGGGACTCTCGTGTCCCTCCTGGGTCTTACTTTATCCTTTCCCTGGGGACCCTCTGTCGCCCTCCTGGGTCTCCCTTTATCTTTTACTCTGGGGGCCCTCATCTGCCTGCCAAAACCCTCTCCCCGGGAGTGCTCTCCCCCCTCCCCCCTCCCCTCTCTTCTCTCTCCCGGGACTCCTCATTTCCCACTCGCGCTCAGCTCCTCAACAGGGCTGCCCTGATCCCTCCGTGGAGCCCTAGCTCCCCACCGGGATCTCCACCTTACCCCCTGGGAGCTTTATTCTTCCTTAGCTCCCATAATTGGTGCTCATTCTCTTCCTGAGAATCCCCAGCCTTTCTCCAAGGGTATTGTCCTCCCAAGAATGCTGTGGACTCCCCAGCGCAAGACACAGTCCCCCATAAACACACATCCCCTGGGCTCTCCAGACCTGCTTTGTCCCCTAATCCAGCGGAAGCCAAGCTTGAGGGTCCTCCTGGGCCTGGGGGCACTTGAACATTCTCATAGGTGAGTTCTCCGTCTTCATCAGCCTCTGGGTCTGGAGAGGAGAGGAAAGGTGGCGTCAGGATTGGGGTCTCTGGGGTGGGAGTGGGGTCTTCAAGGAGGATGGAGATGCAGAATCAAGGAGACAACTTATCCTCCCTTACCTTGTCCTAGGCGGCTGGAGATGCTCTTCTTCAGGGGAGCCTTCACAAATCGCAGGTCTGCATAGGTGATGGCCTCAGCCATGGTCCTGAGCACCTCTGCTCCCACTCGCCTCCCTCCTCTTCCACCAGCTCCAGGCTTTCTTGCCACTCTCCCCTCTGTCCCTTCACACTCTTAGGCTCTGTGTTCCCTCCGTGACTGCACAGCTTAGTGCTTTGCCCTGTGACTTCCAGTCACAAAAGAGGAAGATGTGACCCAGCCTCAGACAGATGGGTTCAGTGAAGCAGACGGCATCCCTGAGCCCCGGCCAGAGGGGCAGGGGAGGGGAACCTGAGGTCCAGAGCATGGGGTTCAGGGCTGTGGGGTGTCACAGAACCAATACTCAGGCCTGTCCCTGTGTCTTGCCTGTGCTCCTCCTTGACAGTGCTGGGCTCTGAACGCCCACCCTCATCGTCTACCCTGATTTGCCCCACGCTTCTTTCCTGGCTGCCCAGTCCACGGGCTTTCTATGTGCAGTCAGAGCTCTTTTGTGCTCAACTGACCAAAGAGGATGTCCCTAATCATTGCTCCAGGGTGGGGCTTCATCCTCCCCATCAGATTGAGGGGTCCTAGTGTGGAGCCCTACCTCCTCCTCATCCTGAGGTTCCCAGTAGATATGAGTTCCCAGAAAGGGGGGGGGGTCCCTGATTTGGTGGGACTTTTCTCTCCATCAGTTTGGGGGCTTTCAGGGTGGACCCGGTTCCCCTTCTACTGTAGTGCTACAGAGATGCTGAGAATCCCACACACAGAGAAGTTCTCAGTCCAAAGCCTTTCCTGGGAATGAGGCAACGTTTTGGAGGATGCAGAGCATCTGGGACCAAACTGACTGTCCTGTATAAACACCCCCCAGACTCTCGCTTCACAGCCTTTCCCTGGCCTCCTCCACCTTTGTTGCCCTAATGATCACACCTGTGGCCAGTCAGCCTCTTCCTTGTCCCATCCTCCTGCCTTCTGGCAGACTGACGTGACCCCTGTGTTCCAGTATCTGAGCCAGACCCAGCAAGCTGAGTCCAAGAGGCAGAAGCTCTGGGAAAGACCGGGCTGAGGGTGAGGGTGAGGGACACCACAGTTTGTGTGCCTCTGGAAAAACCTTCAGCACTAACTATTCATGCACCTTGTTGGGGGTCAGGGAGCAGATGAGCAAAGGACTTACATGGGGATGAAGATGGACTGCAGCTTCTCAGAGGGGAGGCAAAGAGCAGGGCTGGGTTCTGAGCGGGCAGACTCTGGACCAGCCAAGGTTTTGCTTTCTTCTCGGTTTGGTTTTGGCTTCTCTTGTACTTTCCTAGTAAAATTCTTTTGTTAACAAGTCCCTCGGGTGGACCTAGAGTCTGTCATACAGAGTGAAGTAAGTCAGAAAGAGAAAAACCAATACCGTATGCTAACACATATATATGGAATCTAAAAAAAAAAAAAAATGGTTCTGAAGAACCTAGGGGCAGGACAGGAATAAAGACGCGGACGTAGAGAATGGACTTGAGGACATGGGGAGGGGGAAGGGTAAGCTGGGACGAAGTGAGAGAGTGGCATGGACATATATACACTACCAGATGTAAAATGGATAGCTAGTGGGAAGCAGCCGCATAGCACGGGGAGATCAGCTCGGTGCTTTGTGACCACCTAGAGGGGTGGGATAGGGAGGGTGGGAGGGAGGGAGACGCAAGAGGGAGGAGATATGGGGACATATGTATAGGTATAGCTGATTCACTTTGTTATACAGCAGAAACTAACTGTCCCTTTACTCCCAGCCCCAGTGAAAAAGGGGGCATTTGTGGGGGAAGGCCAGGGACTGAGAGGCCTGGCTGTTGGAGGAGAGGAAACGGGGGGAGGGTGTGCGTGCTGAGCAGAGGTGCAGAGGGCTCCCTAAAGTTCTTTTTATCAGAATGTGACCCCCGAAGGGCTCACTGTGGGTGAGAAGAGGCTGGGGCAAGACAAGGTATGGAGGTGGGAAAAACCCACCCTGAGTCGGTGACATCCTCCCCCTCAGAACCCTTCCCCCAACCCGCAGCTGCAGGGAGGAAAAAGGAAGGAGAAAGAGGTCCTCCCCGCATGCTAGCAGCTCGTAGTGTACGGTTAGTGGTGTGTGGAGGGGTGATCGACCTTTGGGTCCGATGAGAGCTCGGCCCAACAGTGTCACCCAGCCTGCCCAGAAAAAGTGCCCACTGACACAGAAAAACACATTTGTCACCTGAGAAACGTGTCGGGGGGAGAGGCAGACATCCACATGGGTGTGAGTGTGCAAGCATGCACCCGCATCCCCAGGTCTCTGCAGTCTGTTGGGGCGTCTGTGAGAAGCGAGCATCTCTGCCCAAGCCTGCCTGGAGGGTTAAGCGTGGAGGATTCTGGGGCCTGAAGGGTGCATGTGATGGCTGTGGTTTTTTTCCATGGCGGGAAATGACAGGTCATTTTCATAAGTCTTAAAAGGTCATGGGGACAGAGTCCGTAAGTATATCCTTTTGAAGGCTCACTCTTTCCTAGGGTGTCCCTGCAGCTGTTAACCGTCCCTGCTTGATTAAAGTTTCCAACACCCCAGCCCCCTCTCCCAGACAGTGAGAGTGGTGTGTGCTGGTGACTCCCTGGGGGCCTCAGGGGCCCGTGAGAGTGAGTGGGAGTGCATAGAGCAGCTGGTGTCAGGAGTGAAGGGGCGTGGTCAGGGTACTGGTACCTGTGGTGCACAGGGCATGGGGTGTAGGGACAGCGTGTGTGTAAATCAATCGCAGGAACACTTGCAGGAATTCTGTAAACTGGAGATAATGTCCCAGTTTTCAGAACCCATGTGCAACAGGGCCTGGATGCCAGGTAAAATGCCAAAACCAAGCTTCAAAGGAGTATGTGCTCAAAAAAGGAATCAATGGGCATGCTGCCTAACTCGACCCTTGGGGAGGCTTTAGGAGGGAGGGTGCCCAAATGGGACTGGATGAGCTAAACTGCACGCCCACAATGCCTTGGATGTCTTAGGCCAGCCGGTCTGTGTTTCTGTCCTCTTTAGCTCTTTTGGTGATGGATACACATCTCCTTATGACACTCTGCATTCCCTCAGTCCTAGACCATCGTGTGGCCTTCTTTTGTGAAGAAGATATGAGAGCAGAGTACGTCTCCTTCCCCATGTGTGCCACATGGGGTCTTTGCGATATTGACATGTATATTTCCTTTCGAGGCTGGACATCAGAAAGGACAGCTGTAACTCTGAGCTGCACCTCACCTACCCATGTCAGGAACGCCTGGGGG
>NW_006783413.1:772122-784336 GCF_000442215.2 Lipotes vexillifer
CAGAGCTGAGGGGCCAGTGCTGTACATTTCAGCTTTTCCAGGATCATAATTTCATCTGAGATCCTAGAGGACAAACACCAAAGCCCATTTCTTGCCCTCTCCTGACCCCTCCATGCTTAGAGGGAGCCCAGCTATGAGGGTCTCGGAAAAGAATTTGCTGTGTGGAAAGGGGCTCATCTAGAGACTTCCCTGGTGGTCCAGTGGCTAAGACTCTGCGCTCCCGATGTAGGAGGCCCAGGTTCGATCCCTGGTCAGGGAACTAGATCCCTCATGCTGCAACTAATACCTGGCGCAGCAAAATAAATTTTTTTTTTTTTTTAAAAAGGGGCTGGGGCTTCCCTGGTGGCGCAGTGCTTGAGAGTCCGCCTGCCGATGCAGGAGACGCGGGTTCGTGCCCCGTTTCGGGAGGGTCCCACATGCCGCGGAGCGGCTGGGCCCATGAGCCATGGCCGCTGAGCCTGCGCGTCCGGAGCCTGTGCTCCGCAAATGGGAGAGGCCGCAACAGTGAGAGGCCCGCATAACGCAAGAAAAAAAAAAAATAAATAAATAAATAAAAATAAAAAGGGGCTCATCTGTATAAACTTTCGTGAAGTCCAGCCAACATCAGGAAGTCAAGGAAGTCTCCTGAGACTCTGAAAGTCAGGTTCTGTCCATCTTCATTACCTTAACCCACTGACTCCAGGAGGTCCTAATCTACAGATAGCATGTGATAGGCAGAAAAATGGCCTCCCCCAAATGTTCACAATCTAATCCTCAGAACCCGTGGACAGGATAGGTTACTTTACCTGACAAAATTGTTAACGTGATTAAGTTAAGGACCTTTAGATGGGGAAATCATCCTGTTTTATCCTGGGAGGCCAATCTAATCACAAGTCTTTGGAAGGATGAAGCTTTCAGGGCCATGGGAAGAAAGAGATTCAACCATGGAAGAAGGGGCAGAGAGATGTGACATGAGAAGAACTCCACCTGCAGATGCTGGCTCTGGAGCTAGAGGGAGGGGACCACGAGCCGATGAATGCAGGCAGCCTCTAGAAGCTGGAAGAGGCGAAGGAACAGATCCTCACCTAGAGCCCCCAGAAAGGAACCAGCCCTGCTGACACCTTGACTTTAATCCAGTGAGATATGTGTCAGACCTCTTACCAACAGAACTGTAAGATAAGAAACTTGTATTTTGTAAGCCGCTAAATTCGTGGTAATTTGTTATGGCAGCAAGAGATAAGTTTCCTGAACTGTGGAGGAAGCATGATATAATGGAAAGAACATGGCATAGACAAAGAAGCCAGCCCTGCCACAGTGTGTGACTTTGGGCAAGTCACAATTTCCTGTCTGTAAAATATGGGATTTTCTAGATGATATCTGACATCACTCAAGGGGTTCATGGCTGGAGATATAGTAGGTGTTAATTTTAGCAAAAGCATCACTAAAAGTCTGTTGAAATAGCTTCAGAGTCAGGAGGGAGGACTGTGGGCCATCTGACAGCACTATTAAGGGGATTCGTGCAGCTCTTTGATCACTGAAGGCAGAGTGCCAATAGGTCTCCAGTGAGCGCCCTAGGCCTCTGCTTGGTCTTGTCTTGAATGGTGACACAGAAAGCATATTCATATATGCTGATGGCACAGAGCTCTAAAGAAAAGCAAATAGGGCTTCCCTGGTGGCACAGTGGTTGAGAGTCTGCCTGCTGATGCAGGGGATACGGGTTTGTGCCCCGGTCTGGGAGGATCCCACATGCCGCGGAGCAGCTGGGCCTGTGAGCCATGGCCGCTGAGCCTGAGGCGCGTCCGGAGCCTGTGCTCTGCAACGGGAGAGGCCACAGCAGTGAGAGACCCGCGTACTGAAAAAAAAAAAAAGAAAAGAAAATACACAGATAGGCAAACTCATGATTCAAACATTGCAGCAGAGCAAAATGATGGCTCCAACCACAGACTGAAATATAAAGATAAATAAAACAGCTAGAATCCATTGAAAAATGAAACTTAGGGCTCAAAAAATAAATTACATAAGCATAGGTTGGAGGCAGTCCTGGCTTAAAAATAGTTTATGTATAAATGTCTGAGGGGAGAGACAGTTATCAGTTGTTTTGGAGCTAGAAGGATCTTAGTTTGACCCACTTATTTTACAAATTAGGAAACTACACTCAGTGGGCTATAACTTCCTTATGAATTAACCGTATGACTAGGAGGGTTGGTGACAAAAGGCTGTCCCATAGGACTACAGCTTCTTTACCAAATACACCAAACATTGTGCCGGCCACACCTACAGCCCCTTCTAAGGGGGGCCAAACCCCTGCTGATGAGGCAGCCCTAGACCCCCAAAATTGTGTTATGTGACCTCCAACCCCTCTGACCTCAGCTGACTGAGATAACCAAGTGGACAGCAAACCCAAGGCTGGCCTGTTCAGAGACCAGCCAGTGGCCTCTGGGGTGGCCTGGCTTGGAAATCAGAGAGGATGTGAGCTTATCAAATTTTCGTTCTCAGGAATTTCAGTGGGAGAACATGGAGATGAGCACTCAGGTAGCAGTGGGAGCAGAAGCGAAAGGATGCAGAGAGAGAGTCTATGTGGTGCCCGGAGCCTCCCACGCTTAGCAGTTGTGCCTGGCTCCGACCCTCTCACACACTTGGGGCAGGGGGATTATCCCGGCAGGTAAGCCAGCCTGACTATCACGGGGAGATGGGGTTGCTGCTACCTAGCGCGAGCAGGGGGAGTGGGCCTGCACACAGGAGAGTCGTGGGCACCCCTTGGTGCTTCGTGCCCAGTGATACGTTATCCACAAATGGGCAACGGTGACCACCCCAGCCTGAAAAGGACACAGTTGTCGGAACTCCGACCCCTTGGAAATGAAGGTCTGGGTTACCCACCAGACAAGCCATCTAGACCAGCATCAAGTGCTGCTTGAGAGCGAGGGGGAGTCTAGAATGGATGGAGAGAAGGAAGAATCTCCGCTGCAGCCTTAGCACCAGCTACAGTAGTGTAGCTTATCCCACTAACCCTCCTAGTGTAAGGTTTTCTTCCTCTCTTTCCTCCTCCACTTTTAAGAAATTGTGACCTTGGAGAAGCAGTGACAGCGTGACCTAAGGAGGGGCATGAGTGGATCTGAGTGATGCAGGCACAAGCACGCAGAGCCTCAGCTATCCCTGTCCCTCTGGTCTTTCCACCTGGTGTGCTTCAGCCTGGCTTCTAACTGCCAGCATCTTTGCAGTTTTTCTTTGGCAAGCAGTGAGAAAGTGCTGGAAATCGGTACCTCGCACCAGAGCAGCTCAACCGATGACTGGTGGGAACTGGTGTACCCCCTAGCAACCTCACCCTGGGGGGCTAACTGAGGGCACATGGTCTACATTGGCTCTCAGAGTTTCCCAATGGCTTTGTGCCCCAGTTTTCCACCATGGATGTAAAGTGGTACCTCCTTATTACTTTAAATTGCATGTCCCTGACTCCTAGTGAATTTGAATGTACTTTCATGTTTGTTAACCAGTTGGATTTGCTCTTCTATTGATGTTAGATCCTTTGTATTCTTTTTCTCCCCCCAGAATTTTATTTTGAAAATTTGAAGCCTAGAGGAAACTTGGAAGAATAATACAATGAATACTTATATGTCCTTCATCTAGTATGCCAGTCAAGGCTCAAACTGTTCTCACCACATAAAAGAAATGACAATTATGTGACATGATAGAGGTGTTAGCTAACCATGGTGGTAAGCATAATGCAGTATATAAATGTATCACATCAACACATTGTACACCTTACACTTACACAATGTTATTATATCTCAATAAAAAATGGCGCAGGGTAGACCATTAGCGTATGTGTACACATATACATACATGCTCATAATTTTTTTTCAATTAAGAGATTTGTTACAGGAAATTGCCCTTACCCAACTAATGCAATTATAAGAACTAGTTAAACGGTCTGTGACAGGTCATTATCTTTGCTTCTGATGCTGGAGTTTGGAGTCTGCAGGGCAGGCAGCTGGGGAGGCAAGGCGGATGGAAAGTGGGAGGGCAGGGATAAGCCAGACCCACGAAGACAGCCTGGAAGCCGAGTCAGTCTCTCACTACCGCCAGCTGTGATGCTGTGAGTGTCCTGCAAGAGAAGCTGTGCCCTCCCCCACCAGGTGCCACTGCTCTGGAACAAAAGCCCAGCTGGTACACAGTCCCAGCCCAGCTTTGGCTCTCAGTAAGGACGGCCTCCTGTTCCAGGACCATTTCTTATTATATCATCCTTTCTCCAGTGAATTGAATTGCCATGTTCCCTTATACACAAACACCTAGTTGGGGATTCCTGTTTACCTATTGATTCCCTTTTACTTATTGATTTAAGTGGTCTTAGAGCATGTTCTGATATTTGGTAAGGCAAATTTCTCTTTTTCTTTTAAAATATTTGTCCTTGACTATTCTTTGAGACACAAATTGTAACTATCTTAATGGTACACTTTAATTTTGGGAGAATTGACATTTTTTTCTGATATTTTATCTTCCCTTCCAAGGGAAGGGAAGGAGGGTTGAGGGAGTTCCCCGGTGATCTAGTGGTTAGGATTCAGCACTTTCACCACCATGGTTGCATTTTCCGTCTGTCCCACTTTTGCTTTGTATCTTTTAAGTATATTGTATAACTTTCTTCATATGAGTACATATGAAGTCAATTTTTTTTTTTTTTTTTTTTTTTTGCGGTATGCGGGCCTCTCACTGTTGTGGCCTCGCCCGTTGCGGAGCACAGGCTCCGGACGCGCAGGCTCAGTGGCCATGGCTCACGGGCCCAGCCGCTCCGCGGCATGTGGGATCTTCCCGGACCGGGGCACGAACCCGTGTCCCCTGCATCGGCAGGCGGACTCTCAACCACTGCGCCACCAGGGAAGCCCTCTGTTTGTCCTACTTTTGCTTTGTATCTTTTAATTATATTGTATAACTTTCTTCATATGAGTACATATGAAGTCAATTCTTGACTAAATTTACATACTATAAAACTTCCAGTCATAAAAAAAAAATAAGTCCTGGGAATGTAATGTACAGCATGGTGACTATAGTTAATAATACTGTATTGTATATTTAAAAGTTACAGACTTCCCTGATGGCACAGTGGTTAATAATCCGCCTGCCAATGCAAAGGACAGGGGTTCAAGCCCTGGTCGGGTGAGATCCCACATGCCACAGAGCAACTAAGCCCGTGCACCACAACTACTGAGCCCGCATGCCACAACTACTGAAGCCCACGCGCCTAGCGCCCATGCTCCGCAACAAGAAAAGCCACCGCAATGAGAAGCCCGTGCACTGCAACGAAGAGTAGCCCCCTCTCACCGCAACTAGAGAAAGCCCGTGCAACGAAGACCCAATGCAGCCAAAAATAAATAAATAAATTTATTAAAAAACAAGTTACTAAGAGAGTAGTTTTTTAAAATTAATTTTTATTGGAGTACAGTTGATTTACAATAGTTTCTGCTGTACAGCAAAGTGAATCAGTTATGCATATACATATATACACTCTTTTTTAGATTGTATTCCCATATAGGTCATTACATAGTATTGAGTAGAGGTCCCTGTGTTATACAGAGGTTCTTATTAACAGAGTAGATCTTAAAGGTTCTCATCACAAGAAAAAAAAAATGTAATATGTGCAGTGATGGATGTTAACTAGAGGTACTATGGTAATCATTTCTCAATATATACAAATATCGAGTCATATTGTATACCTGAAACTAATATGATGTTATATGTCAATTATATCTCAATTTAAAAAAAATTTACATACTGTATCATAGTGGTTACAAGGGTAGTCTCAGTGCCAGCTGCCAGGATTCAAATCTGAAAACTTAACATGTTACCAGCCAGTGATCTGGGGTAAATCAATTAATCTCTCTGTTCTTCAGTGTTCTTTTCTGTAAAATAAGAATGATAATAGTAATTGATCTCAAGAGGGTGTTGTGAGGATTGCTTAGAAGAGTGGATGGCATTATGGTGACTATAATTGTTATTATCCAAGAATTTTATAATTTTATAACTGAATTGAATATTTCCCCATCTTCAATTTGAAAAGATGCTTATTGCTAGAATAGGAAAAAAGCAATTTGTTTTCATTATATTTATCTTGTATCCAGTCAACTTTCCAAATTGTATTGCCTTTTTACTAGTTTTTTTTACTAGTCTTGAATTTTTTGATGATATAATCATATCAGCAAAAATAAGCTTTACAATTTCTCAGATAATCATAACAATTCATTCTTTTGTCTTACTGCATCTGATAAAACTTTCAAGATATGTTAAACAATAAGGATAATAACAGGCTACATTTCTGTCTACATTTTTATTTTAATAAAGTGATTTTAGTGTTTCACTATTAAGAACAGTATTTGCTATTTAGTAAAAAGTCTGTTATATTTAAGCAGTATTCTTTTTTACTTAGAGTTTTTATTAGGAACAGTATTAAGTTATGCTGGCTCTATATATTAAATATGGGGGCTTTTCTTTTTCTATGACAAGTTTAAATGGCATGGAAATTACCCTTATTGAATGTTAGATAAAGCTCAGCTGTGGCACCAATTGAACGCAGTCTTTTCCAAAAGTAGATCCCTAATCACCTTTCTATCCTAGTTTTTTCTAAGATCAGTTGAACTATTCAAACTTTCCTCTTTCTTTTTGGGTCAATTTTGGTAATTTATATTTTTCCTGAAATGTATCCATTTCCTCTAAATTTTCAAATTGTTTTCTGAGTAATTTTAAGTTGCACTTTTTAATAATTCTTTAATTCTCTCTTCTAACTGTAATGTTTTCTTTCTCATAACTAATGTTTTCTATTTTTACTCTCTCTTTTTTTCTCCTCGCTTGGGCTTGCAAGAAGTTTTTCTATTTTATTAGCCCTTTTAAAGAACTTTAAAAAAAATTGTGCTTCTTAGTATTTTTGTTTGTTTTCCATTAATTTTTGCTTGTTTTCCATTCATTCAGGTCAGCTTTTGTTATTTCCTGATTACTTTTGGTTTCTTTCATTGATATTTTTCTAATTTTTTGAAATAACTATTCCCTTTATTTTACCTCTCTTTTTAAAAGCTTGCTATCTTTATGGTATTTCAGGGATATAATATATTATATGATACAGGGTAATTGAGAGGGTTTCTGGTATTACACTATTTTCTCACTCAGCATTTAAATTTTGTGAACACAGTAATTTTGTTATTTTTTAAAACCAGCTTTACTGTATCGCAATTTATATATATATTAAGTTTTTTTACATACATTACATTTTATCAATTTTAAATCTACAATCCTATGAGTTGTGCTAAATGTATTTGGTCATGTAACCACCACCACAGTCAGGATACAGAAGATTCCCGGCACCCCAAAAGTTCTCTCCTACCGCTTTCTAAGCAGTCCTCACACCAGTTTCAGCCTGAAACTTAAATTCCCTTTGTTGGATATCAGCATTACCACTGTTTTCTGCCTAGTATCCCTTTCCCGCATCTTTATTTTGAAAGTTTCTTCATCACTTTAAGTGTGTTTCTTTTAACTAATATGGACCAGAATTTGATTTATAACAGAGTCTGACAGACTTTTAATGGAAGAATTCAGTCCACTCATGTTTACTGTAATGAGTGATGTATTTGATTTGCTATTTCCATCTTACTTGTTTTTAAATTCCTTAACATTGTTGTGAACTACTCTTCTTTTCTTTACCTTTGCTGGATTGAATGAATGGCCGTTCATCCCATTTCCCCCCTTGTTATTTGGAGTTCATCATTCTACTAATAGTTACTATCCTTTGCCCTGCTCTCTATATAGGCACACATGACTCTCCTAGTGTGTGAACCCAGAACAGCTATTTCCATCCTACTCGATTTATCTTCTACTTCCTCCACACCCCAACAAGATATGGTCTTTAGATGATTTTCACTACCCCTCCCTCCCTCTTTCATCCTCCCAACCCCTCCCCACTTAAGTGCTAGAACACTTACCTTCCCCTTATCTCCACTACCTGATTCCAGAGTTTTATTGAGATAATTTAGTCATTATTAGAATTTCCCTCACAGTGTGTTCCATCTGTTCCAAGAGTCCTTATTTAGCATTTTTATTACATGTTATAAATACATAGAGATATAGATATAAATACGTAGATCATGGTTCGTTGCTCCCCACTGCTTTCTTTCCTCTTCTCTTCATCTTCCCCTATCTTGAAGTCTCTGTTCTGATTCATTTGTTGTTTCATTAGAGTCTTCTCTTAAAAGTATTTCTCAGATGAGCTACTGAGTGATTATTGCAAATCTTCAAATATCTTTCTTTCTTTCTTGGCTGCTTCTGGGTCGCAGGCCTTTTCTCTCATTAACTCAAATTCAGTTCTGCTGTCTTTTAACTTCCACAGTAGCAGACAAGAAGAAAGAACTTTCATTCTCCCTGGATATGTGTAAGAGTTCTCATATCCTTAGAGCTTAGGAATTTTAACCTGTATGTGGCTAAGTGTGTGGTTTTTTTTCTTCTAGTTTTTCTGAGATATAATTGACATACAGCACTCATAAGTTTAAGGTGTACAGCATAAAGATTTGATTTACATACATCATGAAATTATTATTACAATAAGTTTAGTAAACATTCATCATCTCATATGGATATAAAATTAAAGAAATAGAAAAACATGTTTTTCCTGTAATAGGAACTCAGGATTACTCTCTTCACAACTTTCATATATAACGTGCAGCAGTGTTAGTTATAGTTATCATGCTGTACGTGACATCCCTAGTATTTATCTTATAACTGGAAGTTTGTGCATTTCGACTGCCTTCATAAGTGTGTGTCTTTTCCTACCAATCAAGTCTGTAACTTGAGTCTTTCTTCAGCTCAGGGAAATTTCATCTATTATTTAACTATGACCACTCCTCTCCTGTTCCTTTTTCTCCAGGAACTCACAGAATCTGCAGTTAAGTCTCCTGGGTCTGTTCCAGTTTCCATCTTTCGCCACACGATTTGCATCTGCATTTTTTTGTTACATGTTTTGAGATATTTCATCTATTTGATTTTCTAGACCTGTTTTTGAGTTTTATCAGTGACTATCCTCTCCTTTGATTTATCTGTGGACATTTTTAGTTCTGATATCACATTTTCATGTTCAGGGAAATCTTTTGTGTTTGAGCTTCACACATATCTCCTCCAGGCTCTCATTTTTTCAGTCAGAGGTTCATCTGTTTCCTCCAGCAGGTCTCTCTGCCCTCTAGTTTGTTTGCATTCTCCCAGCCTCAAGGGCTGAGAAAGTCAGTCCACCATGAGTTTTTTGGAGAGTCAGGGAAACTCAGTAAAGCCATTCATTGTTCTTGGGAAGCAGGCTGTTTCTGGGACTTGCTGCCTTCCTGAAGGTCTTTGCTCTTGGCTCTGAGACTGTTCTCCAGAAACTTGTCTGCAGGGAATTCTCTCAGCCAGGAGTTCAGCAGAGCCCACGTAAAGCTCATCACCTAGGGATTTCCCTGGTGGTGCAGTGGTTAAGAATCCGCCTGTCAATGCAGGGGACACGGGTTTGAGCCCTGGTCAGGGAAGATCCCACATGCCGCGGGGCAACTATGCCCGAGCACCACTACTACTGAGCCTGCACTCTAGAGCCCGTGCTCCGCAACAAGAGAAGCCACTGCAATGAAAAGTCCATGCACCGCAACGAATAGTAGTCCCCACTGCCTCAACTAGAGAAAGCCTGCGTGCAGCAATGAAGACCCAATGCAGAGAAAAATAAATAAATAAATTTTTTTAAAAAAGTTCATCACCTATAGCTGGGAGCTATCGGGGGGTGTGGAAGCTTCTGTAGTGTTGCCACATGCCCAGAATCCCCTCGCTCTGGGTAGTCTAGGTATTATTGACAGATATAGTGATATTCACCAAAAGACTTAAAAACAGAAGTCATTAATAGTAGGTGCCTCTGGGAACTACAACCTTTTACTTTATTTTTTCCCCCCCTTCTAGGATTTCTCAACTTTGGCACTTTTAACTTTTGCGGCCAGAAATTCTTTGTTGAGATTGGCTGATCTGTGTGTTTAGCGGCATCCCTGGCCCCTACCCACTACAGACCAATAGCACTCCCTCTCCAATTGTGTCAGCCAAAAATGTCTCCGGATATTGCCAAATAAACTGTGGAGGGTGCAGTCACTTCTCGTTGAGAACCACTGTTGTATACCCTTCAGATTTATTTGATTTTTTTTATCATGTGCTCACACTATTCCTAAAATTAAACATTTAACTGAGGTTATGAGACAGAGGAGGAAATACAAAGCTGTTGTGAGGAAACAGAAGCATGAAGTAGAGAATATACATTAAGAGATGCTGATGCAAATTAGCAAAGTGGGAAGAAATTGGGAAATAAATAAAAGAGGCAGAGACGGAGAATCTGAGTCACAGGACTGGAGGAGCAGGAGTGTGAAGACCCACATCCTCCTGTCCCCAAGGTCCCCAGTGATGCCAAGATCTGAGATCCAATAACTGTCTGCACAGGCCCAGTCAGATCATAGCCACTGTTCTGGGATTCCCATTCCATCCAGTCTCTTAATTACCCCAGGTTTCCTTACAATAAACACCCCTTTACTTAAGCTAGGCTAAATGAGTGTATTCCTTATCAACAAAGTCCCTGTAGATTTAGTGCCCAATAAAGAGATGGCTCCCCACTGTTGCTGCCAGTATTATATTCACTTCTTAGCACCACACTTTATTAGGGATTCTGGTCAAGTGAAACAATGGGAAGGATGAGTAGGCTGCAAATACGGTCTATAAAAGAACTGTAAAAGGAACTTTAGAGAGCTCTTCCTGGGAAGAATGGGGGAAAAAAGGCTTAGGCCATCCAGCAAGGCTGGCTTCCAATTCCTCCTGGGCTGTCATGTACAGGAGGAAGAAGACTGATTGTATGCCTGTAGCTTAGGAGGCAGAATTGGTGACAAAAGTAACATGCAAGCAGATTTTGCTACCCCCACCCACACACAAAAAAGTCTCAATAAGAAAGACGGGAAAGCAGCATTTGGTAAGGTAGTGAGCTCCGAATCTCTGGGAGTGTTTAAGAAAAAGCTCACAGTGTGGTTCCTGCAGTGGGTATAAGTTTGGGTCAGATCTGTCAGCCTCCTTCCAGCTATACAATTCTATAGAAATGTAAAAGCTTGGCAAGAGGCTAGGTTAACTCACATAGTTGGCAGAAATCTCTTAGGGTCAAATGGCATGACAGCACATTCAAGTATTAAATCAGAGGAGGGTGGCTGGTGGAGGAGTTGAGCGATAAGAGGTTTAGCATCTTCAGCTGGCCTTGGTCAGCTGGTCTTTCCCCACAGAATTAGTCAGAACTCGTGGTTGGAAGAGTTAGAAAATCTAACTTAGTCTGACTTAAGCAAAAAAGTGACTGTATTAGCTTGCATAACCAAAGAGTTCAGTAGGCAGGTCTAGCTCTGGGCATGGCTGGATTCAAGGTTTCAGATGAAGTCATTAAGACTTGGTCTCTCTCCATGTCCCAGCTTTGTTTCCCTCCTTTGTAGCCAAAACCAGCTTGTAAGTTTAGAGTTATCTTGACAGTGCAGAGCAAGGTCAACGTTGGAGGGGCCTTGGCTGAAGGGCCTTCGAGGCCCTTCCCCACCTATAAGTAATTCCTTAAGAATTTCCTATCATTGAGCCTTTGTCGACCCAAAGACCCTGCCTCTTTGCATCTTGAGCCGGAATCTCAGGAAGAGGGGGAACGCTGGGCTACACCCCCACCCCCGCGGGCCCTGGTGGCTTCCCCTAAGGATTCGCCCCTGGCAATTTGCCGAGGACAGGGCTCTCCTTCTGGCTGGAAACAGACACCAGTGAGGGAAGGGAGGCTGCTATGGAAAGCACCTGGAGCTATGGATGGGGCGAGAACTACCAGGTATTTCGTGAGACGAGTTGATCAGCTAGCGAGATGTGGCAAGGGTGTCTGAGGCGGATCTGGCTGCCCCGACTTATTTCCTAGACTCAGGGATCGATTAGTAAGTTGCCGCAGTCCTGGCGTTCAGTCCTGAGGGCCTAGGCTAGGGCACGAGCCTCGGTGACAGGCGAGATAAGACGGTAAGAAAAATTCAAGGGTTGTAGGAGGCGGAAGGCAGAGGGTCCAGGCTTCGGGAACTGGAAGGAGAACAAAGTTCAAATAGCACCCAGCTTCAGACAGAGTGAGTCCGCTAGGTTCCGCGAACGGGGGAGGCGGCAGCTCTGAGAGCTACACTGCCAGTGCTTCGAGAACTCCCGGGAGACATTCGAGGTGGGGGGG
>NW_006783413.1:784440-808365 GCF_000442215.2 Lipotes vexillifer
GTGCGCGTGAAAGCCCCCGGGGAGACTTTGGGTGTGGGGGGGGGGGTCAGCCCCGCACGGTCTGGACTACATCTCCCAGCATGCTGTGGGCAGGGCAGCACTACGCCTACGCAGAGGTGGTGGCGAGGCCGCGTCGCACCAGGCGGGGGCGCTCGGGGCTTGGTCCGGGCGCCGCGGAACCCCGCGGGGAGAGGGAGATCGGGGAGCGGAGGTCGGCTTCCTACCTTGGCGGCGTTTAAGACCTCGGCTGCGGCTCCCGGCTCGTCCCGGGAGGTTGGCGGGACCCCAACCCTTGCTTCTTCCAAGGTCAGGGCGTCACGTCTCCCAGGCCGCAGACACGTTGAGCCGTCTTCAGCACAGCAGCCCTCAGAACCCCACATCCCGCTGCCCGCGGTTCCCCGCATCCGGTGCCCGCCCCCAAAGCCACCTTCCCTCCCACACAGTCCCAGCTGCCTGCAGTTAACATCCTCCTTCTGGGGAGGCCCAGGTTGGGGGTCCTCAGAGGTCCAGGAACCCTGGGGCATTTGGGTTATTGTGTGTGTGTGGAGAGGCGTGTCGCCCTTCTCATTGGGACCACCAGGCTGGTCTCAGGCTCAAAGTTCCCTTCTCTGTGATTTTCTCTGGGACTCTTAAGTAGGAAGGAGAGAAGTTTGGAAGTAAAAGCCTCAGCTTCCCCTTTTTTTCTCCTCAAGCCTCAGTAAGGTCTGTCAAGAGATCTACAGAGGCTGTAGGGGAAAATGGCCCAGACCTCAGGCTGTGGGTGATGGCCCTGGGGAAAGTAGGTCAGAGGGTGGGAAACTTGCAGACCGCAGGTGATGGGAGTGGGGAGGCTCTGTGTGCAAATCCTGGGGACGTTCCAGCAGCAGCTGGGCTCCGGCCTCCACCCGTAGCACCCACCCCTGCATCACTGATGCTGCGGCCCTTCTTGGCCCCTCTTTCCCAGGTAGACGCTCCCAGAAGTGCTCTGTGCAGAGAGCAGAGGTCACCGCCCCACCACGTGGGGCCTGTTGCAGGTGTGTGGCTTTCTAGGTGAAATCTAAACACTTTTTCAGAAGTTTTATTTAAAAACTTGGGCACATAACAGAGATGGCAGGATAGAGACTGGTATTCTGCCAGGGTTCTCAAGTCAGAGACCAGGCTTGGGTTTCTCAGGTCACTGAGCTCCAGGACCCCTCAGCCTGTGGGCTCCTGAGGAGGATGCCCATCTGTGTCCTCTCAGACTCTTACCCCCTCCCCGCCGCCACCCACTTCTTGTGTCTGAGGAGACACTGTGGTGTCAGGGGTAGACTAAGAGGCAGCCAGAGTGGGGAGGATCTGGTTAAGCTCCAGAAGGAGGAGTGAGGACCTGGGAGTTTGGGGGTTGAGAGGAATAGATAGAGGGAAAAAACCGGTGGAGAGGGGGCCACTGCCTTTGCTTCCTCCACCCTCAAGAAACGGGGGGCCTGCCATTCCTCTGAGATGTCTCCCTCACAGCTCAGATAGGAAGTTCGTGGAGCATAACTCCTGTGACTGAGCAATGGCTGCCTGTCTTTAGGGGGTGGTTGGGAAACAGTCATGCCCCAGACAGGGTAGCAGTAACCCTGGCAACAGAGGAGGCGGGGGAGTTGTATGCCCCACTGTGCCAGGCCCTCTGTCTCAGCTGGGTGCAGGCTGGCTGTTGGCGTAGGCCTGGTCTGGAAAGGAAGCCCGGGCTCTGCGGGTCTGGGCACACACTGAGGCGTAGAGCTCCGGCTCGGGGCTCGAGGCCTGGGGCTTTGGCTCAGAGTCCAGCACCACCTCCGAGTACTTGATGGGGCTTCCAGGGCTGGGGATCCGGCCCTGAGGAGGCCGCAGCTGCAGGCTGGTATAGCACATCACCTCCTCTGCAGCCTGGAGATGCAAGGCTTTTAGAAGTTCACTGGACCCTTGAAAAATCCCCCACTACCTTCCCTCCCCTCTTCTTCAGCCACAACTGTCTCACCCTGGCAGGGCCTCCAGGTGTTGGATTCTGTTGGTCTGGCCCCGGTTCTTGAGACAGCCGTCCTAGAACAGGGAACAGGAATCTGGTCACTTCTTGTTCCTCTCCATGCACCCTGGCCACTGTGCTCCTACCCTCTGAAAGCTTCCTACCTGTCTGCAGATAATGCAGGTTCCCGTACAGAGGGACCTCTTCCGCAGACTCTCCAGGCCTGCAACACAGAGTTTAGGGGACAAGAGGGTGCTTGTTGGTAAGGGGGAACTCTCGATCAACCCATCTCTATTGCCGCCCACTCACCGTCCCTGTCCCGGATGGTTCCTGCTGCAGCCACTAGTCCATTGGAATAAGTGCACAGCCAGTGAGATGAGAAGCAACAGCGTCACAGCCCCTAAGAGGGCCCATAGTCCCCAGGCCTTGGTCACAGAGGGGATTCCTGTAGATGTGAGAGGATGGAGGGGGAGGGTGTTACTGCCCAGTCTAACCCTCCAGGTCCCAGCAGGTGGGACATGGAGCCACGTGACCCCTCCCCCTGCCCCTGCCCCGCCCAGCTCACCAGGCACTAGCAGGTCCGTGTAGTTGTCACTTCTGCTCAGACCTGCTGGTACAGAAGCCGAATTTGTAGGCATCCTGCCCTGAGCCAAGGGGTCAGCCTGATTTATGGCCCAACACAGCTGCGGCAGCCCCCTTTACTCCCACCCCTCCCTGGGTCTGGCCCCCACGGCTCAGCACCTCCAATACGGGTGGTGGCAAAGTTACTGGTTTCCGGGGAGGAAGGGGGTGGGGAGGGATGAGTGAAAGAACAAAGACACCACCCTGTGCCTGCACCTGCACTACCCAGCAGCTCCTGGGCTTCCGCCCCCACCCCCATCCCTCCCCTGTACCCTGTAGCAAGTTCGGCCAGAGAAGAGGCAGGCCTGAGTTTACTGAGCCACTGGGCAGGTGAGCTCATGAAGACCCCAAGGCGGGCAGAAGTGGCATGAGGCGGGAGCGACAAGACAAGGAAGCCAGGCCTTAGGACAGAGATTCCTTTCTGCCACAGGGTGTATGCCTTTTCTCTCCAACTCTGAGTCCCATGACAGAGAACAGAGAACGTATTCCTCAGTGAGCATGTTTTAAAGTGAAATGTGATGAGGGGGCCCCCTGGTACTTACAGTCCCACTACACCCTAAGGCTGACCCGAGGGGCATGTGTTAAGGTGACCTTTGTCGTTGTTATTATTATTGGTATAATAGTTTGGGGGCTAGAGGAAGCTTGATTCCCTCCCCCTGGTCCACTTCATCCAAACTGTCCCTAGGAACTGGTAAGCTCAAAAGTTAGCTGATTCAGATCCTTCATAGTTCTTAACATGTACACCCTCAAATGTTTTACATCAAACATTGAAAAGGGTCTACTTCCCCAGATCTTGATTTTTCAGTGTCCTTCACCAATAAAGGCAGTCAGGGTGTCATGGAGAAATGCTTGGCTCTGGGTCCACTCTCAGGAAAGAAGGAGAATGAAAGCTCATGTCTGACAGCAGTGATGTACTTGAAAACTAGTTAGGACCCAGAAGGATGCAGAGGCAGGGTGAAGGGCTCTACTGGCACATTGCAGCACACTTTGGACCTCAAAAAGGAAGATATTGGGTTACACACATTGGATGGAGGAAAAGAATTCATGAACCCAAGGGTGCCTTTAAAAACACAGGAGCGGGACTCAGGGAAGGAAAGGTCTTCTTTAGAGAAGATGCCAGCTGTGAAGTGTAGTTGTGCAGAATTAGAGAACCACCATCTGCTACCCACAATGCCATCACTGAGCCAGCAAGAATCCTCACAGGTGGTCAAAGCCTTTGTTAAGGAATAGGGTACCAGAGACAGACCACTTGTGATAATGACAGGGAAAGGGACCTTTATCATGGAGACATTCGCAGACACCTCTTGAACCAAGTGCCCAAAGTAATGTTCTGTGTCCCTAATGGGATGCAGTGGGAGGAACTCTACATTGCCCATGTGATGTCCTGGACAAAAATGTTCAATGGGAATCAAATTATGAAGAAACAACTAGGCAAATCTAGAATGGGGGACACTCCACCAGACAAGTGACCTTAAGCTTTCCTAAAAGTCAATATCATGAAAGACAGAGATGGGGAGGGACAGGAGCAGTGTTCTAGATTGAAGATGAGTGGGGGCTGATGGATGTTTTCATCGCCTTGGTGATGCTCGTGCTTTCATGCATTATACATATGTCAGCAATCATGAAATTGTGCACCTTTTTTTGTACTTTATTGTTTGTCAGTTATACCTCAATAGATGTAGTTTTAAAAAGATAATTTTTTTCTAGGTTAAAAAAGCCTGAAGCTAAATGACAGTGTATGAACATTAATTGAGATTTATATTTGGAAAATAAATTTAAAGATGGCTTTAAAAAAAAAAAAAAAGTTAGCTGAATTAGAGCAACCTCTGCCCAGATCTGTCCTGGGAAACAGCCCTGTGTTCGCACTTGTTCGCTTCAGGGAGCAGCAGAGTACCTGCCCTGCCCAGAAACAGCCCAACCACATGGGAGGCTGTTGATGTGGGAAGAGGGATTTAAGTTCCAAATATAAACCTTAGACCAGAGGTCAGAGATCTGTTTTGTCTGGCCCATACAGTGTTTTTTAAAAACTTAAAATCATTGCAGTGATGTGTCAATGTTGGGGATGGCAGGAGAGATCCTGCCCCTCCAGGCAATAAAAGGGTATTGTCTGTAGAGAATTTAAAAACAAAACTGACTAAAATTCAGTCTCCTTTTTTATTATCACCAAGTTTCAGCAATTCTAAAAAATGTCAGTGATAAAATATTCCTTTCTCAAAAATATTTTGTAGATCTACATTCTAAATTGTTGTAGTTACTGATGAGTTTTAATACTACTATATAAGCTTCAAATTAGCACATTTATATTACTTATCCTTTAGAAGTTTTCTGATCTACGACTTCCCTGGCAGTCCAGTGGTTAAAACTCCATGCTTCCACTGCAGGGGATGAGGGTTCCATCCCTGGTCAGGGGAATTAAGATCCTGCCTGCGGTGTGGAGCGGCCAGAAAAAAAAAAAACAAAAAACTATTATAATCTACATGGAAGTTAATCTGTAGAACGCCCAGTTATACAACTGGCTCCTGACACAAACAGGTTCATCTTACATGTGTTTATAGCCAGAATTACTTCTTAACAATTTGGAGTTGTTCTTTGGTTTGGGCACAATTTCTGTCTCCTATGATATCACACAGTCCTGCATTTAACCAGTAGATTTACAATGAACAATGGTATCACAGTGATTAAAAAGTCAAATAAATTGACGTTGAGTTACTTTAATTCTGTCATTCTAGGTGACCACTTAGTTTTTATTTGTATTGAAAATTTCTGGAATTTACTGACAAATGGAATTTTTAATGAATCTTTGCCAAACATCTTTATGTTTAAGACTTTCTTTCCCTATTTGTCTGTTGCTTCATGTGAAAGAAACTTTTTTGATATGAAAATTAGTAAAAGGCATTCTTTATTCAACTATGCGTGGAGATCGACAAATCTAGCTATATTCTCTATTAAATAGGAATATGCAAAAATTACTTTTGACGAATTTGCAGAAGTTAACTTTAAAAAAGAAATTAGAGTTATCCATTACTCAGATAGGTTAAATGTAAGTATAAGTTTTTTGCACCTTTCTCAAAAAATACAATAATGTAACTAAGGAATATTAACCCATTACCCTTTCTTGTTCTGTAATGTATATTTAATTTTAACTATTTTTTTATATTGTCAAGATTGTATCTACAGAGTTCAATAAAAGAAATAATTCACTGTTTGAATTTCTGGCCCTTATTATTATTAGTTTCTTTTCTGGACCCTATTGTTTCATTTCCTGATTATTACTGAAAATAATTTTGTTATATAGAAGAGGAGACTTTAAAAAAATCTCTCAGGTGTCAAATATGCTAAGTCTGCCACTGATTCCTCGTCAACATTTAAAAACTGGAGATTTCCAAATTTTGAAATCCCGATTTGTTGATCTATTGGAAAAAAATCAGAAGAGCTGGCAATAGTGGGCCCAAATTCCCTAAAGGCAACAATCAGCTGGGGCCCGTTTATCCTATTACACCTGGCCTGAACCACTTATTTACATTGATTATGTCAACTGGCTTAGAGTCGAGGTTTGGACTACTCTGCTCTGCAGCCCAGGCTGCCTCTGGGTGGTCGGCTAGTCAAATAGGGGAGGCAGGATTCTAGCCCAGGCAGAGATCAAATTTTATAGTGTTACCATGCTACACGATAAATGGTGGCTATTACAGGCACTTGCCAGATGGAAAGGGTGGGGAAGAGGAAGCCGTTGCACGAAACGGGAATTGGAAAAAAATGATACAGTGATGTATTAGGCCACAGGAGGAACAAGTAGTTAAGGGGAGGAACAAGAAGTAGTTTAGGGGTGTAACTTCCTACTTTCTAAAAGGTACAAAAGTAGCCGCGCTGAGAATGAGCCCCGTGTGGTTGGCGCGCGGAGGCGCACTGCCTGCGTAACTATAGAAGTAGACGGGCGACACCCCCCGCAACACGCCGCTCTGCTCCTCCGGCAGCTGCGGGATCGCTTCTTGGCGGGTTTATTCGTGAAGAGCAGGGAGGGTCTAACGTGCACGCGCACGCGGCACTCTCTGCCCCTGGTCCGGGGACTTTCCCCTAGGCGCAAATAAGGAACTAGTCCCCTGTTCGTAGCCTAGGAAACAGGCCTTCAGCACGAGCTACTCTATAAAGAGAGCGCTCTAACCTTTTATAGCTCCATGGGGAAATTTATTTTGCGGTTAGGGTGAGGAAGTTGGTGGCGTGGCAAATAAAAACCACTTCCAGTTATAATCTTCTAAGACTGTACGCTTTTGGAGACATTCTGGCTAACAGAATACCTATATAGAGGTAAGAAATGAACTAATTTCCTAAATGAAGTAAGCTGGACCCACAGTGCTATGCAAATAGACCTGGCCCGCCCACACACTAGGTGGGCGTGACCTTCCTGGGAATCCCGGAGCTGAACGGGCTCGGGAGCGTCCGACCTACGCCGGCGCCGCCTCGGTCCTCGCGGTGTCTGCCAGCAATGGCGAGCGTGGTGTCGCTCGCGGGTTCGCTGGGGCTGCTACTTGTGTCTGCGCTGCCCGAGGTGCTCGGAGACCGCCCCAGCCCCGACCGCCGGGCACATTCAGGTACCAGCGAGGGCAGCTGGAGGGAGGCTGGGACTGCCCACAGGCCCCAAACCCCAGCTGTACTGACCGCTTCTGCCCTCCTCTTCAGGGGACGCCGCCCAGGTCGGCCCTGGGGCCACGGAAACCCGGGGGCGGCCGCCGCCGCCACCGCCCAAGAACCAGCGCGAGCGGGCCTGGGCCGGGGCGCTGCCCTTGGGGGCGCTGCCCTTGGGGGCGCTGTATACCGCAGCCGCCGTGGCTTTTGTGCTGTACAAGTGTTTACAGGTGCGGGACGACCAGGGGTGGGGATGCCCCGAGCCTGAATCTCCCACGGGGACGCTGTGGTACCAAGAAGAAGACACATTTTCCCTTCAGTCTGTAAAATGACAGGAGTTCCCTGGCTTTCTAAGATTATGGGGTTATTTTGAGCATCCAGCGTGGTAGTGGATGTGAAGGGCCCTTGGTAAATTGTAAATAAATAATGATCATCACATTTAATCCTCCCAGCAATCCAGTGAAGAGGTTTAGTCACTTGCTCAAGACCACCCAGAGCCAGTAACTGGTGGAGCTGGGATTTGAACCCAGCAAATGTCCATACTACAGTAAGTGCGGTTCCCGGTGAGATTCCAGCCTTGGCACGAGCAGCTGATTACTGTAGCCAAAGTGCCTTTAGAGTTCGAGGTAACAAGCAGTCTCAAATTCTCCTTGGGAAGGAGGCCCTGCAATGTGAACTGACAGTATATTGTGGTGGATTGAAACTGTTGAAATGGAAAGTAGTACCTCCCAGGGCTCTCCCTTCAGCCCTGGCCCTATCACTTACTTGCATTGGAAAGTAGAGGGCTGAGCCAATTTGGAGATGATATGAAACTAGAAGGGATGGCTAATCGTGATCCAAAATAGACTTGACAGGCTAGAATGAGGGACTGAATTTAATGATGAAATTTTACAAGGATAGATAATAAATTCTATTCTTGGACCCAAGTATAGTATGAAAGAAACATAATTTGGCAGCAGTTTATTATTTGACAAAGTTCAGTTGTGTAATGTGATAACCCACTTCCCAAATCAATGCTAGGAATGAGGTATTGTGCTTTATCTTCTGATCAGAACACTCCTGGAGAATTTTACTCTCTTGAGGGCACTGTTTTAAGAGCAGTACATGCTCTTAAAACAAACCAGAGTAAAGCAACCAGAGAAAACCGTGTCAAATGAGCACTGACTGCAAAAGATTGGCACTATTAAACCCAGAGAAGACAGGGGGTATGACCCATTTCTTCAAATTCCTGAGGGGCTATCACGTTGAAAAGATATGATTTTGGAAGGCTCTGATCAGTACCATGAAAAGAAGATACACACAGGACAGTTTCTGGCTTTGTGTATAAACTAACAACCAGAACTTTATCAAACTGATGACAGCTGCTCCTTCCTGGAAGTGTTTCAGTAGACTAAACAACCACGTGTGGGGCATACTGACATGTTGCTTCCTGTCCTGGGTGAGGAGCTGGACTAGTTGTGATTGTGATTCTCTGAGGTAAAAAGCCACTAGTTTTGTCTACCTGAAATTGTCCTCCTCCTCTTTCTGGCTTTGGAGACTGAGGTTATTTATTTACTTATTTTTTTGTAAATTTATTTTATTTTGGCTGCATTGGGTCTTCATTACTGCACGTGGGCTTTCTCTGGTTGCAGCAAGCGGGGGCTGCTCTTTGCTGAGGTGTGCGGGCTTCTCACTGCAGTGGCTTCTCCTGTTGAAGAGCACAGGCTCTAGGTGTGCAAGTTTCAGTAGTTGTGGCACATGGGCTCAGTAGTTGTGGCTCACGGGCTCTAGAACGCAGGCTCAGTAGTTGTGGCACACGGGCCCAGTTGCTCCGTGGCATGTGGGACCTTCCCGGACCAGGACTCGAACCCGTGTCCCCTGCACTGGCAGGCGGATTCCTAACCACTGCACCACCAGGGAAGCCCCAAGACTGAGGTTATTGAGAACCTCGTTGCCCTTGCCTTTTTCCACAGCAGGGGAAAGATGAGGCTACTTTTCTCCAAGAGGAGGCAGGCAAGAAGGATTCACTGCAGTCAGGTGGGTTTTGCAGAAGTCTGTACTTGGGGGGGATTAAGGGACGGCAGAAGGTAGGTAACCATTGCTCTCCTTTTCTCCCTTACCCCCAGAGCAACAGCTGGCCCAGCTGACACAACAGCTGGCCCAGACAGAACAACACCTGAACAGTCTGATGGCCCAGCTGGAGCCCCTTTCTGAGCGGTAAGGAGAGAAATGACCCTGTGGCCAGGGGAACTTGTGGTAGGTGGGAGATGTGGGCACAGAGATTGGGCAGCCTCTGAGTGGACATATCTGCAGTGTGACCACCCTGGCTGGAGCCCAGCAGGAGCTTTTGCACATGAAGCTACAGGCCATCCACCAGCTGCTACAAGAGAGCAAACCAAACAAGGGTGTGGAGGTTCCAGAACCAGGTACAGGGTTGGGAGGTGAGAGTCTGCTGGAGGTAGAGACAGAGCCTCTCAAACTGGAACATGCCTGATCTTCCTCTTCACAGAGGCCAGCACACTCTATCCTGAGGACTTATCTATAGAGGAGGACGAGGAAGAAGCTGGTGACAGTCAGGCCTGGGAGGAGCCCGTAAACTGGAGCACAGGGACGAGGAACCTAGCTACTCCCGGGGAAATGGAGCAGGGGCTAAGGAGAAGATGCCGGAAGGCTGCAGCAAAGGGCCCCAGTCACAGCCCCTACCGGGGAGGAGGGACAACAGCTGACAGTTTAGTAAAACAGAGTCTGTTCTTGTGACTGGATGATCCCGTGTGCTTTTTCCATTCGGCTTCTCCTGTTGAAGAGCACAGGCTCTAGGTGTGCAAGTTTCAGTAGTTGTGGCACATGGGCTCAGTAGTTGTGGCTCACGGGCTCTAGAACGCAGGCTCAGTAGTTGTGGCACACGGGCCCAGTTGCTCCGTGGCATGTGGGACCTTCCCGGACCAGGACTCGAACCCGTGTCCCCTGCACTGGCAGGCGGATTCCTAACCACTGCACCACCAGGGAAGCCCCAAGACTGAGGTTATTGAGAACCTCGTTGCCCTTGCCTTTTTCCACAGCAGGGGAAAGATGAGGCTACTTTTCTCCAAGAGGAGGCAGGCAAGAAGGATTCACTGCAGTCAGGTGGGTTTTGCAGAAGTCTGTACTTGGGGGGGATTAAGGGACGGCAGAAGGTAGGTAACCATTGCTCTCCTTTTCTCCCTTACCCCCAGAGCAACAGCTGGCCCAGCTGACACAACAGCTGGCCCAGACAGAACAACACCTGAACAGTCTGATGGCCCAGCTGGAGCCCCTTTCTGAGCGGTAAGGAGAGAAATGACCCTGTGGCCAGGGGAACTTGTGGTAGGTGGGAGATGTGGGCACAGAGATTGGGCAGCCTCTGAGTGGACATATCTGCAGTGTGACCACCCTGGCTGGAGCCCAGCAGGAGCTTTTGCACATGAAGCTACAGGCCATCCACCAGCTGCTACAAGAGAGCAAACCAAACAAGGGTGTGGAGGTTCCAGAACCAGGTACAGGGTTGGGAGGTGAGAGTCTGCTGGAGGTAGAGACAGAGCCTCTCAAACTGGAACATGCCTGATCTTCCTCTTCACAGAGGCCAGCACACTCTATCCTGAGGACTTATCTATAGAGGAGGACGAGGAAGAAGCTGGTGACAGTCAGGCCTGGGAGGAGCCCGTAAACTGGAGCACAGGGACGAGGAACCTAGCTACTCCCGGGGAAATGGAGCAGGGGCTAAGGAGAAGATGCCGGAAGGCTGCAGCAAAGGGCCCCAGTCACAGCCCCTACCGGGGAGGAGGGACAACAGCTGACAGTTTAGTAAAACAGAGTCTGTTCTTGTGACTGGATGATCCCGTGTGCTTTTTCCATTCCAGCTGGTCACTCACACTCACACACACACACCCATACTAGGTGCCCACACACACACACACACACACACACACACACACCCATACTAGGTGCCTAAAAACAACTGGGCCTTCTTGAAAAGCTTCCCTTATTAGGACATAAAGAGGCTGTCTTCCAGTGCAGGAGCTGAGAAGACAGAGGGAGCTCCAGTCCTTCTCTTTGTATTCCTGAGGCCACTGTCATGCCAGCCGTCAGGGCACATAAACCCCTTTTCTCATATTGCATAGCTGAGATAAAAAGCCTTCTCCAAAAAAGAAAAAACTTTACTAAAATCCTGTGGGGAAATAAACTATAGAAACTACATACAACATAAAAACAGCTGGTTCAGCTGAGGTTCAGTTGGGTCAGGTTTGGTGTCCTGATTCTCAAGAGCTGGTCAAATGACATGGCGTGTCTTGATCTCACGCAAACACAGAATGACCCTCTCAAACTGTGAAGAGTCTGTGTTTTGTTAGTTCTGAAGAAGATTCCTTTGTACTCCCGACTCTGACCTATCCCTGAGGTATCCTGGACTCAAATTTGTAAGATTCCTCTAGTTCTTCTGGCTGCTGTGGAGAGAAGATAGTTCAGGCACTGGCATGAGCACTCTATTCTGACAAAACCACCCAGGGTGTTGGATGGAGGAGTGGGGTGAGGGGTGGGAGTGAGTTCCAGACGTGAGAGAGGCCCCAGACTGCTGCCTCCAGCTCGTGGGCCTCACCACAGCACTCTTCTGAAGGAAAATAACTTACCTGCTGGCCAAAGTCAGACTGTGGTACCAGTGCGACAGCTCCTCCTGGTCTGTGGACATAAGCAGTAGCTTCTCGTGGGGAAAGGACAGCTAGGAAGAGACCACCTCTTAGCACATGGCTCAGAAAGGTCCAGCCTTAAGCTAAAGGCCCTGCTGTTTCCATTGAGGTAATTTAGGGCTGAAGTGAGAACCCCAAGCCCTACTATGCTATCAATGTAGGTGGCTCAGTTCCTGTGAGGGGGGCCCAGGCCTAGGAGATGAATGGTGCACAGGCACTTGAGGTATATTTTGGGCCTTTCCTACCTCACCTAGGGCTCTCGCCTGTTACTTACGCTGAGCAGTCCACCACAGGGGCCTCCTGAGTGGCCAAACACCCTGTGGAGTTGACACTCGGCCATGGGGTAGAGGGCCTGGCAAGCAAAGGTGCCACTCTGCAGCAGATGCAATGGAGGTCGAGGCTTGGCCATGAGGAGTGCATCAGAGAAGAGGAAGAACATTCGGGGCCGAGGCTCCCCTCGGGGAGGCACCACCAGCAGCCAACCCTGGCGTAGGAACCAGCGACCTGGGGGATGGGAGAGCTGTATTCTGGTGCAGCTTCAGGACCGTGATGCACGGAATAGAAGGAAAGGGAGGCTGAGGAAATGGGGGGTATGTGCTGGCAAAAGAGAGGATGGGGGGGTGGGAAAAGGGCAGTTTGAGGATTGAGGGGAAGCACACAGACTACCTGAGATAAGCCCCTTTGCCTGCCGTCCACTGAGCAGAGCCTGGACACGCTGGAGGTGCTGGTCATTCTTCTGTTTCTGACTGATGGTGTGGACTCTCTGGGCAGTGTCACTTATCCGCCGGGCAGCCCCTGGAATAATATTCCATGCCCCACTCCCAACACACCTTTGACTTTGGGTGAATGGTGGTGGTGAAAGACAGGCTATTCCAGAGAGGACCAGGGTCAGAGTCTAACTTCTTGAAGAGTATGTAGGGCAATAGGAACATTGTATACAAGTCATTGGAAGACAGGGGCATATCAGACATTGTTGGAGGTCAGAACCAGAAATGGATACAAGAGAAGCAGTCTCCAAGGACTGCTGTGGAGGAGCAAGAACATACTTGTGAGCTGTTCATGGTCAGGGCTGTTGGGACCTGTGTTTTCAGCCAAAGCAATGGCAAGATTCTCATACCTGGAATTAGACAGTTGGAAGTTATGAGGGGAAGTAGAGCTGGGCAAAATTTCCTCTGCCTGACACACACATCACCCCCTATACAAACTTCAGTTGCAAAGCCAGGAAAGACCTGCTTGTGGCTATTTTATCCCCCTCTTTCATCCGAGACTCAGAACCTAGGTTCACACCACATGGCCCTCTTCCATTCCACATTGAAGAGTCAGAGGGGCAGACGGACCAAGGGTCAGGAGGCCAGATCCCAAGGTGAAAGTTAATCAACTTAAGGAGGATGCTACAGACAACTAAGTTCTTAACTCATCCGCAGGGACAAATTCTAAGCTAGGCGAGCCTTTCATCTCCAGAAACCCTGTTGCTAGCCTTATTACAGGCCCCCTCACTTCAGTGTAAGTTCCACAATCCCAGCTAAGGGCCTGAGGCTGCACAGCCCCAGGTACTCCAGTGGGTTCACATTTACTCTTGCAAAAAGTTTGTGGGAGCAATTTGTCCCAGGAGAGACACAGTGGGACAAATCCCATGGAATCCCACAAAGCTGAGAGCAGCAATCATACAGACTCAGAATTCTAAGAGAAGTTGGCTGAGTCAGGGTGAGTTCACTCACTGCTGGAGCCTCTGCAGAGGCAGAGGGAGCAGGTCCTGGAGCTGAAGGCCCCCAAACTCAGGGCGACCTTCCTGAAGTCGCACAAACCTCCGGAAACGTTTGTTCTTCTTTAATTGCTCCTAGAGTGACAGGGAAAGGGTTGGCAGCAAGGAGAGAAGCCTCTCCTACTATTGTATTCTTCGGTGTACACATACCCAGCCCTCAGGAAGCTGTGTGCTCCTCAGAGAACCCCGTCTCCCTACAGAGAACTTAGTACAGAGCTGGACACCCACAGGGCTCTATAAATGCAGGAACAGTATAAATGAAGTTTGGGTCTGCAGATGAAGAGGCAATGTATGGAGGAAGAGGGGAAGGAGGACTTGAGGTCGTCTTCAGGTTACCTGCAGGGTGGTCCGGGACCTCTCAGCGTTGGCAGCAAACTGGGTGTAGAGCTCCAGGTGGGGGCAGAAGCCCTCCAGCCCCTGTCCCCAGCGCCCTCCTTCGAGGTAGGGAAGCAGCTCTCTGCATAGGTCAGGACAATAAAAGAGCAGCCCAAGAACTACTCAAGCACCACCTCTTTTAATTCTCCTACCCCTGCCCTGGAGGTAGTGCTATTACCCCATTTTACGGGTGGAGAATTGGGGCAGATTAAGGCACTGGGCCAAGACCACAAGTGAGGTAACTGGCAGACTCCGAATGTGAACCGGGGTCGCTCCGACTCTGAGCTCCGTGCACTGCCAGAGGCCAGAGCTCCCCCCCCTTCTCTCTTCCCACGCCCCTTCTACTCACCGGCTGGCGCCGTAAATGAGCTCCCAGGGCCCAAACAGGGCCTGGCGCTCTGGTGGTCGCAGGGTGCCCTTGGCTCGCAGAATCCCCACGACGTACTGCGGAAGGAGAGAATACCGGCATGCAGTCCGCAGAAACATGAAGCCAGTGCCAAGGCGCCGCTGGAAACTGTGTAAGTCGGCCTGAGCGCCCTACGTGCAGGCGTCCAGGTCAGGACCCACGGTACCCCAGTCAGGGTCACCGACCTCGTAGGGGCCCTCTCACACCCTGGGGTCCCCGCCCCCAGGGGAGGGTGTGCGGGCCCCGCACCGTGGCCACCAGCCCCAGCTGTTCCTGGTAGCGCCGCTCGGTCTCCAGCAGCTCCCGGGCAGTGCAGGCGCGTTTCCGCTCCCAACGGGCACGCTGCTCTTGCACCGGGCACCGTACGCTGGGGCCCGGGCTCCCCATGCCGGACTGAGGGGTCGGCACTTCCAGCCGCAGCCCGCCGGAGATTCAAATCCCAACGGCTCCGAGGGCGGGGCCGTGGGGGCGGGGCCTTGGAGAGGAGCGCGCCCTCTGGCGCCTGGAGGCTGCGCGCAGGACGGAGCATTCTCTTTCCATACTGATCCAAAACCTGATAGCCAGTTAGCTTCCGGTCAGCAAGTGTCAATAACTAACATGGTGGGTCGGAATTGCTGTAATTCTGGCCAAAAGCTTAGAGTTGATGAGTCTGTGTTACCTAGTCCAGAGATAAAATGTACCAGATTTTCTTTACTTAGTTAGGTCTTTTTGAAAACTGGCAATAGCCTTGGAGGGTAAATTAGCAGTGCCATTTGGTCAGTATGCATGAGATGTCTTAAAATGTGCCTACTCTTCTAACCCAGCAATTCCACTTCTAGGAATGCATCCTAAAACATAGATATGTGGACAAAAACATATGTACTAGGATGGATGGCAAGACGTTGTAACAACAGAAAACTGGAAAGAACTTAAATGCCCAATGGTAGAGAATTGGCTGGGAAAATTATGGTAGAGCCATTTGAAGAATAATATGAAAGCATTAATGATGTAAAAAAAGCTATCAATATGGGAAAACACATAGTATATTGCCGAGAGAAAAAAAGCAGGCCATGAAACTGTGTACAATATGATCTTATTTAGGTAGTATAACATATCTATGACTGGAAGGATAAACAATCAAAAGGTGATTGTGGCTTTTATCTCTGGGTGATGGGATCAAAGATAATTCATTCAACAAATATTTATTAAGCACCAAATTTGTTCCAGGCACTGGACCACTGAGGGGGTGAATGGGATAAATAGCATGATTTTTAAAATTCCCTTGTACTTTTCTGCTTTTTCCAAGTTTTCTGCTTGAGCATGCATGCATTACTTTGTAATTAGAAAAAAATGCTATTAAAAAGCAAAATGTTAGAAACTTTAGACCCTATTCCTACCACTGAGGACTCCTAAGAATCTGGGCCCGAAGCCAAGAACCAGGGTATTGTCAGGATTCTGAGGTCACCTCTAGCTCTCTGACATTCTAAGTATTCTGAGGAAGGAGAAATGCTGGACTTAGATCAGGGAAAAACTTGAAGGGCTCGATGGAGGCAAGAGAGAGTTTGGGTCAGACTGTACCTTGGACGGGTCACGGGGGAACTGGTGATGCCACATAGGTGGAGGACTTGTTACACTGTCTCAGGTGAATGTGGGACAGTCCACACTAAGAGCTCAAGGGTGGAAGGGGGCAGATAATCTCATGACAATTGATATCACCATGAGCCCAGGTAATGGGAACAGAGCACACCCCCAGGGCGCAGTCAGTGACGGGTGTGTTTGGGTATCCTGTCAGTGTGCAAATGTGCTTTAGGTGGATGGAAGAGGACAGGGGAATAGAGCCTGCTGTGAGCTCAGGTTGGGAAATCACTCAACTTTTGAGGAAGAAGAGGGCAAAGCTGAGCAAGACACAGTGAGGACACTTGGAGACAACGGATTCCCTGGGGACCAAGTGTCCCACAGAGCAAGTCAGGCACACCATATTCTGCCTGCAGCTCTCCCCTAAAGCCAAAGGAAAGAGGGGCCAGGGAAGACGGTTAAGAATCCGCCTGCCAATGCAAGGGACACGGGTTCGAGCCCTGGTCTGGGAAGATCCCACATGCTGTGGAGCAACTAAGCCCATGTGCCACAACTACTGAGCCTGCGCTCTAGAGCCCCTGAGCCACAACTACTGAAGCCCGCGCACCTAGATCCCGTGCTCCACAACGAGAAGCCACCGCAATAAGAAGCCCTCGTATCGCAGTGAAGAGTAGCCCCCCACTCAATGCAATTAGAGGAAGCCCGCGCGCAGCAGCAAAGACCCAATGCAGCCATAAATAAATTAATTAATTAAAAAAAATAAATTTAGGACTTCCCTGGTGGCGCAGTGGTTGAGAGTCCGCCTGCTGATTCAGGGGACACGGGCTCATGCCCCGGTCCAGGAAGATCCCACATGCCGCGGAGCGGCTAGGCCTGTGAGCCATGGCCACTGAGCCTGTGCATCTGGAGCCTGTGCTCCGCAACGGGAGAGGCCACAACAGTGAGGGGCCCGCGTACCGTAAAAAAAAAATAATAATAAAATAAATAAATAAATAAATTTTAAAAATAAAAATAATTGGGGGGGGTGGAATTCCCTGGCAGTCCAGTGGTTAGGACTCGGTGCTTTCACTGCTGGAAGCCCAGGTTCAATCCCTGGGAACTAAGATCCCGCAATCCCCGTAGCTCAGCCAAAAAAATTTTTTTTTTCCTCTGTCCTTTAATTACCTTCAACCTCTGCTTTCAACTCACTGGAGAAGCCCTAAGGATGCTTTGAATAAGAATTACCAGTCATTCTACAAAAATTAAATGCCTCTCACGCACCAGGTCTTATGCTAGGCATGGAGATGAAATGGGGGACAAGAGAAATGTGACCCCAGCCCTTATGAATGCTTTTAATCCAGCATGACACACATGGTAAGGAGTCACCATAAAGTGAGATACACGTTACAAAGGGAATATAGGCTTCTATGCATGCAGGAGTGAAGGGACTGACCCTAGCCTAGGAGTCAGGGAGGCTTCTTGGAGGAAGTGACATGTGAACTGAAGGATGCCAGGAGGTTAAACAAAACAAAACTTGGCTAGGCAGGGCCAGCAATGTGGGTGCGGTGGACAGAGAGACAAATAGCATGGACAAAGGCTTGGAGATAAAACACACATGCACACGCATGCAATGCATTCAAGGAACTGCTATAAGTTTAGTAAGACTAGAGCACAGATTGCAAAGGAAAATGTGATGAGAAAGAAGACTGGAGAGGTAGACACAGGCCAAACCATAGAGGGAATTTACATCAGTAAGACCGTGTCACAAGTAATCGTAAATCAAAGAGGCTAAACAATAAGATAATTTATCAGTTCATGCAACTGAAAAGTCCAGATTCGGGGTGGGGTGGGGGGGACTTGGGTTAGCTTAATCCAGCAGCTCAGTCAAATCACCAAGGACTGCTTTCTACCATTCCACTCTGCCTTCCATGGCTTTATCATCTTAAGGCTGGCTTCCACTGGGGTTACAAGGTGGCTGCCCACAGTTCCAGAGGCTGTGTGTTTCCTTATCCATGTCTGGACAAAGTGAACGTGAATTCCCTCAGTTATCAAATACTTGAGACAGAGAGCTTCACTCTGACTGGACCCACCTAGGTTGCAAACCCATCAAGGAGAACAGGGCAATGGCAGCCCTCTGAAGGCCATGTCAAGTAGTACTATGGACTTTATCCTAAGGGCAATGGGAAACATTCAAAGGTCTTAAATAGGGAGTGAGATTATATGTGCATTTTGGAGAGATCACCCTGGCTAGCTGGACTCAGCAAGACCCATTAGGAGGCTGGTGCAGTTACCCAGGTAAGAGGTGATGGAAATGTGGACTAGGATGAAAAATGAGGATGAAAAGTTTAGAAGGTAGAATCCAGAGCGCTTGATGACTTAATGTCAGACGTGAAGGAAAAGATGAAAGATGGCACCAGGTTCCTGACTTAGACCACTTGGTGGAGTATGAAAGAAGAGGTTTTGGGGACAAAGGAATTCGGCTAGAGGCCTGTTGAATTTGAGATACTTGTGGGACATCCAAGTGGGGATATACATTTGGCAGGTGGTTATAGATCTGACATGGGGTAGAGTCCAACCTGGGGATACTTGGCTGTCATCAAGTATAGAAGCCATGGGAGTAGATGAAACTGCCTACAAAGGACATGAAGAGGGATATGGGCAGAAGACATGAGGGTCCCCAACACAAGCTCATTCCTTCTCATCCCGTGCACCCACTTCAGTTCCAAAATGGCTGATGGTGTAGTGGGCTAAATGGTGGGCCCCATAAAGATGTGTCCATGTCCTAACCCCTAGAACCTGTGAATGTGACCTTATTTGGAAAAAGGGTCTTTGCAGATGTAGTTAAATTAAGAATCTTAAGGTCATCCTGGATTATCCTGGTGGGCCCTAAATCCAATGGTAAGTGTTCCTATAAGAGACATGCAGTAGAAGACATAAGGACAAGAGAAGGCCATGTGAAGTCAGAAGCAGAGACTGAAGTTATGCAGCCACAAGCCAAGGGATGCCTGGAGCCACCAGAAGCTAGAAGAGGCCTTAGAGCCTTCAGAAGGAACAGGGCCCTGCCAACACCTTAATTTCAGACGTCTAGCCTCCAGAACTGTGAAACTGTGAACTGTTGTTTTATGCCACCCAGTTTGTGTTAATTTGTTACAGCAGTCCTAGGAAAATAATACTGATGGTGAGCTGGGCCAGAACTACAGGTAAGTCCCCAGGGCCCCAGAAGGGCTGTGATTTGTCTTTGCTTCCAATCCATGTCTGGGGAATAGGGGGCTCTTTTTCCTCCTCCTTCACCAGCAAATAGCTCCCTCCTCTGCAGCCCTGGGATAAGCAGAGACATGGCCCTCGATGTCTTAAGACACAGACCCTAATGACCAAAAACTTGGCCTTAAACAACCACAGAGAGGTCGTGTGTCAGGCCAGGGTGGGGGGAGGGGGGTGTCCTTAGTCAATCAGTCCTGAGTACACTCTGTCCCTGGGGAGACTCAGGAAACAAGACTCTGGGAGCTCAAACCTGTTTTAGGGTTTGGCAGACTCCCAGTTGCAAAAGCACAATCTTGGGTCAGAGTCCACATTCCCCACCCAGACCAGAGACATAGTCACACACAGAGACAGAGAGCTCAAGAAAGAGACAGCACCATGGAGAATGGCACTTGGGAAATTAGGGAGCTGTAACACAGAGAGAGCTGTACCTAGATGCAATCTGGACTCTGAAATACTGAGAAAAAGCAGCAGAGATGGAGGGGAGACACGCGGACACATAGAAGTGCCAAGGAGAATTGTACAAGGAGACCCTGACGGAGATCTAAAAAGGAAAAAGGTGGGAACATTCCAAACATTTGGAAAGAGGGAAAATGAAATAAAACTAAGATTGGTGTTGGAGAAAGTTCTAGACATACAGACTCCAGACTTCAGTTAGCATTTCTGTCCTCCATGCTTCCCATGATCTCCACCTCAACTAGATTAGTCGTTGCCACATTCTGTCTGGTCCAGGCCCATCCAATTTAGATATTACCATGTACTTTCCATGTGTCTGGGTCCAACCAAGGTTCTGACAACACAGCTGACCAAGACAATGAGCTGACCATCAGGAGTTCACACTGGATCAGATTGCCATGGATGGCTCTTAATTTAGCTCCAGAAATGGCAACCTAGATCGTTAGGCTGACTACCTCCTAAGAAGACTGCTTGTTCAGCCATACAAGTTTTGGCATACAGTATGACAGTCACTCTGACAAGGCAGACAGTTTGGGGTGCTGTAGAAATGTGATGTCCTGCTCCTGGAATAACTGCGGTTTGACACACACAGGCCATTGACAATGGGCTCCCTGAGGGCAGGGAAGGCATTTAGTTTGGTTTTTCTCAAGCCCTGTCTCGGTGATCTGCAGAGAGAAAAATGATCAATAATAAAGTAATACTGAACAAAAGACAGACTCAATCAATCAAATACTGGACCCTGCCCTTATGGACCTCGAGGCTATTAGAGCAGATATAATGTCATAAATCACCTTAATATGAATTGGATGCTAGACAAGGTTGTTAGTGAGAGCAAAGAACTGTCGTGGTTCAGAGGCACCAGAAATCTCTTCCTGTGGTGTAAAGTTGGTCAAGCAAGACCTCCTAGAAGAGATGGCCTTTGAGCTGAGTCTTTTTTTTTATTATTTAATTTTTATTTTATATTGGAGTATAGTTGAGTTACAGTGTTGTGTTAGTTTCAGGTGTACAGCAAAGTGACTCAGTTATACATATACATATAGCCATTCTTTTTCAGATTATTTTCCCATATAGGGTATTACAGAATATTGAGTAGAGTTCCCTGTGCTATATAGTAGGTCCTTGTTGGTTATCTATTTTATATATAGTAGTGTGTATAGGTTAATCCCAAACTCCTAATTTACCCCTCCCCTCCACCTTCCCCTTTGTAACCATACATTTGTTTTCTAGTCTGTGAGTCTGTTTCTGTTTTGTAAATAAGTTCATTTGTATCATGCTTTTTTTAGATTCCACATATAAGTGATATATCATATGATATTTGTCTTTCTCTGACTTACTTCACTTACTATGATAATCTCTAGGTCTATCCATGTTGCTGCAAATGGCATTATTTCATTCTTTTTTAATGGCTGAGTAATATTGCACTGTATATATGGACCACATCTTCTTTATCCATTCCTCTGTCGATGGACATTTAGGTTGCTTCCATGTCTTGGCTATTGTAAATAGTGCTGCAATGAACATTGGGGTGCATGTATCTTTTCAAATTATGGTTTTCTCCAGATATATGCCCAGAAGTGGGATTGCTGGATCATATAGTAGTTCTACTTTTAGTTTTCTAAGGAACCTCCATACTGTTCTCCATAGTGGTTTTATGAACTGAGTCTTGAATAATAGAAGGGATTTAGACAGAGGAGATAGTAAAACTGTTTAACATGTTAGTGGGTGCATTCGTGCACAACTACTGACCTACCAGAGTGGAAACTGGTTGGGGCATTCAAGCGAGGTCCTGGAGCCCCTGCTGTGTCAAGCATTACTTCTTTAGTGAGTTCATAAGGTCAGGATGGTCCCTAGGGAGGAATGGGGTAGCAGGAGCACCCTGGAGTTAGGGGCTAGTTACAAACCAGATTATAAATATTTCAATATATTTAATTACCTATACAACCATACTGGTGTATGTACCTACTGAATGTTAGCCCCAGATAAGAATCTCCTGAGATGGCCTTACTCTCTTCTGGTTTGTTGAAGCCATAGGGGCCTTATTAGAATGTGAGCTGTAGAACAGCAGAGGCTGTTCTCCAGTTCAGTGCTGCATCCCTAGGGTCTAGAACAGTGCCTGGAGGACTGGAGGAAGCTTACCAAATGTTAAGTGAATAGGCAGACTGGGAATCCCAGCCCATTGTTGGGGTCCTCTCACTATTCATCTCCTTGCACCCACTTTCCCCGTCCAATTCGTATTCCACACTACCCTTCAACATAACCTAGAATGAGATTTGGATTCTGTCATTCTTCTGCTCAAAATATTTGGTGCCTCCCTTTTGCCCAGAATGCCATTTTCCCCATTTTTTTTTTTTTTGGTGGTACACGGGCCTCTCACTGTCGTGGCACAGGCTCCGGATGCGCATCAGGGCACGAACCCGTGTCCCCTGCATCGGCAGGCGGACTCTCAACCACTGCGCCACCAGGGAAGCCCCTCCCCCATTCTTTTTTAAACCAATTGAACTGCTACTTCTTTAAGCCCTGATCAAATTTTGCCTACTTCTGTATTACTTTCTGAGGCAGAATTCATCTCTCTCCCCCAAATATTATGATAATTTTTGCCCTCACTCACAAGACAGCAAGCTCCTCGGGACAGGGACTGCGTCTTATTCATTTCCATACATCTAGTCTATTAGCCCAATGCCTGACATATGGTAGATGCTAAATAAATAGAAGAGTGAAAGGCATTCCCAGCAGTGAGAACTAAATGAACAAAGGTGTGAAAGGTTTGGGTAAAAAATGAATAGTTTAATTTGGCTAGGGTATGAGGGAGAGTAGTAGGAGAAAAGATGGAAAAGTCTCTTTGGTAACATTTTGAGGGGACTTGGAAGTCAACTAGAGGGAGAAGATGGGCAGGTAGAAGATACTTTGGTAGAGTGTGGAAAGCCAATGGAGGTTTTTGAGCAAAGGTGTAATATGATGAATAATACATTTAGTTTAAACATATCAGACTCTCTAATAAATATATACAGCTTTCCATTCATCCTCAAATTCGCCTCCCACCTACCCATCCATCCACCCTCCCACCCCCAGACTCCCCCCACAGATTGCCCTACCCCTTCACCTGCTCCCTGGCTGGGCCAAGGATGTATATATGGGCTGCTTCCCCTCTCAGCCAGAGGACGTGGGGTCCCCAGCTGCCTGGGACTGGGAAGCAGGCCAGGGTTAGCTGAGGTTGGCTGGCGAGCAGCCAGGTGGTGCCAGGGAGAACCTGTATGGTGCCAGGTGGTGCCTTGGGTTCCAGGCTGAGCCCATGACCCTGATAACCTTCTGCCTGCGCACATACCTGCCGCTCACTCCACCCCATGCCCACTTTGCTATCAGGGAGGGGGCACAGGGCCAGACAGACCCGCAGGGCTTTGGCTCCATCACTACAAAAGGGCCTTCTGTGAGCCAGTCTGCTCCCCTCCAGGCTTGCTCCTCCCCCATCCAGCTCCTGTTTCTGATGCACGTACAGCCCATACACACTGTGTCCCAGGACACCCCACAGTCAGCCGCATGGCTCCCCTGTGCCCCAGCCCCTGGCTCCCTCTGTGGATCTCGGCCCCTGCCCCGGGCCCTGCTGTGCAATTGCTGTTGTTACTGCTCCTCCTGGTGCCTGCCCATCCCCAGAGCCTGCTCTGGATGCAGGGGGCTCCCACCACAGGAGGAGATTCATCTGGGGAAGACGATCCACTGCGTGAGGAGGACCTGCCCAGTGAAGAGGATATACCTGGAGAGGAGGACCCACCTGGAGAGGAGGACCCACCTGGAGAAGAGGACCCACCTGGAAAGTTGGATCCACCTGGAATGAAGACTGAAGCAGGAGAAGAGGATTCTCTGAAGTTAGAGGATCTACCTACTGTTGAGACTCCCAGGGATACTCAAGGCCCCCAGAATAATGCCCACAGAGACAAAAAAGGTAAGTGGTCATCAGCTCTGCAAATCTAGGCTCCAGGAGGTTGATGCTTCCCCTCATTAAACCCCAACCCAGGTAGGGATTATTCAGGGAAGGAGAGGAGCCTGTACTCTGATGGTAGTTTTTCCCAGCCCCAGGGGCTCCCATGCCACTAGCCCTTTACCCCCTTTCAGAGCTAGATGGGAGACAAAAAGGGGCACAGATGGGGAGAGGTAAGCAGGAAGAGATGGGAAAGAAGAAAGGGGGAGGCTGGAGAGGAGAAAGAGAGGAATGTGGAGAGAAAACAAAGGTGGAGAGCAGTAAGAGTATGAGGGGGGATGGGGGTGTACCAGAGGAAGA
>NW_006783413.1:808375-815590 GCF_000442215.2 Lipotes vexillifer
GAAGAGCGGGAAGGGCTTGTAGAAATCACCTCATCTTCAGCCTACAGATGAGGAAACTGAGACCTAGGACTAAGGAAACAGCAGGTAGGAGAACCTGGTATCTTGACTCTCAAGCCAGGAACTTTGGAAAATGAGCTGGAGACCAGAAAGGGAACAGGATGAGTGGGGAGGAGGGATGAATAAGGGAGAAAAAGGTCTACTGATTTGGGCCTGGGAACTGAGGCCTCCACCCATTTTACAGACCCTAAGACAGTGGTCGCAAACTGGTATCTCCGGGGCCAGCAGGATCTTTGTGTGGCCCATCAAGCTGTGGCGTTTTACTTGGCTGCCATCTATAGTGCTTTACACCTGGGCTGCTTCAGGCATTTCTGTTACCTGCTATGCTTCTGTAAGACATCTGAATTTGTGAACCTCAGCTAGTGAAGGAGACCCACCTCCTTTTGGCCGCTGGGGAGGAACTGGGCTCAAAGATCAGCTTCTTCGTCCTTCTCATTTATGCAGGGGATGACCACAGTCATTGGCGTTATGGAGGTGAGACACCCACCCCCTGCAGAGACCCAATCTGGGCACCCAGCTCTGCTAATGCCTGCACCCCCCGCCCTCTTCCCCCGCATCCACGTCTGCCAGTCCCTGACACCACCCGCTGCCTCTCTCCCTCCACATCCCTTATTTCTATCTCCCGTCCGGATGCCTCCTGACTCGACCCCATCGCCTTTTCTACTCAGCTTCCCTAAAAGTTCCTGATCTTGTCATCAAACTTCCTGTACGTACTCTCCCACTTCCAGGCGCTCCGCCATGGCCCCAGGTGTCCCCCGCCTGCGCTGGCCGTTTTCAGTCCCCGGTAGATATCCGTCCAGAGCTCACCGCGTTTTGCCCAGCCCTGCGACCCTTGGAACTCCTTGGCTTTGAGCTCCCGCCACAACCAGAACTGCGCCTGCGCAACAATGGCCACACCGGTGAGGCGGTCTCGGGGCGGAGCCTCGGGGAAGGGGCGGAGGCTATCTGGGAATGAGGGACTGTCCCTGGGAGTTAGGCTCGCTCTCTCCGGAGAGAGGGGCGGGCCCGGCTCACCTGCCTCTCACCACGCAGTGCAGCTGAGTCTGCCTCCCGGGCTGGAGATGGCCCTAGGTCCCGGGCAGGAGTACCGGGCCCTGCAGTTGCATCTGCACTGGGGGGCTGCGGGTCGCCCGGGCTCGGAGCACACGGTTGGCGGTCACCGTTTCCCTGCCGAGGTGAGCGCGCAGCTGTCCGCGGAGGGTCGAAGTGGGGCGCGGGGTAGGGGATCTCGCCCACTCCTACCGTGTCCTCTCCAGATCCATGTGGTTCACCTCAGCACTGCATTTGCCAAAGCTGACGAGGCCTTGGGGCGCCCGGGGGGCTTGGCCGTGCTGGCTGCCTTTCTGCAGGTACCAGCCCTGGAAACCCCCCACCCATGCTTCCCCAGCCCTCGGGCTCAGAGTATCTTGCCCCAGAGACCACACCCCGCACCTGGCTATCATCTTCATTTACTCATTAGTTCTTTCATTAACACCCACTGTGAGCTGGGCCCCAACAAAAGATTCCGAAACTGTGGATCCTTGTCTCCCCACAGCCAGTGAGGGAGGCTGACAGGATAGACATATACACAGGACACAGAGTCAACAAGGTAGTCAGGGAAGGCCTCACAGAGGAGGTGAAACTTGAAGCCTTCACTAGTGGGAAAGAAAAGGAGATATTCCATGCAGAGCGAACGGTACATGTAAAGACTCAGAATATGGCCCATTCGGGGAATGGCAGATGCAGTAGAATGGACATAAGGAAGAGTCATTTCCCTAATACTCTTATAACCCATAATTTCCCCTTTGCGAAATGCAATATTGTCTAGAGAAGCATTTAGTGACCTCTTTGGACCTATACTGATCAGGAGTACATACATAATGATTAGAGGAGGCTAGTAGGTTGGAGGGATGGTGAGACACCTGTGGATGGTGAAACACCTGTTAGGCTCACTCCCTCCCTGACTCATGGACGCCAGCCTCACAGCACAAAGTTCAGAGAAGCACCTTGGAAACAGCATGTCCTGGCTCCAAAACTCAAATACATGAATTATTAAGGTGAATGCAGAGCTAACATGAATACAAAGGTTATTGGGGTTTTCTGTGGTGGGGACATAGAATGTGTGTGGAGTTAATGATGAGTGAGATTGGAAAAGTAAGTAGAGCCCATCACTGAGAACCTTGTATCCTAGTAAAGTGACCCACCATCCTCCTCTTCCTCCAATTTGCCATTGAAAACTAGTCTGCCTAGTTACGTCAGTTTGCAAAGTAGGAGTATATCGACCTTGAGTAATAATACATGAGATATTGTGTTCCCCCAGCTTTCTCAGAGCTGGGAACTGGGGGAGGACTATGGGAACCCACCTCACCTTCAGGCCTCCAGCCATGACCCTAAATACATGTATGAATCTATCTTGCACTATCATCTCCTAGGAAGGCCCCGAAGAAAACAGCGCCTACGAGCAGTTGCTGTCACATTTGGGAGAAATCGCCGAGGAAGGTCAGTTTGTTGGTTTGGCCACTACCCTTGATACCCTTGTTCATAAAGAACCGCCCTTGGGGAGCCTCAGGTCTGAGGATGGGGAAGGGCTCCCTCCCACACAGAGGAGTTGAAATGTGAACTGGCCTACCGTGACCTTGATAATAACTATGAAGCCGAACACGGGCAAACAGGCAAAGGCAAACTGCTGGCTACCGGCTTTATGTTTAAAAACCAAACAGAAACTAAGATAAGACAAAAACCAAATAAGACCAAAAAAATAGTGTTTGGAACTTTCAGGGGTTGAGTCTAAAATTTTTCTGAGAGATGTCTATTACTCCTTCATAAGCATCAAATATTTTAAATTTGTAAATACTTTTGTTGGAAATCTTTCTTTCCTTCTCAGTCACTCTAGGTCATTTTAAACCTCACTTGCCCAACTGGACCTTAAGTTTTGCTAAACTAGAGAGAACTGTGTGTTTTTGAGTTTTGTGTCTGTTTTTAAAGTTATAGGTATTTATTTACAAGTTATTCAACTCATTTTCTCTTTTGATTTACTCTGGGCTTAAATCTGCATTCCAGCGTGTTATCACAGTGTGCAAAGTAAGAGTGAAGACTCAGAGGGAGGGCCGGGGGAGCAATTCTCTCACTCTGTGTGCCCCAAAGCCTTTTACTTCCTTCTGAGTCATGTCTTGTTGTGCTGAGTTATGGGAAGGGATACACTCAGTGAAGAAGTGGTTTCGGGGAGTTGAGTCAGCTTGGCTTCTGGGAGATAAAAATATATTCCTGTACCCCAAAGCTTTGTGGTGTGTATGGCGGGGGGGGGGGGGGGGTCAATCTATGTGGAACTCCAGCACAGGCCCTCTCCACAGACTCTGAGACTTGGGTCCCAGGACTGGATGTATCTGCACTGCTGCCCTCTGACCTCAGCCGCTACTTCCGATATGAGGGGTCTCTCACCACACCCCCCTGTGCCCAGGGAGTCATCTGGACTGTGTTCAACCAGACAGTAAAGCTGAGTGCTAAGCAGGTGGGGCTGGGGTGTGGTGGTGACATAGGGGATGAGGGGGAAAGGGATGTAGGTGGAGGTGAGAAAGAGGAGGCATAAAGAGATGAAGTGGCCGTGTTGGGGATGAGGGGGACGTGGACAGTGGGTCCCTGAGGTGCTGGCTGTAAGCCTGTGACCCTTTTGCTTCTGTGTCATGAGCCCACCCCCACTGTCTGCTGACCTCCCTAGCTCCACACCCTCTCTGACTCCCTGTGGGGACCCGATGACTCTCGGCTACAGCTGAACTTCCGAGCTACACAGCCTTTGAATGGGCGAATAATTGAGGCCTCCTTCCTTGCTGGAGTGGACAGCAGCCCTGGGACCGTTGAGCCAGGTGCAGCTTTGTCTACTGATGCCATGCCCCCTGCCCCCAGCCACAGGTCCCTCATCCTCCCCATGTGTCCTCATTTGTCTGTCACTGGTGATCACACCCCTGGCTCTAATGTCTCCTTTTTCTCCTCAGTCCACCTGAATTCCTGTCTCGCTGCTGGTGAGTCTGTGCCCCTCCTCTGGTTCCTGAGGCTGGGGGCATCCCTTGGCACCGTTCAGCCTCAGGGGCTAGTCAGGACCACCACTGCTACCTCTCCGTTTCTGCAGAACACACTCCAACCCCAATAGGATAGCGTCAGATCAAGGCAGGGGGGTTCCCCTGTTGTCCCCAGTGCAAGAGTTGGTCAGAATGAAGCTCCAGAAATCTGCTTGCATCCTCCTTCCCAAACAACCTCTTTGGTTTTGTTTTTAGAGAGGAAAAAAGTGCTTATCTTACCCCTTCTTGTGTATCCACCCCCATCCCTTTGCTGGCCTCTGCTGGATTCAGAGACGCTGGGGGCAGCTGGAGAACTTGGGGCAGGGGTGGGGTTCAGGTGGAAGAGGCTCTGAGGGAACCCTACAGACTCCTCTTCACTCCCTGAGGCAGTCTCTCTCCTCCTCCCTCCAGGAGACATCCTGGCCTTGGTTTTTGGCCTTCTCTTTGCTGTCACCAGCATCGCCTTCCTTGTGCAAATGAGAAGGCAGCAAAGGTATTTTACTAACCCTCTCCCTTAAGCCCAGCCCCTGCTGCCCAAGTGGAGTCCAGAACAGCTTCATGCAAATTGCATGCAAATGAGCTCATCCTTGGTGAGATTTCTGATTAGGGTTCCCTGTTGTGTAGACACCCAAGTGGGACCAAAGGAAGTGTCAGGTACCACCCGGCAGAGGTCACGGAGACTGTTGCCTAGAGGCCTGCAACTTGGAGAATGTGCAGAGAAGCTGGCCAGAGGAATCTGAGGGGGAGCTGGAGATTTTGTCCTGCCCATTACACTGCTTCCTTTGAAGCCTCCAAAGATATATTTTTTTAAATAAATATTTCTAATAAAATCTGTGGGAGGCGTATCCTTGTGCCCCAAATCAACAGGATGGTGTGTTCATTTCCTATTGCTGCTGTAACAAATTACCACAAACAGTGGTAACGGAAACTTATTCTCTTAAGAGTTCTAGAGGTCAGATGTTCAAAATGAATCTTATGGGCTAAAGTCAAGGTGTTGGCAGGGCTGGTTCCTTCTGGACACTCCTGAGGAGAGGATATTTTCTTGCCTTTTTCAGCTTCTAGAAGCCAAGCATTCCTTGGCTTGTGGCCCCTTCCTTGCATCACTCCAATCTCTTGCTTCCATTGTCACATCTCCTACAACTGCTTTTAACCTTCTTGCCACCCTCTCATAAGGACCCTTGTGATTATGTTGGGCCTACCCAGTTAACCTAGGATAACCTCCCCATCTCAAAATCCTTAGCTTAACTGAAGTCCCCTTCCCACGTAAGGTAACATTTCACAGGATTAGGGTATGGACATCTTTGGTGGGGGGACATGATTCTGCCTCATGTAGATGTTATCAGGAAGCAGGGAGAAACGACCAATATTGTTGGAATGACTGTGTGTGTGTGTGTGTGTGTGTGTGTGTGTGTGTGTGTGTGTGGGCAAGCTTGGTCTCTAGGCTTAAAATCACACTGAGGCTTTTGGGTTTTCACCCTGCTCAAGTAAAACCTATGTAGCTTTGCAGTTTTGCCTTCCAGTCGTGCTGTCCGGCCCAGCCGCTTGCTGGAATGGGGCAGTGCCGCTGATAGCAGCTCCTTTGCTCTGTGGGGAGTAAGGGCCAGATGTTCCCCCAGCCCTGCCAGGCTTCTCTGCTTCACACAGCCTGTTCATAACCCCTCCTCAGGGAGCCCAGTGCCCCACCCCTCTGGCTCACTCAGGGGTCCTTCCAACTCCACTCTTCCCCTGGGGCATCCTCTCTACCTTCTCCACTTTGGAAAACCACCACCACCATCCCCAACACCCAAGAAAGGCTTAAAGGGCCCCGTGATACTGGTAACATCAGTTTTATTCGGTGGCAACTACAGCCTGGCTGGGGGCAGGGCCAGCCCTCACAGGTTGTTGAGCTCCAGCAGGGTCTGGTCGAGGGTCTGGTGGATCTCCACGTTCTCCTCCTTGGCACTGGCCAAGGTCTCTGTGAGGGGAAGCAACCCGTGAGGTTGGTGGGGGAGAAACATGGGGAGGCATGGACGGGGATGTGACAAATAGACACGGAGTGGGTTGGAGGCACGGGAAGACCCAAACATTCAGGGATCTGAGGACCCTGTGGGTGGGACAAATGGATGGACTGAACAAGGCAGACAGGGATGCCTCACTCAAGGCTTTGGGGCCATGGAGGTGGGATGGGAAGGCCTGAATCATAAACTAATTTACCCTCCTTCTTTAAAAGGTTGAAGAGAGTTGGAAGCAGGAGGAAACACAAAGACGGAGCCAGGAAAGGGAGTGACAGACAGACAGACAGACAGACAGACTTGAGGCAGAAAACAGACCTGCAGGGAAAGCCCCATGGTGCTGCCATCCAGTGTCTTTCCAAACTTCATCCCAGACCATTCACAACCTTCTCGCCCCTCCCCTGCACCTCACCATTCCCCTTCCCTTCCAGTCATTCTTTTAGATCCTGTAATTACAGCTTGAACGCTCCAAGGGCAGTGACATGCCTGGGTCTGTGGAAGGGCGTGTGTCTCAGAAGCACCAGAGGGCCCGTGGTTGACTGACGTGGTCATTCGTGCCCACATGCAGCAGTGAGAGTCATGCAGAGGGGGTTCCGGTGTGGGCCACAGTGTTTTGTGGGTGAGATCAGTAGGGGAGGGGGGGGTCACAAGATCAGGGGTGCCCATAGGAGCCAGGGTCTCAGCAGTGAACCAGTGCTCTGTGGGGGTGATGGAAGTGCTCTCTGGAGGGCAGGAAAACAGCGTGGAGACCAAGTTGAGTTTATTAAGCAGCAGAGAGCGGGAGAGGCTGGTGGGTAGAGGGAGGAGTGGATGGATATAGAAGGATGAAGCAAATGCCAGGGTGGGCAGCAGCTGTGACGGGGGCTCTCCTAGGCTGCGTCCAGCCTGGCTGTGCAATGTTGGCAGTTTCTGCTCCTCCTGCTTGCCCCCCTCCCCATACAGAGAATGGAAAGGAGAAGAGAGAAGGGGCGGTGGGCCACACTGGTGAGAGGCTCAGAGGGAGGTGATGTCGTTGAGTGCGTTGTCCAGCTCCTCGCTGATGGCCTTGTACTTCATCTTCTGTGCATAGACTTCGTCTGGGGGGGTCCGGGAGGGGGGCCAGGTGGGAGTGTGGGGAGAGGGAATGGAGGGAAAGA
>NW_006783413.1:815713-819231 GCF_000442215.2 Lipotes vexillifer
AAGAGGAACGGAAGGAGAGAGGGTAATGGAAAGAGAGAACAAGAATCAGAGAGAGGTGGACGAAGATGGAGTGAGGGAGACAGGCCAGAGAACAGGCTGGACAGCTGTCAGGGCCCCCTCCTCCCCTCTCTGTACCCCTATGTCTTTTGCTCTTCTCTGTACCCCAAACTGGTGCTTCCCCCCAGGAGCTCCTGCCTCCCCCAGGGGCCTGGGGGCACAGTGCTTTGCATAAGCAGGAGTGCTTGCTTCAAGGGGAGGGCGCCCAAGCCAGAAAGTTCTAAAGTCCTAAAGCTGGAGAGAAAACTGAGGCTTGCCTGAGAAGGCTGGAAGCAGGAGAAGAGGGAGTTATGAACGTGAAGTAAAAAGGAAAGACAGCTTTAGGCACAACGTTGTCGGTAACAGTGAGAAGCAGCTACAGACTAGCAAATGCCTGGATGCTTGTTTTCACCAAATCTAGCTTCAAAAAGTATTTTCCACTAATGTTATCATGAAAACCTAGATATTAAACCAAATAGCTCTCTATTTAATGAAGAAGGTGCTACACTTGGACACAGAATTGTCTAGATCAGTGCTACTCAGAGTGTGGTGTGAGGACCAGCAGCATCTGCATTACCCGGGAGCTCGTTAGACACAGATTCAGCCCAAAGTCAGCAGTCGCTTCAGAGCAGCACCCAGGAATCTGTGTTTTAAAAACTCTGAGGGGATTTTCATGCTCGCTCAAGTTCGAGAAGCACTGGAGTTGACGGGGCTACATCTACTTGGATGGGAGGCACAGACCGCCAGAGTCTGTGGCGTCCTAGGTGGTCCAACCCTAATTTACCACTGGCAAGTATCATGGGATGGGAAGATAAGTCATGGGGAATATGGACCTATTTTAGAAGGTTCAGGGGTACAGAGGAATATCCCTTTTACCTTCCAGGTCATCAATGGTTTTCTCCAACTTTGCCACCGACCTTTCGGCAAACTCTGCTCGGGTCTCAGCCTGGGCATAAAGGCAAGATGGGGAAAATGACAAGAGCTTAGGCCCTCCCAGACGCTATCAACTTCCTCTTCCGTCCCTGTCCCCAAATCCCCTGCCACAGGAGGTCTCTGGCGGGTACTGGGGGGCTTGAGGGGGATTTGGACTGGAAGGACTCTCACCTCCTTTAGCTTCTCCTCCAGCAGTTTGATCTCCTCTTCATACTTATCTTCTTTGGTGGAATACTTTTAGGGACAGACACATGCCATCAGTTCGTCGCCTCCACAAGTCCTTCATTTCTCCACGGAGCCCCACAGGCTACTGCTGATTTTGTCTCCATCAAACATCCGGCCCTGCCCTGCCTGGGCCCATCGCCTCCCTCCCCTGAAGGACCCCCTCCTCACTGCCCCTCTACCCCCCTCTACCTTGTCCGCTTGGGCTTCCAGGGATTTCAAGTTGTTGGTAACAATTTTCAGCTCCTCCTCTAGGTCCCCACATTTACTGCAGGGGGGTGTGTGGCAGGGTGGGGTGTGAGGGCACAGTGGGGGAGACAGCGGAGATGGCACAGTGGGGGAGGGGTGGAGGAGAGAAGAGAAGAGCAAAGTTGTGAGAGTGACAGCAGGCAGGCCCTTCCCGGCCCCCAGCAGGTGAGAGAGAGCAGCCTGAGATGGAGGGGAAGGTGAGCCTAGAGAAGGTGCCATTGCCCAGAAAGGTCCAGAGAGGTGACTACCTCCTCCTCTGAGGCCGTCAGGGACTTGAGGGCCTGGTCCATGGTTCGCAGTTCCTCCTCCAGCTGCCTGGCTCGGCTGGGGGCAGCAGGTAGGGGTCAGAGGCAGGACCTGTCCCTGTGTTCCCATGCCTGGGAAACTGCCTCCCCACTGTGCAGAGTGCCCCAGAGCCATGGGCTCAAGCCGAGTTTCACTTGCTGCCCTGTGGTGTCCTTACCTCTCAGCTACCTCAGCTCTCTCTTCTGAGCGCTCCAGCTCTCCTTCCAGGATCACTAGCTTCCTGGCCACCTGTGGGGATGGGCAAGAGAGGGGGAGGAGATCCACGGTGAATGACTGGGGGTGTCTGGGACTTGGGAGTGAGAAGAAAGTGGGGCAGGGCTGTCACCTCCTCATATTTGCGGTCTGAATCCTCAGCGATGTGCTTGGCCTCCTTCAGCTGCATCTCCTGCAGCTCCATCTTTTCCTCATCCTTCATAGCTCGGTTTTCGATGACCTTCATTCCTCTGAGAGGCAGGGAGAGGGGTAGGGGTCGGGTTAGGACCAGCAGAGACAGGCTCCCAGCCCCCTCCCCGGCCCACCCTCTGAGGACCCCCCCTGCCCACCTCTCACTCTCATCAGCTGCCTTCTCAGCCTCCTCCAGCTTTTGCAGGGCTGTAGCCAGGCGCTCCTGCGCCCGGTCCAACTCCTCCTCTACCAGCTGAATGCGGCGGTTCAGGGAGGCCACATCTGCCTCGGCCTGTGAGTCAAAGGTCAGAGGTCAGAGAGGCTTTGTCTGCTTTGAGGATCTTAGAGGCTTCAGAGGATGGTTAAGATTCTTGTCAGAACGAACCTAGGTTTCCTGACCTCCAGAATTGCAACCTATTTTTTCCCCCCAAACCATCTTCTGTGCAGAGTCTGTGCTTCAGCCCAAAACATGCCCTCCTGGACAAGCTCCACTCCCCTGCTACAGGGCCTCTTCTAGCACGGTGCATAATCTCCAATGGTTTTCTGCACACAGATCCCTCCATCCCTCCTGAGAGCCCTCCAACTGCTGGGACCAGGTCTGAGGCAGCCCTGACTCCTCCTCAGCAGAGCCTGGCCCAGACAAGGGGTGGGGAAGAATCAGGCCAACCAGACTGCAGTGCTGCTAGAAACCGCCAATCACAGAATCAAGCTCTGTGATGTCACTCGCTGCCAGGCAGACTCCTAGCGGGAGGCTCCGGAGGCAAGCCAGGCCTATTTAGGACACCCTAGGCTGTACCAAGGGTACTCCCTGCCAATGCCCGAGGCAAGTGAGGTCGGTGCGAGGGCAGTGTGAGTGGCAGATCAGCCACCGATCCTGCAGTACAGAGGCAAAATCATGGTGGTTTTGGAGAACGTGCACAGAAACAGACGATACCTTGAGAAAGAGAGGCCAGAGCAAGAAGGGCCCCAATAAAGGAAAATGAAAGTAGCGCAACTTGGTGTTAAGAGCGTCAGCTCTGAGTGACACTGTTGTCTTTGAGCTACTTGTGTGACCTTGGGTAACTTATTTAGTCTCTCTAAGCCTCAGTTTCCTCCTTTGTAAATTGGAGTTGACAATAGCAGTTCCTACCTTGTAGGCTGTCCTGAGATAATGCAGTGCTTCTAATACTGGATTAATAACAGGATCATCTGGGCGGTGTACAAAAAATACCAGGTTCTTGGGCTTCCCTGGTGGCGCAATGGTTGAGAGTCCGCCTGCTGATGCAGGGGACACAGGTTCGTGCCCGGGTCTGGGAAGATCCCACATGCCGCGGAGCGGCTAGGCTCGTGAGCCATGGCCACTGAGCCTGCGTGTCCGGAGCCTGTGCTCCGCAACGGGAGAGGCCACA
>NW_006783413.1:819437-831124 GCF_000442215.2 Lipotes vexillifer
CGGCAGGCGGACTCCCAACCACTGCACCACCAGGGAAGCCCTTTTTTTTTCTGATGATAAGCAATCTTGGGAAATAGTAAAATAATATGCAGAAAGCACTTGAATATGTGCCTGCAGAGTCCACACCCCATAAACGTTAGGTTATCCCTTGTCTCTCCCTCAAGGACAAAACACAGAAACCGCGAGATTTAGGATTGGAAAGGAGAAAGGACCAGTGTAGGGGAAGAAGAGAGTGAGAGGGAAGAGATGGGTGGCAGCACTGGGGGTAGAGGGAGTAGAAAGCAGGTCCTGAGTGATAGTGTAGGGCAGGGGAAACAACACCATATATAGAAAGTAGTTGCAGCTTATCCTCCAGGTGCTGAAGGCCACCTAGAGTGACAAGAGCCCATCCTGGGCACAGGGCCATATGACTCAGTGTGGAAGGATTCTGGGACAGCACTGGGGTTGGGAAGAATGACTCTGGGGGACACTGGAGGTCTATTCTAGAGAGAGATGAGACTCTGCAAAAGGGAAACTCTTCATGGTAGTGGGGTGACAAATGACTCTGGAGAATCTGGGAAGTCCTGGGGCCCGCATCACAGGAATGACTTTTGCCATTTTCTGCTTCTCAAGTTCTTCCCAGTTACGGATGCTGCCCTCTAACCGCAGGACAGGCAGTGCCGTCCCCACTGCACAAATGAGAAGCAAGAGAGAAAGGAGAAACTGAGGTACCGTGTAAGTTAAGTGCTGTGTTCAAGGTCACACAATAAGTTTGGGCACCGTTTCCTATCTTCTACTGGTGCTGCTGCCCTGCTTCCCCAGCTCTGTCCCTCTCTTCCCCTCCTCCCTCCAGCCCCCACCTAGCTCCTTGGGTTTCCAGTCCTTACTCCAGCTGCACTGGGCCTCAGTTATTTATAGAGTGTCAGATGCCCAGGGTCGTCTTCACTAGCAGCTGCAGGTCAGTTCCCTCCCATGTGCCAGGGCTGGTGAAGAACCAAAACCGAAGGCTGGAGGTCAGAGAAACCAACCTTGGGGCTAGCGGGGGATGGGGAACAAGGATAATGGTCAATACGAACAGTAATGTCATCTCTGATCTCGCATGTTCAGACCGTGCGTATGCGAATCCCCCCATCCACCCAACTGCAGGCTCATCTTAAACTTAAGCCTGGGTGGAAGGCAAACGGGGAGCATGAGGCAGAGAAAGTACCATGTCCAAAGTCTGACGGCCGTTCTCCTACCTCGTGGGGGAGGGGTTGGGAATGGCAGGAGGTGGAGAAGTCTGATTAGGGGGTGGGAGGTGGGCAGAGGAATCTCCGAGTGAGCGGAACTTGCCAAGGTGGCTGCCGTGGCATTTGTGGCTCTGTCCCTCTGCCCCGTGGCCTGGCATGGTCTCAAGGCCGAGAGCCTAATGAGGGTAAGTGAGGGACCGACAGAACCTGAGCTGGCGCCCCAGTGCACAGCAGGGCCGCTGGAGCCAGAAGTCAAGGCCAGGGAATTTCTAATGGCCCCCCAGGGGTGTAGCTCAAGTCAGGGCCCCTCTGTGAACTCCTCTCCCCTCCCCCTGCCCAACGGTGCCTACAGCCACAACCCGCACCCCGAAAAGGTAGCTGCAGGCTCCTCTCCATGTTCAGCTGGGGGATTAGTTGAGATGGATGGTAAATTCTTGTACCACCCACCCCCATGGTGACTCATTGCTTGGTCACTGTACACGCTAAGAGCTGGAACCAAACGAAATTACAACACTGTGTCCTCTGGGGGAAGTGGGAAGTGGTTTTGATTTACCCACTGTCTTGGATTATTTGTGCCAGCTTTTGCCCTCGCCTGGGTTCCTGCGAGGAAACGGTTTCTGTCCTGATGCTGAAGGTCCCCTCCATCCCCATGTCTGGGACCCCTCCCAGTGCACTAACTCTCCCACCATCCCCCAGGTCCACACTCACATCGGTGGCTTTCTTCTCAGCCTGCTCCAGTTTCTCCTGGGCATCCTTCACTGATTCGGAATACTTTTCCACCTCGTCCTCCGTCCCTTTCAGCTTCTTCTGGAGGGCCTGCTGCTCCTCCTCCAGCTGGAAGAGAAAAGCCTCAGTCAGCCAGGCCCAGGCCCAGGCAGGAGGCAGTGGTGCGCGCAAGGGGTTACTAAGAGATCTGTAGAGGCTGTCAGGGAGGAAGAGGGACAGCAGAGGAGGGACAGTGCAGCCAGGGGTGTTGTAGGGACCTGGCGGGAGGGGAGAGAGAGCTTCCAACCCCAAGGAGCAGGGGCCATCATGGCTCTGCAAGGGCAGGAGTGGAAAGGGGGGGACCGGGGCTCCCCAGGCTATGGTGGGTGAGATGAAGCGTGGCTCTGGCTAGGGCCCTGGGGGGTACCGTGAAGGCCCAGCAGCCCTCACACTGGACAGTAGAGAGCCTTGGACAGCAGGCCAGAGGCTGGGAGGCACCGGGCAGGGCCTACGCCACCCGCATCATGGGGTGGCGGCGGGGGATGCGCCGGGCCTGGGGCCCCCACCTGCTTGCAGCGGTCCTCAGCTTGCTTCTTGTCGGCCTCAGCCTGCTCAGCGCGGTCGATGGCATTCTCCTTGTCCAGCTTTAGCATCTGCATCTTCTTCTTGATGGCGTCCATGGTTGCGGTGGGAGACCGGCCGGCCGGCGGGCTGTGGGGTGGACCGGGCTGACTGGGCTGGCTGCGCGAAGTGGTTGCACGGGTGGCGGGCGAGGAGGACCAACAGGGACTGGGATGTCCCAGCCGCGCGGGCGCCTAAAAGGCGGGGAGGGACCGGGCGGAGCCGGGGGCCAGGACCCTCCCCCACTGCAGCCCAAACCTTGTAGGGGCAGAAGCGCTGCAGGGTCGAGGGGCGCGGCCACCCCCTGCGCCCACCCCCTCGGGGCTCCGCCTCTCCCCCCTCCCTCCCCCCCCCACAACCCCCTCCTCCCGCGGCCGTCTGAAGGGAAAGTAGATGGAGAGTCTGTCGAAAGAAAACACCGCAGCGTTGCAGAGGGGAGGGGACCCTGGGGCTGGGGGCTCCGCGCTTCTTCTGAGTGACAGCCCGGCCCAGTGGCAGCTGCGGCTGGGGGCCCTGGGGCTATTTCGGGGTTTGAGCTCACGGCAGCTGCCCGGGCGCAAGGACCGGAGTGTCCCCCCCCTCAGCTGCAGCAGCCGCTGCACTTAATTTAGAAGTTTCCTGTAAATCCCCTCGGATTAAATGTCTCTTGGAAGGCGGGGCTCCTCCGCCTTTCGAGTGCCTCAGTTTACCCTGAGTCCCAGACTCTGGGTTTGCGTTACCGACGTGCCAGTGATAGCAGAGAGTCTCTCCAGGGACTTGGGGAAACTGAGTCAGGAGGGGAGCCCAGAGCCCCAGTCGTAGTGCGGGGCGAGGCCCGGCTGGCTGCCCCCGAGGGCGGGCCTGACCTCTCTTCCCCCTTCCAGCCCCTTCCAGCCCCTGCCTCTGGAGCCAGGGCCCCTCCTCCATGGTCGCCGGGGCCTCGGAACCCAGCTCCGTGCCCCGCCTGCCCCACCCCCACGTGCCCCGCATATTTTCCACGCGGCTTCCGCCTGGGAGGACGCGGCGCGCTCCCCTCCCCTCTCTCCATCCCCTCCGGGGACGCGCCCCTCTGCGTCCCTTCCTTGCCCCACTCCGGGCTCCACCGGCCCCACCGCCCCTCCACTCACCCCCACCCACCCCCGCTCTCGCCTAACCTTCCCGTGCGCCCTCCCTTCTGCTCCCCTTCTCCCGCGGACTCTCCTCTCTCCCTTGTGAGCCAGCTTTACGCTGAAATTTCTTTTCTGCCCTTTTTTGGGATGTTTCCCGTGGGGAGGCGGAGCCGGGCTGGGGCGAGGAAGGCAGGGGCGAGGGTAAGAGTTACTGAGCTGCTGGGCGTCAGGAGCTGCGGGTGCGGTGTCCCCTCGGACCGAGGCCACCAGAAAGAGCTCCGGGAGCTGGGGCCTAGGGTCGGGAAAACAGAGGCACGGGCGCCAGGCTGTTTTCGTTTTGCTCGGGGTGGGGTGGGGGGAGAGGAAGTGGAGAGCTGCCTTGGAAGGGGGGAAAGGGGAGACCAGGCAGAGGAAGCCTTGCTCCCCAGGGGCAGAGGGGCGGGAGGCCTGGCTTTTGCTGGCGGGGCGGGAACCGTGGGAACCACGGGTCCCGGGCCGGGTGAGATGGGGGCGGGGAGGGAGGGGGCTCTGAAATGTATTTAGATCTGCTTAGGCGACTGCTGCTACACATGGAACAAAAAACTGATCTCGCGGTGTTCACTCCGTCTCCTGTTTCCCCAGACTCTTGAGAGTCTCTTCCATCCACCCTGTAGCCAGTGCCAGACCCCTGGCGGGTAATCAAGAGCTCCCGTCCCTCACTTCCCACATCCACTTAATCCTGTAGGTTCTACTTCCTACAAATGAGGTTCCTCCTCTGAAGTCTCTGGGGTTGCCTTGGGCAGCTCCTTATATTACCTCCTGCCTGGGTCTGTTGTGGTCTTACTCCTGGTTCCCCAGCTCTCCTCGACATTGTTACACAAAAGTCTTTTTTTAAAGTTGGTGCAAGTAGGACCCTAAAATCCTCCCAAACCCCTCCCTTCACCCTCCCTCTTTTGATGGGAAAAATCCGCATCTCTTAAAATGGTATATAAGGCGCTTTGTTTTGGCTCCTGCCCACTTCTCTAGCTCTACCTCCTTTCATTTCCAACCTCACCCCCAGTACACAGACTTGTACTTCTGTGCAGCATTCATACTGAGCTAAGTGCAGGAACTGGAAATCACCATACTTTTCTTGAAGCTTCCACCTTTTATGCATTCTGTTCTCTCTTCCTAAAATGCTCTTCCCTTGGCTGATTCCTGGTGGCTGTAAAGACCAAGTGGCAGCTTTTCTGGGAAGCCTTCCCTAGCCACTTGTCCCGCCCACCCTTTCCACCTAATAGGTGCATGTTTTTGGTGAAGGCTCCTAGCTGACATTCTCATAGTCCCTGTTATAACTGTCCTTGTACCCGTTTGCCTCCTTCACGGATCTCCAGAACAGGGACTGTCTTTTTCAATTCTGAGTCCCCAGTGTAGCATAGCATCAGGCATAGAGTTGGCACTTGGTAAACATTTGCCGGGTGAGTTTTTTGTGCACCGGGTTCAGAATTCACAAAGATACTATGTGGATCTAGGGGAACTCATGGTCTAGTGGGCCAGTTCTCAAACTTCATCTTAGAACCCCCATACACTCTTAAAAATTGAGAGTGGCGTTTGAAGATCCAAAAAGCTTTTGTTGGAGTCATATCTATCATATCTATCAATCTATCAATACTTACCATATTAAAATGGAAACTAAGAAAAAATTTCAATATTTATTAATTCATTAAAAGTAACAGAAACAAAACCATTACACATTACCATGTTAACATACTTTTAGTGAAAAATAACGATATTCACCTCCCCAAATTAGTGAGAGCATGGCAGTTATTTTACATTTTTGCAAATCTCTTTAATATCTAGCTTAATAGAGGACAACTGGATTCTCAAAATCCACTTGAGCTTTCTATCTGTTGCTATGTATTGGTTGTTTAAAGTACCGTATAGGAAGAGAATCTAGTCTCACACAGATACGTAGTTGGAAAAGAGAATAGTATATAGCTGACTCTTGAACAAGACAGGGGTCTGTGAAGTTGAAAATCCATAACTTAACCCTCTGTATGCTCGGTTCCTCCGTATTCATGATTCTGCAACCCTGGATTCAACCAACCGCAGATCACATAGTACTGTAATAAACTAGTCCACATATAAGTGGACTAGTGCCGTTTAAACCCATGTTGTTCGAGGGTCATTGGTATTTGTAGCCTTTTTGGGTGATCCTGGATATTCTTCTTTGATGCTACATCAACACTTGACAGGCGGTATGCTCTTAAGGGTTAGTTGCAATGAGGAACCTGAAACCATATCAATAACCTTTTTGTCCAATGTTTCATTGTAACCAATTAGTCTGTATTGCACTTCAGTTGGATCTTTTACCCAGGGGTAATTTTGTAACATCAAGCATTGGTCATCTGGAAAATGATTCACTGAGCTATGCAGATGTTTCAAATGTCAATACATTTCATTATATATTATTTAAAAAATCATGATGGTTTCAACAGAAAAGTTTAAGTGTGGGGAAGCTGTAAAGCTCATGGCAGAAACAAGTTTTCTAAAATTCTAGTTTTCACTTGAAAGCTTGAATTGTATCATTGGCAACAAGTACCATCAGGTTTTTCCCTGAAGTGACACACTCTGGTTTTTTGTCTTGTTTTTTTTTTTGTTTCTCAAGAAAAGACCTGCCGGATACCCAAGTCTGATAACCATGGTTTGTCTGTCAGTCATTCCTGCAGGTAAATGTGGTGCTCCATGAAAAAAGCAGCTAGTTCAGCACACAACTCAAAGAATTGTCTAGGTGCTTTCCTTGAGACACCACCCATACTTTGGTGTGCAGCAGAAGTGCTCTATGCATACTTCCCAGTTCATCACACAGAATATTGAAGAGACTTGTTGCTAAAGGACTAAGATTTAATAAAATTAATATTTTTTTTACTGCCTCATCAAGGACATTCTTAAGTAAGAAGCCAGCACTTATTTCTTAAATTGCTAGTGCATGGTGGTGCAGACTACAATGACTATTTGTAGTACAGTTTGGGCCACTGCCTTGATTTGTACTAAGGCAGTTTATCCACCAATGTTCTTGTACCATCAGTGCAAATGTCGACACTGTGAAAAAGGATAATAATGTCTTAGTAGTATTATGAAAATAATCTTGACCTTATGGACCCCTGAAAGGGTCTTGGGAACCTCTAGGGGCCGGAGGGCCAACCACAGTTTAAGAACTGCTGGTCTAATGGGTATTCAAGTCTCTCCCCAGAAGGCTCCCTGAGGCATCACTAGTGAGAGGTACGTGACTGGTCACAGTTCCTGAGGATATGGCAGGGAAGTGGTAGCAGGAGTCAGCAGCTGTCCTGGGCTCATAGCTGGAGGAGTTCAGTCTGGACTACCACTTGTTGGGGAAGTTTTAAAAGGGATTTGATCTCTAAGGTCCTCAGCGATGCTAGGACATTGTATCCGGGGTTAGGGGGCCACAGCAGTACGTATTGCAGTTGCCAGTCTGCGTCAGAGAGGTGATAATACATCTCTGTTTTCCAGTGCTTAGCGTGGGCATGGCTTAGTAAATATTGAATGAATTAATCACAGGCAACAGGAGTGATGGTAGGAAGTTGGCACCTCCCCTAATGGGCAGCCCTGGGGAGGACAAACTCATTCTGTCTACTTTAAACTTACTCTAATGGTATAGGAGTAGAAGATGTCATGGCTTCAAGGAGGTGACAGGAGGTGACAAGAGTAGCAGCAGATGGGCGGTAATTGTGTTCTACTTGGAGGGAGAAGCAAGGAAGTAACTGGGCCCCAGGGCTGGTTAGAGAATCATGCATGAAAGTAGCGGCAGAACTGAGAGGACTGCCAGGTGGTCAATGCATTGTGGGCAGTGTGGGCAGCGTGGGAGGATGTGGAAGGAAGTGGAAGCACACAGCACCCACCTCCCTGACCGCGTCCCTCCACTCAACCTACAGGTTAGCAGGGCAGCTGGAACAGGGCTGCGAGCACCCGCCTGGCCACCAGGGGAGCTCTGGTCTCTGATTATGCGGCCTCACGCTTGGGTCCGACTTTTTCAGTTGCTTTTGTTCTAGCGCTATTCTAGGCCGGTGCAGCAGCAAGGCCTGGGAGGGCCTGGAAGTGCCCAACCCAGTCAACAGTTGAGCCTACCTGAGGCAGCCTCAGGTTGGATTTTTTGCTTGTTAACTGCCTCAACCAAATCTGTGGCCACAGTTCTCTTAGGCCCAGACACTTGTATCCATAGGCTTACTGTTTTCAGCAAAGCTGATTTTTGAAAATTTGGATTTGGCTAGGGACTGGATTTGTTCACATACTCTGAGCAGTGATGAAGCACAGAGTATCCCTTGCAGCCACGAAGAGCAGTGGCAGCTGCTGTCCCAGCAACAGAAGAATGACACTTGGTGAGGCGTAGGCGCTGGCCAGTGAGCTAGGGGACAACAGGAGTGCGACTCCTCGGGGACAGCTTCCCATCGAGGATGACTTCAGGGATCTGGGTGCAGGTAGGAGGAAGGGGCCTCAGGGCAGACTGCCGGTCTGCCCCCGCTCCATTTCTGAGCCAGATCAAGTGTGTACAGAACTGAATCCCACTCTCTCTGCCCTGCCCTGGGGGAACCTCCTCATGAAGCCAGGCAGAGGCTGCAGGCAGAGTCACCTTTATTGGAGCATGACCTGTAGGGGGCTTGCACCCTCACGGCCCCCACAGGTAGCTGGGGGGTGGGGCTCGCCAGTATCAAAAAGGAGTAGAAGAGCGGAGGCTGTGGGGACCGGCTGGAAGCTGCTGGCGGGGTGCAGCGGGCTGGGGCCCTGGCAGGTTCAGACTGAGGCCCAGCAGCGTTAATAATACTCTCGGAGCGTTAATACTCTGGGGAGGGGCAGGCACTTAGGGGGGCCCTAGGGCATGAAGGCACTTGGATCCGGGAAGGGACAGGGGATGTGCAGTGGGACTGGGCAGGGCCAGGCCCGGGGTTTGGCAGGCACTTCGGGCAGTGCTGGGGTGGCAGGCTGGGCCCGACAGCCCAGAAGGCTTTGGTGGTGGCAGGCACAGTCTCTGGGCTGGGTCTGCGGCGAACAGAAGCGGCTGCCCTAGTGCTCGTCTCGAAGCTCCGAAGGCAGGAACTTGTACTGCTGTTGCCGGATCTGTGCCAGCTTCTTCCGCGCCTCTTCCAGCTCTCGTTCCTTCCGAAGCATCTCTTCCTGGGCGGCAATGATCTGAGGGATGGAGATCGGGGACTCAGGTCAGTGCGTATGTGCCTTGGGGTTTAGGGTTGTTGAGACCGGCACGGGCACTGGGACCGCCCTGCTGACAGAGTCCCTCAGAGCGTCTGGGACAGAGCTTGCCTGCGCAATGCCCCCGACCATCTTCTCCTTCACCACCACTGTCTCGTTCTCCTGCTCTTCAAAGGCTGCGGCCTTCTGTGCCGCCTTCACCAGGTTATCCGAGGCTCGTTTCACTGCGTTGCCGGCAGCCTGGGTAGAGAGAAGGCAGCATGAGTTGAGAACTCAGGTAGGGTCCCAGCTGAGAGAGTCCCTCAACTCGCTCACAGAAAGCATGCCTTGGGGGTGACAGTTTAAAGCAGCACAGCTCAAGGTACAATGGGATGGGTCAGGGCTCCTCACCTGAAGCCGTTTCATTGCCTCAGAGTCCTGGTCTGCCTTGACCTTGCAGGCCACGAGGAGCTGGGCTGTGGAGGCAGCGACCTGCTTGGCTGATGAGATGAGCTTCTCCTGGCTGGCGTGGCCTTGGACAGCTGCATTGGCTGCCTCACACAGATTGTTGGTGGCTGCAGCCACCATCCGGGCCTGAAACAGGGAGATTAGATTACAGTATGCCTCTTGCCCTGGTCCATCCCCTCTTCCAGCCTTCTCAAGTCTCTGAAGCTCAGAGGGATGTAGGGGAAGTTATACACTCACGGCAGAAATGAGGCCCTGGGACCACTGCCCATCATCCAGTGCATTGGCTGGAATGGCGCCCACCTGTGGAGGAAGGCGGGAGCCTGCTTAGACCTGTGCTCTCCGCAGGTCCTAAGAGCCTCCCGGATACAATGCAGGCAGGTGTGGACGGCAAAGCTGCTGCTGTCCCCTTGCTGCTGGCTATCCGAGTCCTTACCTTCCCTTGGGCCACCAGTTCCCTCTGGGCAGCTGATGCAGCCTTCACCAGGGCACTGGTGGCTGCTGCGATGGACTTGGCAGCTTCTAGTATCTGTTCCTCGAAGTTCAAGGACTCGTCCGCCTCCTGCAAAGAACAGACCAAGGTTGCAGAGAGAGATGGAAAGTAAGAGGGGCTGAAGGTGCAGATGTTCTGAGGGCAGGGAAGAGGGAGGGAGCAGGACTGACCTTGGGTTTGGCCCGAGGCTTCAGCTGCTCCAGCTTTTTGGCTGCAGCCTCAATGGCAGCCGCAGCTCCCAGGAGCTCATTCTCAGCAATGACTGTGGGGTCCTCTGGGTCCACCCATTCTGTTCCTGGTGGGACGAAGTGGGAAAGGAAGAGGCTAAGGCAGAGCAGGGAGGTCAGGGGCACTGGGCAGCACGGTTACTAGCACCGGGGCCTTGGCATCTGTGAGGACTATGGGCAGAGGCCAGCTCCGAGCAGACTACCGGAAGTAGAGGTCTCCCCGGGACAAGGGTCTCCCTTCCCTCCCTGCCCCTGGTCGCCCCTCACCCTTCATGGCCTCAGCAGCCTGGATGAGCTCAGTGACTGAACCAGCCACACGCTTTGAGTGCCCCGTCAACTGCTGCTTCAGTTCTGGGCTGGGCTTCTGCAGGGTCTGGGGAAGACGGGGGCAGGGAGCAGGGAACATCAGATCTTAGCATCTACCTTGACCTTTGAAAAAGGGCAGATCAAAACCCTCCCCACCCTGCCCCCATTCCTAGACCGCTCCACACCACAGCCTCAAACACCACACAACCTATGCAGGTGGACTCCAGGCATCACACGGCACACATGGTGAAGACAGTGGGGCTGGGCTGTGTGCCACTCACCGGCTGACAAGGAACAAGGAGAATGATGAAATGCGAAGAAAGAAGAGATGGACGGGGTAGAGAAGGAGAAGGTCAGGTGGGAAGAGAGGAGAAAACAAAAAGAGGAAGAGATGAGTGGGAGAACCAAAGATGCTAAGACTGATGGGGCCCCAGTGGAAAGGAGACTTGGAAATAAGAACAGATTTTGGGAATAGATGGTGGGACTTGGGGGGGGAGATTTAGACAAAAAATTAGAGAGCGGGGTCTGAGGCCTGTGGGAAGAGCACTGTGTGTTCAGGGAGGCTGGTGTGAGGAGCAGACAACTCCCACCTTACCAGCAGCACGTGGTCCAGCAGTTCCAGGTAGCCATTGGCACATTCCCGGCCATAGTGCAGGGCTCGAAGCCGCACATCAGGGGCCACTTCTGGGTGGTAGGCTGCTTCCTATACCACCGGGTAATATGTTAGCTTTAGGATCCTTTGGGAGCTCCCAGTCCCCCAAGTCCCTACAGTTTCTCCCTACCATGTTCTGCCCTAAAGCTGCCTCACTGCCTCAAACTTCTGCCTCACCACAAGGATGTCTACCTTGCAAGCCCGAAGCATATCTGCGATTGCACGGCGACTTAGATTGGCTGTGGCAATGACATCCTCCTGGCGACAGGAGTTCCCAGCGGCAACAGCCTTGGCCGTTGCCATGGTGATACCCTTGGTCATGCGGATGAAATCTTCTGGGGTAGAGGTCTTGGCAGGTGGCTCTGGGGAACAGAAGACCTGTTGGGGGTAGAACAAGAAGAAAAATTCCACAGTGAGTGAGGCTGTAAGATAGCACAGCAGTCATGTGATTGGTTTATTCATCCATGTGTTCACTCAACAAGCATTCACTGAGTATTTATCATAGGTCAAGTGCTTGGAGACTTTCACACATTCACAGCTAATATAATAGAAGGCAGCTGGTCGTCATTTCTGACTGAAGTGATCAGGGAGAATTTATTTGTTTGAAATTAAAGAAGTACCTCTGAGCTGGGTTTTCATTCGTAAACTAAAGAGAAGCCTTGACAGGGTGAGAGGTGAAGGTGGGCAAGGAGCTGGGTCTTAAGAAATACAGATAATAGGAGGGCATTTTTTTTTTCTTTTTTTTTTTTTTTTGCGGTTTGC
>NW_006783413.1:831587-840712 GCF_000442215.2 Lipotes vexillifer
GTGGGTTCTTCCCGTACTGGGGCACGAGCCCGTGTCCCCTGCACTGGCAGGCGGACTCTCAACCACTGTGCCACCAGGGAAGCCCTGGGAGGGCATTTTAGGTAAGTGGTAGAGCATGAATAACCAGGACATCAAGTGGGAGAGTATCAAGGAATGTTCTAGAATACACGGATGAAGGAGAAAAGATTGTTGGGGTCTTGAATATCAGAATAAGGAAGTTAGAATTTCATATAATATGTAAAAGTCATAAAAATATTTTGATGTATGTGTTCATCCAGCAAATTACTAAAGATCAGCTAGGTGGCAGATTCTGTGTGAGGTGCTAGGAATGCAATGGGGGATAAGGTAGACAAGGCCCTTGTTCTCATGGAGCTTACATTCTGGTTTTGGATACAGATTATACATAGGTAAACGAGCAGAGAAACTAGACTGTGGAGGAAAAAAAGAGGGTGCTGTGATGAGAAAGAAAAAGGAAGTCCTTTTTCATAAAGGTGGTCAGGGAAGGCCTCAGGAGGAGGGGATGTTTAAGCTGAAGCCTAAAGGAGGAGAAGGAACCAGATGTTCAAAAAGCTGGAAGAGAGCAAGAGCAAGGGGCTGCCGTGGGCAGAGCTGAGAATGCAGTGGGCGGGGGGCCTGGAAGGTGAGGAGAGCAGGGGCCCTGGGGCCTGGGAGGCGATGGTAAGGAGAGTGGATTTTACCACAGATGCCAGGGCAGTCACTAAAGGGTTGTAAGCACTGAAGTGACATAACCTGATGTACATTTTTAAAAGATTATTCTGGGAATTCCCTGGCGGTCCAGTGGTTAGGACTTGGCGCTTTCACTGCCATGGCTCTAGGTTCAATCCCTGGTCGGGGAACTAAGATTCCACAAGCTGCACGGCACGGCCTACAAAAAAAAAAATTATTCTGGCTACCGTGTAGAGAGGATGGACTGGAGGGGGTGAGTGGAGTGGGGAAGCAGGGAGATTAGACAGACGCTATCACATAAACACAGCTAAGGACCGATGATGGTTTGGACAAGGTGGTGGTAGCAGAGATGGGGCAAAGGGAAAATGAGATCTATTTGGAGGGAGCACTAAAAGAACTGCTGATGGGCTCAGATGTAGGGAACGAGAGAAAGATGTTAAAGCTGGGTTTCTATCTTTAGGAACTCAGTTACTAAGAGGTGCCATTTACTGATAGGGGAAAGATGAGGGAATGATCAGGTTTGGGAAGCAGAAAGTTAGGAATTTCAATTTAGACATCTCTAAGGAGAGGTGAAAACAGAAGATGAGAAAGACGAATTTAGAAGTTAGAAAGATGAGGGACTTCCATGGTGGTCCAGTGGTTAAGAATCCGCCTTCCAATGCAGGGAACACGGGTTCGATCCCTGGTCAGGGAACTAAGATCCCACATGCTGTGGGGCAACTAAGCCCGCGCGCCACAACTTACAGAGCCCACGTGCTCTGGAGCCCACAACGAAAGATCCCGCATGCCTCAACTAAGACCCAACGCAACCAAATAAACAGATTTAAAAAAAAACAAACAAAAAAACAACTTAGAAAGATGAGTAGGAAAGATGAAAGTGATAGAGACTGAAGGCAGGGACACCAGGTAGAAAACTGGCACAGCAGTCAAAGCGAGGGAGAATGCTGCCAGTGGGCCCGGAGAGGAGGGATGAAAGGAAAAGAGAACAGAGGAGGGTGGCTGGCAGGACCTGGCGATGGCCTGAATATGGCGAGTAAGGCAGTGAAGTCAAAGATGACTGAGGGAACCTTCAGGACAGGGAGGCTGTTACCATTGTTAGTGGGAAGCAGCACACCAGGAAGAACAGCTGGTTGGGAGGCACTGCATCTCGGTGCTGATGTCAAACAGGCAGTTGGAAATAACTCAGAATTGGAATTCAACTTGTTAGAGCACGATAAAGAGAGTGGTTAAACTTGCCAAAGAAGAGAGTAGAGTAAGAGGGCGATATGTGCAGTTCTGGGAAGGCCTTGACGTTTACTAGGTTGAAGGTGATTCAATGACGACTATAGAAGAGACGCGGGAGGCAAGAGAAAAGCCAGTGTCAAGAAGGCCAAAGGAAGAAAGGCTTTCAAAGAGAGGCTCGCTAAGGGAGTCAACTGCTTTGGAAATGTCTGAAGAAGATGAAGGCCAAGAAGCGGCCACTGCATGTGGCAACTAAGAGGCCACTGGTGACCAGAGAAAGTAGGGGGATGAAAGGGAGGTGTCAAACGCTAGGGAGGAAATAGGTGAGGAAGGGGAAGACAAGAGTGCAGCTCGTGTAAGAAGTCTGGCAAGGAGCAGGAGACTGTGTATCTACATCTGTGTGTGTGTGTGTGTGTGTGTGTGTGTGCGGCGCAAGTTCACAATCTATCACAACCCTGCTCTCCGACCCAAGTCCCCGATGCCCCAGACTTGCACTCACCGCCAGTTCCTGCCGTATGTGCTCAGTGGTTGCCTCCAAGGCCCGTGTGCCTTTGGTGGCCTCATCCTCCACAGCTTTCACAGTCTTAAGCAGTGATGTCACATTGGTCACCATCACCTGGGGGCATCAGAGGAGGGAGGGAAGGAGGGATCATTTTAAGGAACAGGAGGAAGCACAGTGATCCGCTCCCTCCCCAGAAGCAGCTCTCATTTCCTCCCACCTTGGCAGAGTTCTTGAGCTGCCACACGGCAGGGTCATCCCCAACTTTGCCAGCTGCAGCCTTTGTTGCACTGATGAGGTCTCCCAGGGCCTTGGCCACATCTTTCACTGCATTGATCAGCACCACCTGTGTGGGGGGCAGAGGCTCTGGTCTGTGGGAAGAAAAGGAGGAACAGGAAGTGGTTCTGGCCAGAATTAGGGGTGTGAGTTGGATACCTGGGTCTCTGGGTCCTCGGCTCCCAGGCTAGCTGCACCCAGCTTGACCACATCGGCGAGGCGGGTGATGGTGGCCACAGAGGACTGGGCAGCCTGTGCCAACTTCTCCTGGCTCCCAGCTGCGTTCTGCACCAGGACCTTGGTGTCCTCCACCAGCACCTTTGCAGTCTTCAGAATGCCCTCTCTGCGGGAGGGTCCGGCCCAGTCAGCTCTTCTCAGGCCTCCCCCGGCCCCTCCAGCCTCTGTGGCCCAAACCCCACCCTGCCTCCATGAGGCCCAGTGCCCTCCTCACCGGTGGTCAGCGAAAGTTTCAGCGCCCTCTCGATTGAGTGTGCCAGCGGTAGCGAACATGATGGTGGTGTCAAGGTCGGCAATGATGCCGGACACGGCACTGGCTGCCGTGATGCAGGCCTGGGTGCCACGATTCCCGGCCTGGAGCGCAGCCAGCACGTGGGAGACCTGGGGGAGGAGAGTCATGTGGCAACTGTGGCCGGTGCCCCGTGAAAGGGAAAGGCCACCGGTGTCTGAGAGGAGGGACAGAGGAGAGGGCTGGGAAGGCTGGAGGAGGATGGGAAAGGCTGCAGCGTTGGGGAGCCTGGCCCTCAGTCCGTGGGGATGAGCTCGGTCACCTTCTCAGAGACTCTCCGGGCACACTCTATGAGCTCCTTCTTGGTGTAGGCGTCACTGGGGCTGCACTGCAGGGCGCCTGCCTTGGTGACCAGAGCAGCACAGCCGTGTCCCAGTTCCTGAACCCGGTGCTTGATGTGGGCACCTATCTGTGAGCAGGTGAAAGAGGGAGATGGATTTTACGAGAGGCGCTCAGGAACGTCCAGTGCGCTCGGAGGAGTCACTAAGGACCTAAGAAACCATGCACTGCAGACTGAGGAGGTAGTGAGAAAAAGCGCCTAGCACAGACTTGTCCTGTTTCACAGCCTTTAGTCAGGAGGTCACCTCCCACACATGGAAAAGACTGGGCTGTGGGCACCAGCTGTGAGGACCTTGTTAAGCACAGTGAGGAGGAGAGAGCAGCACTTCATGCTGCGGTATCTGAATCAGAGGCCACGGCTTACAATTTGGCCTGTGTGCGGTGCGGTTGTGGAGGGGTTTGGGGCTGGGGATTAGATGTGTCATACTAAGATCCACTTTTACTTGCTTTCTTGGAAAGCCAGGAGCTTAGGGAGAGAAGCGCTTCAGGGCTTTACAACAGAAGAACCAGGAAGCGAATACAGGCTTGCAGCACAGCAGAAAAGCAGCCACAGGCCCAGAAGAGGATCAGTAGAGAAACAGTGGCAGACCAGGAAAGCTCTAGATCCCGGGCTGTCTCCTTTATGCCTGTGACCGAAGGCTTTGATGCTGTCCCTATGCGGAGCCCTGATCACTCTTTCGTGGAGTGGCCCTGAGGAGAAGTTCCCCTTTCTATGAAAGATCAGAGCGGGTGAGGGTGGGACAGTCCCAGAAGCTGACATGATGGGACAAGGGGCATGCCTCTGGGGTTTTCTGTGAGGCGCTGGGGAAGGTCACAACTGCCTCCAAGTTACCTCTTCATTTTCAGCAGCCACAGCTGCAGGCTTGGCCTGTGAGGCCAAACGGCCATAGTCACTGGTCAGCTGGTTAGCGAGAGGGCCCAGCTCCTCAGGGCTGGTGTTTGACTTGGTTACCTGGAGACAGTGGAAGAAGTGAAGTTACGTCCAAACTCAACTTTCCAAGAGCAGTCCTCCTCTTCTCTCCCAAACTCACCATCTCCTGAACGGTGACAGCAATGGCCTTGGCTGTCCGCACCATAGTTGTCTGATAATCCACGAAGGAACCTTCTGGTTCACCCATTGGTCCTTCATCTAGCTAAGGGGAGAGAATGGGGGAAGAGGAAAGATTGTTGGTCTCTGCCACTGGGCTCAGGGACCCTGGTCCACAGTAGGCTCTGTCCATGGGCACCCCAAGACTCCAACCTGGTTGATGGCCTGGGTGATGGAGTCCACCATGCCGCCGACAACCCCGGCAGCACTGGCTGCCTCGTTGAGGGTGGCTGTCAGGTCCTCCACGGCCTCTGTCATCATCTGTACAGCCTCCTCCAGGGCTTCCTGGGTGTGAGCTGCTTGCTGTGGGGCAGACTGAGTGAGCTGGGGCCCAGCTGTTCCTGCTTCTCTTACTGTAGTAGCAGCCTCTCAACCCGGCCCTCAGTACCTTGGGGTTACCGCCAGCCTCCTTGGCCGTGTACAGCAACTGCAGGGCAGACTCGGCCAAGGTTTTGGTCTGGTCCAGGAGTGCCATCTGCTGAGGGTGACTCAGGGTCTTGGAGGCAGCACCCACTGCAGCCAAGGTGAGTGGCTCAAAGTACTGGGCCATCTGGGACACCTGAGGCAAGGGATTGGAATGGGTCAGCCGGGCCAGGTACCCTTGTTTACCCTATCCCGGTCTCCCCACGTGTCTCCCCAGGTACCTTGTGTCCCAGCTGGGAGGCTTCTGCCCTGGCAGCACTGGCCAGTGGCTCAATAAGATGGGAGATCTCCTGCACTGCAGTGAGCATCTGGGTATGCAAGGCCTGGGGAGGAAGCGAACTTTAGCTCTGACTGTGACCTGCAAAGGGACCCTCTAGGTGCACAGGACCCCACTCTTCCTTCCACATCCAACTAACTAACCCCCTTGGCATGTTCCATATCCTCAATGTTTCTATGAAGCTCATTCCCAGATCCCCCACCTTCCTCAAGCCTGCCATCGCTCCTCCCAGACACCTTTCATAGAACGCCCTTCCCCCTTACCTCTTGAGAGATTCCCTCACGGGGAGCAAGCTGCTGGCTGATTGCGGCAAGGGAAGCCTGGTCTAGGTCCCGCAGACAGCTGTTCAGAGCTGCAATGGCCGCCTCACACTCCAGCTGCCCTGGAGCCTTGTCCCTGCAGACACATCACAGGCTCCAACACCAAGAACGTCCCTTTAACATAAGGCTAGCCTGCCTTTCCCTGTATCCCCCGAATCTTGGACAACAGGTGTCCTCCAACACCATCCCATCTCATTGCACCTAAGTGCCCACCCCTCCATTCTGTCACAACGTATATCCCCCCGTCACACCGGTTCTCCAGCCCGCCCCCTGTACCTCATGCTTGTAATGAGCTTCTTGATGGAGTCTGAGACAGTACGGGAGTGGCCAGCCAGCACCGACCAGCGCGGGGGGTCCCGGGGATTGACTGCCAGGGCCCGGGCTGTCTGGATTAGGCCCCCGGCACTCTCCAACATTGTCTTGGCAGAGATCACAATGGGCTCCATGGCAGCCCGGCCCTGGGGAGAGGGGAAGCAGGGAGGTGAATCTCAAGACTCCTGGGAAGATGAGGCGGCAGACGGCCCATCCGTTCTGCCTTCACCCGGCCTCACCTCGGGGCTGATCTGGGCGGGAACGCTGGAGAACTCAGGGTTGGACGCAAAGGCACTCAGATTGTCCACAGCCTCCAGCAGCGGGGCCGTTGCTGCTCGGCACTGCGCACGGTTCTCCTCCGTGAAGGCCCCGTCCAGCGCCTGAAAAGGGAGTGACGGGGAGGCCCTCAGGACGGACTGTAGACAAAGGCGGTGCAGCCCAGGTCTCCCTCCTGAGCTTAAAGGGCGTGGGGAGAGGCTGGTGATGACCAGCGTGGATAGGAAAGGCCTTGGGCTCAGGCAGGTGGGATTTGGTAGAAAGCCTCAGGGAATGACAGGGGGTCAGGGGAGAGAAAACTGGATAGGTCAGGGAGAAGCTGAGAATTCAAACACCGGGAACCTTGATGGTCTTGACAAGATTGGCCGTGCTGTTGGCCACCTCCTTGGCCGATTGTACGAACTGGCGCTTGGCGGTAGGATTGGCAGTCCGGGCAGAAGCCAGGCGGCAACTGTTACACAGTGCAGATGTGTGTTTGGCCACAATGGTGGCTGCAGAGAGCACCTGAGTAGACAGAAACGTGGAAGAGCCACGATGAGGGCAGGAGGGAAGTGTCCACTCCAGGGAGCAGCCCCTTTCGCTTGGGGGATGTATAGCAATACCCTTGGAAGTCTAATTAGGAAAGACAAAGTCACCTGAAAAGTCAAGATCTGGGAGAGAGAGATACCCAAAGATGAGCATGAGCAGGGTGTGGGGGAAAGGAAGATGAAAAGCCGACACACTAATGGAGAAATAGTAACAGGCTCTGTAGGAGAGTGAGCTCAACCATCCATAAAGAGGTGGTGAACTTGGCGGTAAGTGAAGGAACAATGAGAAGCACGGCAGGAGAAGACAATGACCCAGAGATGCTGTGGGGAGGAGGTCAGAGCTGGGGCCCCAACCTCTCCTTCCCCACATGTCCTGCGTCTCCCTCTCCCCGCCACAGGGCTGGTCTGTCCTGGCTCAGCAGCCTTTCCCAGGCTTGTCCATGGTGACTGTCCCTTTGAGTTACCTGGGCCTGGGTGCAGCCAGGCTCTCCCAAACTCTGACAGGCCATCTGAATTGCCTGGTTTGCTCGGGCAAACTGCGTGGGCTCCACCAGCCCTTGCTGTCCAGCTTGGCTATTGGGGTCAGAGACGCCAACCAGATATGCAGCCTGGGGAGAGAGAAGAGGTGGGGTGAGGAATAAGGAATATTCCTTCGGTGGGACTCGAACAGCAATAGTGGGGACAAAGGGGAGCAGGGCTAAGTTTAGTGGCCAGGGTTCTATGTGAGTGGAGGTATATTAGCTAGCTATAGTTACACTATAAGAGGGAAAAAAACCTCTCCTGTTTTGTTAAATTTGTTCAAACATTTCAGAAGATTAAAAAAGTAAAAAAAAAAAGGAAAGACACAAAATAAGGTTTTTATTAAAATTCTATGTGTATGTGTTTGTATGCTGGGTCTTAAGGTGAAAAGTACTGCTTACTGTAAGTGGCAGTAAAAAAAAGTTTGAAAGCCCCATACACACACACACAAAACCTCTTTTAGAGATAGTTGTAAAACTATAGAGGGTGTTAGGCTAATTAACACTTAGGATACCTCCAAGCTTCAGAGATTTGGAAAGAGGGAAGGGATGGGTATAATGGTTGCCAAAATCTGTTTTTGCTTGGAAGACCATCATAAGGTTTGATTCTTACTTCACCCAACACATGGTAGCTTTGCTTTTTCCTCTTCATGCTTTTCCAGAAATAAGTAAAACCATATACCACAGGCCACCCAACAGAACAGGACACAGGGAGGTAGGGAGATTGAAGGAGCTGGATGATAGGCCTTCAGGGAAACAGTCTGAGATGATGAGCTCTCAAGCCAGTTTGTTTTAAGGATTCATATACGAAAGCAGAATACTCTGAGCTAATAGGTCGTTTTATACTTCATAATGTAGAAAAAGGCAAAGTGAAGTGGTGACGCAAGTAACTGGAAATTTAGTCCCTGGCACTATTCTAATAAAGTACAATTATGTGGGGACTTCCCAGGTGGTCCAGTGGTTAAGACTTCTACTGCAGGGAGCCCAGGTTCGATCCCTGGTCAGGGAACTAAGATCTCACATGCCTTGCGGCACACCCCCCCCGCCCCACCCCCCACAAAGTAATAATTATGTGGAGATAATTTGCATATGCTAATCAGCAATATACCAAGAAAGCTGGGTCTGGAAACAGCCCAATGATTGGACAGTGTAACCATAACTCAAAGCACCAGGGCTCAGGGGTGACAGTGATCAGAACTGCTGGTGTTCTATGATTGCTGACAAATATCTCTACTTTAGGAGGGGGAAAGATCCCCAGTTTCCATACAGTTGGCTTTGCAAGCATAACTTTTTGACTTTTCTGCAAGTGTGTCAGGCTGCGAGGAGGGGGGGGAGGGAAAGCAGGGGCATTCCAGGGACCATCTCAGGAGAATAACCTGTGCAGCTGCCTCGGTGAAGCCGCAGAGGGCCTTGGAGGCTGTGGCGATGGCCTCCCCAAACTCTGGCAGGTTTCCGTTCTTGGCATTTTGGGAGATGCCAGTCATGGCCTCACCCAGTACCTGAGGAACAGAGTGTGTCAGGAGAGTCAGAGCCTGTCCTCAGAGGGACAGAGCAGCCCCCGGTTAGTTCCATCTTCCTGTCCTCTGCCCTCCTGGGTTCCTGGGTGCACTTACCTTTGAGTTTTCCATGACACTGTCCAGGCAGCCAAAGTAGGACATGTCATTGATGGGCTGGACCGGGTTCTCTAGGAGTTCCCGGACCGTCTGTACAGGGGGAGGGTGAAGTGAGATCCAAGACACCCCTGTCACCCTCCAACCAAGAACCCTTTCCTCAACCTCAACCCCATTTAGCCTGACAGGGCCCACCTCCAATTCCCGCAGGGCATTGTCACACTCTT
>NW_006783413.1:840722-868655 GCF_000442215.2 Lipotes vexillifer
GTGCCTGCTGGGTGCACATGGTGATGAGCTGGTTGATGCTGTCAGTCACTGCCCTGGGAGGAAGAGAAAGTCCAGTGAATGGGTGCAAAGGTCATCATTTCTGCGTCCTGTACATGTAGCAAGTCTCTAGCCATTTCTCTTTTGCCTGGAACAACTCCTAAGCCAGGGACTTCTCATGAGATGTCCCCTCCCCAGTCTCTTCAACATTCTAGGGCTGGGCTTCCCAGCTCCTACGTACCGGGCAGCTGCAGCCAGCTGACTCTTGAGGTTGGGGGCTGCAGGGTCTGTGGACAGGGCTTTGGCAGCCAGAAGAAGTTTGCTTGAAGACATGGAGATGCCCTTCAAGTTGGACACAACCTGGGCGCGGTCCTCCTGGCTCTGTTGAAGGCAAGAAGGTCAACACATTGTCCAGTCCTTTCTTATCTGTCTCTAAAAGGGATCTTCTGTCCCAGACACTCAAGTACTGCTAGAGACTGGGGAGGGGAGTGAGCCAGGAGCAGGTGAGGACTCTCTGGTCACAGAGATGCCTCTGATCTAACCCTTGAACAGGACCCAGTGCCTCTTCGTACCGGAGCCTGGCCTGCCATCTCCACACCAGCTTCCAGGAAGGTGCTGAAGTCCTGCCCGAATCGACCTGAGGCTCGAGCCAGGTCCTGAGGGGTTCCCCGAGAGGCCTGCACCAGTTCTGTGGCTGCCTGATTTAGCCCAGCAGCGGCTTCATTCAGCCGGCTCTGAGCTTCTTGAAAAGTCCCGGTGCTGGGGGGAAGCTGCAGGGTCAGAGACAAAGTCAGGTGCCAGGACGGGAAACGACATGAGGGAGAGTCTGGTAAAGGAGAGCTGAGAGGTGGGCACAGAGCCTGGGGGCAATGAAAGGGGATACATCTGGGGAGTCAGGGTCAAGGAGAGGTCGAGAGGTAGAAGTTTGGAGTCTTTCATCCTCCCTGTGTTCCCCCCACACCCCTGTCCTCCTACCGAGTCACTCAGGAGTCGCTTGCTGGCATCTCCCACTGCTCTCAGGGCATTGTCCACATCTCGCTGACCAGGCAGGCAGCTGACACAGCGGGTCAGGGCCTGGGTCACTGCTTTAGCCACCTGAGGTGGGAAAGGAGACAGGGGTTGCCAAAATGGAAACAACTGGGAGATCCCCTCCTCCACCCATGGGAGACTCTGAAAGTGAAAGCAGAAAGGGGGTGTTTTAGCTGAATAGGCCAGGGTATCACGTTAGGGTATCAAGTGATGGTGACCAAACTTCCCCAAATGTGGCTTTCAGCTAGGCCCCTGCCTCAGTCTAGCTAAGACACTTCTACTAAGACTGAGAAGGAAGGGCGGAATCCAGAGAGGAGCTGCGGTGTCGACGAGACTCTTCCCCCGTCAGGGTGGGCCTTCTGATGGGATCTGGGGGAGAGGGAGGGAGTGGCCCTGTCCCAATACTTGACCTGCGCAAGCCGCTGCTGGCTCTCAGGGTCCCCTGGATGGCCAGCTGCCTTCTTCGCCTCCTCAATGAGGCTGCTGGCCTTATCCAGTACATCACTGGCTGTGTCAAGCACAATGGCTTGCACCGCAGGATCTGATGTCAGGGCAGCTACGCCCCTGGCGGCTTGGGCCAGTGACCGCAGCCCACCTGCCACATCCCGAGCTGCAATACCTGGGGAAACAAGGAGAGAGGAAGGAGGGGAAAAGGCACCTTCATTGCCAGGCCCTGTTGCCAGTGGCTTCCTCCGTACAGCTCCCATTCCCCCATCCTCCTCACCACATGCCCCATTCCCAGCCCTGTCCACGTACCTGCGTAATTCTCATTGCCCTGGGCAACCTCCCCCAGCAGCTGGGCGATGGCGGAGCTCACTGCTTTGGTGCTGTTGCCCAGGTCCTGGGCACACTTCTCCATCTAGGGATGAAGGAGGAGACTCAGGGGATCAGGTGCAGGAGGAACGGCAAAGAGGGAAGCTGAGAAGCTATTCAGGGACAGCTGGCAGTGTGAATGAAGGTTCTGGGCAGCTCTGGGGCACAGGTGAGAAGGAAGACCTCAGGGTTTGAGTAAGAATGAGGTCTTTCGAATACCTACCGTCTCCCCAGGTAAGGGCTTGAGCTTGCCATCTCGAGCTGCTGCCTTCACTTCCTGCAGATCTCTCTCTAGATTCTGTACCACACTCAGAGCAGAATCCATCTCCAAAGGCCCACATGCTTCCTGAGCCTACAAAGATATGGGGGGTGGGGGTGGGGGTTGAGGTGTAGGAGGTACATTGTGTCTCACTCACGCCTCAGGTTACACAATTACCCATTTTAGGATATTCTGAACAGATTCTCCATCATCCTAGGACTCCCCCCTCATCTTCCAAAAAGGTAGCCAGCTCCTATACCTTCTGGGCAGCGGTACGGAGTTCAGCCAGTGCGGTGCCAAGGTTTTTAGCACACTGACTCAGCTGCATGGCCGATGCCTGGTCCTGAACTGTTGGTACTGAGGCCTTCGCGGCTGCCACCATCTTCCCACCTGGCTGTTGGGGAACAGGTGGGCAGATGAAGTGTACCACATGCCCTCTGGGCTTGGGTACAGGGACTGATGACGGTCAGGATGTGGTGAGCACTGGGGCTCAGTACTGGGAGAGAGACTATTGGCAGGGATTTAAACTGATTAAATCTAAAGGTCTCATAGAGGAGTGGGAAGGGTCTGGTCTGAGTGGTGAGCAGAAGGTGCCTTGCCTGCAGGAAGCTCTGGCTGGCAGCAATGAGGGCTAGCTGCGCACTGGGACTGTCAGGCTGGGCTTGGCTCCCTCGGACGCCCTGCACCAGCAGTGGAATCTGCTCTGCCACAGCCTGTAGGTGAAAATGTCATCAGAGCCACCTCTCTGCAGGCCGGGGAAAAGTCCCCCATCTTCCACGCCTCCTCCCGCCCCCACGCGCTTCCTGGCGTCTCACCTTGCAGCTCTGCATCAGCTGTGGCTGGGGGCCGGCAGAGGCCTTGGGGGTGGAGGCTGCATGTTGGGCCGCAGCGATGGTCTGTGTAGCTGAGGCTGCAGCCTGCTTGGCTGCGTGCTTTCAGGACAGAATAGTGAGGACGAGGCCCAGACATTCCTACACCCTGTCCCTGGCTTACCCTGCCCGTGCTATCCCCCAAGGAAACGTCAGCGTCCCCACACATCCCTTCCAGTTTCATTCCTCCTAGAGCACCTACACTGGCTTGGTTCCCAGCCTTACCTCCAGGCGCTGCACCAGCTTTTTCTTGATGGCATTCTGTGCAGCTGCGTTGGTCGCCATGCGGAGACCCTCAGCTGCCTCCCGCAGCCGCTGCTGCTGCTCCTCACTGTCAGGGTGGGCGGCTGCTCCCTGAGAGGTGGCGAGGAGACAGTTACCACCCTGCGTCCCTGTGGACCCTAAAAAAGCTCTTCCCTGACCCCTCCAAACTCAGAGGTATTTTCCTGAAGTCATTTCTAACTACCCCCACTGAAAGGTAATCATAGTTGAGACGAGCTACCTCAGGCAGGCAAAAGGGGAGCCTAAAGGGGCTCTGGCTTCCGTCTGGGATGCTGAAATCCCTTCCTTGGGTAGAATTGTTTCTGCTTCCCCTCTCTGGGGAAGCGGCCATATTTCTTCCCCCCTCCCCACAAAACACCACTAGCAAATGGGGGTGAGCAGGGCTCTCTGGGACAAGAAGGATGCAGTTTAGAACAGGGATCTCAGGGGCCCTGGTTACTCCTGCAAACTGAAGAGCCCCAGAGCCCAGGGAGCCTGGGAATCTATTGGCTTCTTCCTGACAGTCCTCTGCACCCTTGTGTCCCTGTGTCCCACTGCCTTGTCTTTCTCTGTGCTGCTAGCAGCGGATCCCCTGGGACTGAAAGCCCACGTGCATTCACAGACCAGGAAGCAGAAGGATCCAGGAAGCAGACAGGTGGTGGCAGCAAAGTAAGGCAAAGTAGGAACCGCAAGCCTTGGACTTAGAGGAAGAAAAAGGGTACAGTTTCCTATCAGTCAGCAAGGACTCTGGGGGTCACACTGGCTGGAAGCCTGGCGTCATCCACTCACTGCCTAGGGGCGCATTTATTTCCTCAGTGCTCCTGTATTTGTTCTCTTGTATCTTCTGTTTTTCACCTCCCATAAATGAGGGTGACTATCTGGACCCTTCTACTTCCCTACAGGGCCCAGTCTGGGGGGTCTGCACAGAAGGCTCTCTACCTTGGCAGCCTCCACCATCTTGGCTGTGGCATCGGCCAGGATCTTAGCGGCACTTAAGAGCTTGCGGGAATTCTCCAGATCACTCTCCCCCTCGGCATCAGCCTTGATGGCATTGACCAAGTCAGAGGTGGCTTGGGCTAGGATGCGGGCCTGTCGCACCATCTCACCTGAGAGCGTAGGCACAGTCAGAGAAGGGAGCCAGAGACACTGAGAGGGTGTTGGGGGTGGAGGAAAGTGATGCAGGCAAGGTAGGTAGGGCTTTTAGGGACAGTAAGGAGACACAAAAGTTCTTGAAGTGATTTCCCTGGAGTTACTGTTTCCTGGGTTTAGGATCTTGGAAAGGAACAGATTTCCTGGTGCGTTTTGATGGGGGGAGGGGCGGGGGGGGGCAGTCTCCAATGGGGATTTTCCATAAGTAGTCTTGAGAGGATGAGACTCTTTGTGAAGGACTTTGAGGGTTAGAGAGTAGAATGGGGATGGCTATCTCTTAATATCATCATTTTCCATCTATTTTTGTGTACACGTTGGTATGCTCTTTAAATACACCAAGGAAGGCAGAGCGGATATCATATTCCTGCTTAACAGATGGGGAACTGGAGATTTCAGAGATTAAACACCCAGCCCACTGTGCTGAGTCCTTGGTGGGGGGGTGATGGGTTTGCAAGGGAATTTCCGGTGGACTCGGGGAACCTCACTGGGATTCTGTCTTCCCAGGGGGCTGTCCTTACCAGCATCACCCATGGAGCTAAAGATGTTCTCGGTGACAGTGAGGATGGTGTCAGTGGCCTGGTCATAGCGGCCAGCAGGCCCAGCCCCTGTGGCGTGGGCCCTCACGTGCTGCAGCAGCTCATTCAGGGCCTGCGTGACAGCTGTAGCCGCTGCTCCTACTCCCCGCAATAGCTGCCCATCCTCTGTGGCGGCCTGGGAGGCGGACACACAGCCCTCCACGGCTTTGGCCACTAGTCGTCCGGCCTCCACCAGCTGCTCTTGGCAGACAGGGGAGCTGATAGTAGGAGCCACCACCTGTGGGCAAAGTGAGTGTCAGAGATGTAGGCGAGGGAAAGGAGTCGTGAGGTAGGGGTGTCTGTGGTGTTCACAATAGTTATTAGGTTGGGTAGTGAGGCCTTGGGGGCCAAAAAGATAAAATGAGAGGCTCTTGTGTGTGTGGTAGCATCACTCCTAGGCACAGGCTGCAGCAACCTTTGGGGCTCACCTTGGTACAAGCCACCAGCTGGGAGGTGGACAGGGCACACTGTGTTGCTGCAGCAATAACCTGGGTCTGAAGCCCTGAGTCCTCTGTTCGCTGGGCCACACTCTTGGCCTTGAGGACCAAGGCAGCTGCAGCACTTGCCACGGCCTTGGCTAGTTGCATGAGCACCTCCTGTGAGAAAACAGCAGTCAGCATGGTCTGAGATCCAGCTTAGGATCCACGGACCCTTCTCAGAGGCATAAGCTGTTTCATTAGTCCCACCGACTCCAATCACAGAACAGTGTGTGCAGAAGCAACCAGAACCTACCCCAAGCCCCTGCCTTGAGCACCAAGTGGGACAGAACCCCCCACCAAGGAACAAACCCACACCGAGAGAAAGTGTCTACACCAAAGGGAGAAACGCATGAGGCGGATACACTCGGACGGCAATGGGGAGGGAGGGTGGGCAGCGCTGTTACAATGGGATGGAGGGAGGGAGGGGGTCCCTCCCACCCCCAGCGTCTTTTCTCCATTTGTTCTCAATCTTGGTTGGAAGCAGTCACCCTGGAGTCTTGGGAACAAGTCCCTGTACTACCCTTCGGACCCCATTTTCTCAAGTCCTGCCTGTGCCGTGCCTCCCCAGCTCCCGTCATGTTCTGCTCCCCCAGGAGGCCAGGGGAGGGGGCAGAGCGAGTGTATGCGGCTCAGAGAGGACAAAGCTGGGAAGGCCCAGGCCAGAGGCCGTTACCGTGGGGGGATCGGGGGGAGATGGAACCCCAGCCCCTCTGGGCGCACAGATCTGCATGGGAAATCCAGGATGACAAGTCAGCTGAGGAGACGGGCATGGGGTGGGAAGGGGGAGCGAGAGGAACAGCGTCCTCTGGGTGTGTGGTCCACAGGACTGGAAGCAGGGGTTCAAGATGCCCTCAAGTTGGGGTGAGGGCTACATACGGGAAAGATGACAGGCAGCCAAAAACATATCACCAATAAGGGCCAAGGGTGAACTAATAGGTTAAGTTTGGATTCAGGGGTTCTGAATTCTTATCCCCAAAAAAGGGACTGGGGGTTCCCAGTGTCATCCTTGGAAACAGAGGTTCAGGTTGGCTCTGAGGGATCAATTTACAGTAGCAGGACTGGAGCTGGATTCAGGATCAGAGGTTACCTCCTAGAAGCTGGGGTTCTGGGGGTTGGGTAAGTCACCAACCTGGAAGTGGGGGTCAGTATCACTTTCCCCAATTTGCTGCAACAGCTCCCCACTGGCCTGGCCCACGTTCCCAGCTGCTTGCAGCAGGTTCTGACGGGGCTGTGGAGAGTGAACACCAGTCAGAAGCTGCCTAATCCCTGCCCACATGTCCACGGGTCCTACACGCCCATGGGTCTCACCCTTCCATCCCGCAACCTGGACCACCCCCTCCTCCTTGGGCTCAAACCCTCCCCTCTCCCTAGTGCCAACCCCTGGCCCCTGACCTCGGCACTAGCCGGCTGGGCACTGCGTAGCAGTTCTGACACCGCCCCCGCCAGGCCCTTCGCTGCCTGCAGCAGGGGCCGGCCACTGCCACCTTCGTCCTCCAGCAGGGCAGCCAGCAGCTTCACGCCACGGGACATCTCCGTCAGGTTGGAGGAGATTGTGGTGACTGCACAGCCCACTGCGGTATAGTCTGTCTCGGCAGGGTCCCCTGCGGGGGGAAGGAAGAAGAGAAGGCCAGTCACAGGCAGTTAGTCACACACACGTCCTGAGAGAGACGTACACACAAAGTCCCTTCTGTGAGTCAAGGTGCAGTCACACTGAGCCAGTCACACTCATGCTTGCACATGCTCACCCTCCCCTCCGCCACCGCACACAGAGGGCTGGGCATCCAGCCTACCTGCTGTCAGGTTCACCACGGAGGCAGTACCGGCTGTGATGGCGTCTACCTGGGAGTGGATTTCATGCTTTGATTCATCCATCTTGTTCCTACGCCAGGCCTTCGAGGCCTGAGAGAAAAGAGGAACAAACCTCAGGATCTGCTCTGCTGCAGTTAACCCCAACCCTGCTCCTTGGAGTCCCAGCTTCAGCACCATCGGCCTCTCCTCCGTCCCATACTCACAGCATCCTGGCCCAGAGGGGGCAGAGTGTCAAAGTCATCCAGAGTGGCCTGGGCAGCCTGCACAGCTTGCATGCTGGAGTTGATGGTTCCAGTGAGTGCCTGCTGGGCTGACGTCTATGAGACAAAGAGAGAAGTAACAGGGAACACTTAGAGGAGAGAGAAGGCAAAAGAGAACCTGAGGCCGAGGAGACAAACAGGGACACGGGAAAGACTGCCGAACTCCTGGCTAGGCCCAGCCAAGGCGGGCTAGGCCCGGAATTGTGGCGGCAGTGGGGGCACTCTTACCAAAGGAGGCATGTGTCCTCGGTGCATCTGGCCACTGGTAATCTGCTGCTGGGCAGGTGGCATGCTGCCCACCTGGAAATTTTCAGGACCAGAGGCTCCAGAGCGCATGATGGCTGGCAGGGCCACGGAGCCATGCTCCACCTTCCCCACCCGGTTACACTGCTGCTGAAGGACTGTTGACCTAGAGAGGGGACGTATGGGGAGCACTCCGAGGACCTCCTCCTCTCATCCCTTCCCACCCGGCTCTACCGCCTCCGCACGTCCTATGGTCTGGGCGGTGAGTGAGGTCTCACCACAGCCTGCGACTGGTTAGAGGCATCCTAAGGACTCCCCACCTCCCACAGTCCTTGGGGTCATGCCTTGCCTTCCCTGCCCGAGGGATGGGGTCAGCCCAGTTCCCCTCGTACTTCTTGGGGGACACCGAGTCCTCCAGCATAGTAGACTCCTCGTCTCCTTCCAGTCCAAAGTGATCCTTGCTTTTTTTCTGTAGGGAGAAAAAAAGAACAAGAGTTAAAGAAGAGGCAAGTGGAAAAGGCAGCCTTTTCATTCTGCAGTCAGCCATCTTCCGGAACTTGGGTCCCCATTTCTAAAGGACTGGCTTGGGGACAAGGTAAGGGAGGAGAAGGAGAAGGTGGGGGTCAGGCAGTGCTCACCTTCTTAAGGATGATATCGATGTAGCCAGCAATGAGCTGTGCGATCTGCTCCCCCTCGGTAGTCTGCACCGAGTAGTAGCCATCTTGGTAGTCCCCGAAATCCTAGGGGGACAAGGTGGGGACTCAGTGGGAAAGGCTGAATCCACCCAGGATGGGAAAGGGTGGGGCGGGAGCCCAAGGTCGAGCTGATGAGGGGCGCTTCCCCGCCCCGTGCCAAGAGCCTCTAGGACAACAGCCTTTCTTCAATCTCCTATTTCTTTATTTTCCTTGGAGGGAAATATTTTACTTCTGAGAAGTGCTCTTTATGCTACAGTTTCAAATGTGTGGCATTTAGGAAATCTCTCTTCTCTCACCCTGAACTGGGAGGACACATTTATCATTTATCATTAAATGACCATAGTTAAGGATTAGTACTAGTACCCAAAATGGAAAAACCACCTTTACTAATTTCCCTTCTCAGTGGGGCACTTCCTCAAGGTGGGATCAGTTTTCAATTCACAATGCAAAAACATAAAGCTAGAGGAGGAAACTACTGTAAATAGCTGTTGCTGAAAGAGGGGGAGGCTTATTTTTCTTTCTGTCACCTTTTTCTTCCCTCTCCCCAAGTTTCCTGTGATCTCAGCTTGCTGGTTACAGTTTTGTTCTGTTGATTTTAAAAAAATGTTTCATTTAAGCTTCCCTCATTCTCCAGGGGTTTCCCCTCTATTCTAATTCCATGTTCCTGCAATAGTTCCAAAGTTTTCCTTTTTTCTGGAGTTGGATTCAGTGCACCTACCCCTGAGCAGGGGTGTGGGGGAGACCTCTGTGGCTGCCCCTTCTCTGAAAACTCCAAAGCCCTTTCTCCCCCGAGACCCCAGCTCACCAGGGTGAAGCTCTTGGGAGAGGCAGCCCAGCGTTTGATGTTGGTGAGGTTCCACTCCTGGATCACCTCTTTGGTCTTCTCGTCCACTCGCATCACACACTCCTTAGTGATGCCCAGAAGCCTGGGCACCAACTTGTTTTTTCCTTTCATCTTTTCCTGTGGGGCAGAGGTTGTCGTTGCTATTATTGGTCAGGGGATCAGATCCAGACCACAGTGGGGTGCTGAGGTGGGCAGGAGAGCTAAACCAGGGTGTCTATGGATGGACCCGGGACAAGGCTATGTTAGGATAAAGGGAAAGGGAAGGAAAATGCAGGGTAAGGAGGGAAATGATGGTGGAGAACCGACAAAGGGGCAAGTTTTCACAAGGAAGAGAATGAAATTCTTGGGGAACAACGGGAAATGTGACTAGGGGCAGGGTTAGAGACTCAGCGAGGAAAGGGTAAGAGTGGAAGTAAGGGCGGGCAGAGAGAAGAATCTGTAACCCACCTTGACCAGGAAGAAGGAGACGCCGTACGTCTTGAGGGAACGGGCTAGCTTCACGTAGCGTACCTTGGCCTCGATCTCACTCATCTGTCCACAGTTCTTGTGTGCCTTCGAGTATGAAATGAGGAAACATTTAGCAAAATGTGGGGAGGATGATATCGCAGATGAGGAGTTAAGTTGGGATGTGAACTATGATGGGAGAGCATGATGGGAACAGAGGAAAAGTTAGGGGATGCAGGCTATAAAAAATGAGAAGGTGAGGGGATGGGGCTGATAAAGGATATGCAGAAGCAATTATTCAAGAAGCGAGGGATACAGTTAAGGAACTTGCAGACATTCTGTAGACGTGAAAGGATGGTTAAGAAGCAGAAGGTCAAACACAAGGCCTTTTGGGCTGAGGGTTCAAAGAGTGGGGATAACACCTTCCGTCTGTACGAAGATATATACTCTTCACAGTGATTTAGGCATACTACCTCGTTTGACTCCCCTATCAATCCTACTCAGGGAAGATAGTTATCCCGTGTTAGAGGTAAAGAAAAGAAAACAAGATTACTGAACTGAGTTCCACAGCAGATGCAGTGTGCAGGTGGAGACCAGAAGCCCAGGTCTTCTGCTTTCTCGGTGCAGGTGGGGTGGGAGAACAGCTTGGAGGGTGGAAGCAGGGTAGGGGTGATAAGGAGGGGGCGGGGGTCCATTTAGTCAGTAGGATTAAGCAGCAAAGCTCCCGGGTCATCCCAAACACTTTCCCCATCCCCATTCACCTGGAAGATCTTACGCTCTCCCTTCTGCTTCACATACTCCTTGGGCAGGAAGTCCTTCAGGCTACACCAGAAAAGGGAGGGTCAGCATGTAGTGGACAGCATCAGGGCTATGTGGGCCATGGACTGTGGGCCTAGGGTTGTAAGGAAATGTCTAGGAGAGTATTATCTTTGGGGAGAAAGAAGACTCAAGGGACTAGAGTCTGGATTGTCCCTGAAATTGAGATGACTTAGTACTAACTCTTGAATACAGCCTGTGTCTCTCCTTACAAGGAAAGAGACTAAGAAACTTGAGTTGGAGGCTCATTCCTTCAGGAAAAGAGGGTCGAGAGCATAATTTTAGGGGACCAAGGGCAGAAGGAGCTCACGAGAAGGATGACCATGCTTGTAGGAAGCTGAGAAAGCCACACCAAACTGTAGATATTCTGAGAAACACCAGTGGATGAGACCTGTGACTTGTGAAATCTGATGTTCCCTGTGACGAAAGTGTAGTTTCCCTCTGGCTATTGCAGTACAATTCTTCAGAGCACCTCAGAAAAGTTACATGCTTACTTCAGAAGTAGGGGGCAGGGGCAGAGATTCTGGACTACATTTATATTCCACATGAGGCCAGGGAGGAGACAAATGGACAATGGAGGCTGAAAAGGTACCCATATGGGTCAGACCCTGGGACCTGAGAAGAGGAAATAGGGGAGAAGGTCTGGGATGGAGACAGGCCCATTGTGCTGGGACCAAGTGGCAGGGGGTCCTGGACCCTGACAGGGTATGGGATGAGGGTCACTCACTCGAGGAAACCAGCCTTGTGCTTCTGCTCATTGTGGGGCCCAAACTGGATCTGGCATTGGAAGCCAGCGAACTCACAGGCCTTGTCGAAGGAGACAGGGTGGGAGCCATTCAGGATGTCATCTCGTGCCTGCAGAGCACAGCGAAAGGAGGCGAATGTTGTCTGGGGTACAGAGATACCCCCACTGCGCTTCTGCCTCTCTCCCTACCACCCCATGCCAGGCAAGTCCTCTCCCTACCTGCACATAGAGAAGGTTCAGCTGGACAGGGTCCCGGGAGTCCACATTCTGGTCTGAGTAGAAGAACTTCCTCCGGAGCAGAAGCGTCTCATGCTCCTCCACTCCCTGTTCCCTCAGCGTCCGGCCATGGTCCAGCCAGTTCACTGGGACACAGAGAGTCCCCTCAATGTCAAGCCCCTAGAGCCCCTATGCCATCTAATCTCTGGCTTTTTGTTTGTTTCTTCATTTCCTACCCTCTCTCACTAATACGTTAAGTTCCGTGAGTGTAGGACTTTGTTTTACTACAGATGCATCCCCAGTGTTTAAACAGTGCCTTGCAAAAGCAAGTATTCAGTAAATAACACAGAAACGGCTGCCCCTGCCACCCTGCTTGTTTCGAATGCCCTCTTCTGTCCCTTTCTGCTTACGCTCGTCATCTGTGTGCAATTTCTGCTTTAGCTTCTCCATCTTCTTTTCATCTCGCAGCAGTGTCTTGTCCTTTCGCAAGGTCCCTGTCACCTCCTCCTTCTTCTCTTCCATGAGCTCTCGAACCAGTGAATATTCATCATGGTTGGTGATGCCTGGGGGAGGGGGTGGGTTGGCAGCATCCCAGGCACTGCAGCCAGGTCTTCCGGCAGAGCTGGGGCCTCCCCCTGAGCCTCTGGCCCCACTAACCCCTTACCAATGCGGGCACAGATGGTCATGAGCATGTCAGTGACGGTCTTAGAGTCGTCCACCATGACAGTCTTCACAGTGCCATCCAGCATACGGATCTTCAAGGGCCTCTGTTTCTTCCTGTACTCCATGGTGTCCTATTGGGGCAGGAATAGGAGGCAGGGGCCCACTTTAAGCTAAAGGTATTACTTCCTTTCTAGGCACCCAGAGGCAGGAGGAAAGTAGATTACTAAAAGGAAGGCTACGGTAGCTCGCTCAAAAGCAGGGTATTATGACTGCCTGTAATAGAAAGAAGGCATAGGGGAGGTCAGAGACAACAGATGCGGGTGTTGAAAATAGGAAGCGGAAGGAGGGAAGTGATGGAAGAGGATATTGGTGGTCCTTGATGAAGTCATACTCACCCCATTTCGGAGCATGTAGTAATCCAAAGCTTTCCCGGCCTCCAGCCATATACCCTTTTTGGGGTCATCGTCTGACAGAAATAGCCCAAAGTCGCTGGCTAAAAGAGAGGATGGATCACCTCAGACTTATAAGGACCCCAATGTGGCTGAATGGCTGCACCACTGCCCCTTATTATTTTCTCAGTGATCTGGGGCCTAAAGGGGAGGGAGGGAACCAAGGAGCACAGACCTGAGAGATGAAAAGCCTTGGGGACAACAAAGTCATCCCCCAAGGCCAAGAGCCTGGGAATGAGAAGGGACCAAGGACTCCCGCCCCAGCCATCTGGGTAGTCAGACTCACGAGGGCCAGACAGGGCCTCTGGGATCCGCTCACGGATGATGCGACAGGCGTCATACACCATGGTAGACGGCTCGAACTGCATCGTCTTTACCACATTCCCAATGCTGATCTTCAGCGAAAGTGCAACCATGGTGGCGGCTTCTCCTCTCCAGCCTGGCTATACCTGACCTATGGCATCAGGGCATTAGAATACACCCTTGTTGGAGGAGAGGAGGCCCCCCAGATGGAGCCCCAGGAAAGGGAGTCACCAAAGCAGATAGCAGTGAAGTTGGTTTTGTTTTATTTTATAATTTTAAAGAATGAAACATGAGTTGCATCAGATGGATGCCTAAGGTGTCTAAGACATCTGAAGGAGAGGCTGGTCTGCAAGTTACAAAAGCAGGTCTGAAACGCAGTGTTACCCGAGGACACCGCCCCGCCCCCAGCACTGGAATCTGTGCCTCCCTTTTTTCTTCCAAGTGTTTCTCTCTTACCCTTGTCCCTGCTCACCTCCTTTCCCAGCCCCGCCTCTGCCCTGTTTTCATCCTTCCTGGTTCAGTCTTCTTCCCTCTTTGTCTCTTACTATACCCTGCTGGCTTCTTCCTGTCTGGAATTTTCAGAGCTCTGCCCTGACTCATCATATGATCTTCCCTCTCACAGCTTTAGCCTCCTCCTCTGCAGAATGAAGACGTTATATTAGATAATCCCCAAGGGCTCTTGAGACCTGCAAACACTGTCTCTAGCTAGTTCGGCAGGGAGGCCAAACACTTGCTGTTCAATCCATCCAGGCCCACTTGTCTCAGCTTTCCTCTAACCTGACGTGCTGGGGGCCTCCCAGAGGAGCTTGGCCCATGTTTGGTTTCCCAGCAGTCAAGCTAGAATCATGATTTTCTAACCCAAAGGGATCTCAGAAGTGATCTAATGAACTCTTTAATTTTGCTGAAGGGGAATCAGACCGTGTGTGTGTGTGTGTGTGTGTGTGTGTGTGTGTGTCTGTCTGTCTGTCTCTGTGTGTGTGTGTCTCTGTGTGTGTCTCTGTGTGTGTGTGTTTCAAAGCAGGTCAGAGAAAGACCGTGTGTGTGTGTGTGTGTGTGTGTGTGTGTGTCTGTCTCTGTGTGTGTGTGTCTCTGTGTGTGTGTGTTTCAAAGCAGGTCAGAGAAAGAGCCCGTGTGTGTGTGTGTGTGTGTGTGTGTGTCTGTCTCTGTGTGTGTGTGTCTCTGTGTGTGTGTGTTTCAAAGCAGGTCAGAGAAAGACCGTGTGTGTGTGTGTGTGTGTGTGTGTGTGTCTGTCTGTCTCTGTGTGTGTGTGTCTCTGTGTGTGTGTGTTTCAAAGCAGGTCAGAGAAAGAGCCCAGTTCTTCTAACTCAGTCCTTGCTCCTTCTAAGTCACCAAGTTACTACCGAGTTCTCACTGTAACTCCTCCTATGCTCTCTCATCTTCAGTTAGTCCTTCTGAAACTCTGCCCTCCATCTCAGCTGCCTCTCCTGACAGTATTTTCATTGTGGCTGGGGACACCAGTCTCACCGAGCCCTCCCGGCAGTGGAGGCGGCAGGCAGTGCAGAGTGTACCACACCACACGTCTGCCTAGCAGCTGATGATGTGACCCAGCTCTGCACAGAGATTGGTGCCTCTTACCTAAGAGAGTGAGCAAATCCAGGCTGCCCATTGCCCTCTCTACAAACTGCTAGCCCCAAAGGGGAGAAAGCAGACTAGAGAGAAGGCTGGAAGCAGAGGTGGGAGTGTTAGGAAACAGCAGCTGAGGATCAGGGAACTTGGCAAGGGGTATGTTTTTGGAGGGTGAAGAGATTAGGAGGGATTGAAAATCTAGGTAGAAACAGGAGGCAGGAGGCAGATGTGGGAAAGGTCTGGACCAGGGATATGATAGACAATTTCTAACCTTATAAATAGTACAGAGTCTCAAAAAAGCAACAGCCACAGCTCGTCCTCTATCGTTACTCCCAAGAGCGGACTCTCCCAGTCTCCCCGCTACTAGGTTTTTACTCCCCTCCCCATTCCTGGAGCACCTCTCCCCATAGCTGGACAGACCTGGCTGTTGGGTCGCTGGAAGGTCTGCAAAGCTGAGGGCACACTGAAAAGACCTTAGACCCTAAGCTGAAATTGCATGTCTCCCCCCATTTCCTGCGGACATACGGACACCCCCTTCTTCCTCAAGCACGGAAACCTCTGGTGAGACCCCGATAAGGGAGTTGAGTCATGGCTACCCTCACTTTCAGGCTGGTCCTCAGTGGACATCCACATGGCTACAAGAGGGTGAGGGAGGAAAGGGAACTGAGCGAGTTGGGGGCGATGATAGCATAGAACCAGGCTCCTGGAAGTATGGGGAGAAGCTATCCAATTCCTGTTCCGGCCTGAGAACTTTGCTCCCCTTTCTATCATGTTTTATGGAACAGCAACAATGCCCCCCCTCCGTGTCCCCCTCCCAGAGAACTCCTCCTCCCTCAAGACATTCCTGAGATACATTCCAGAGGAGTTGGGCAATTGTGGGGGGGAATAGAGGACAGGAGGTCAAATCCCAGCAAGGAATGGAATGTAAATGTACTGGGGGTAAGGAATTTGGGGTACATAGAGAATACAGTCAGAGCAGGTACCCACAAAGGGAGCTGCAGAAAGACAGGGAGTTACAGAGAGGGACAAAGGGAGAGAGAAAGCTGAAGACAGAGTCAGAATGTAAGAGGGCTGGGGGAGTAACACTCAGTCTGTTACCAAATTTGGCCTCTGAGTCTGTAACCGCTGAGAGGGAGGGGAGGGTTGTGGGTGAGACTGACATATCCGGCCTCAGGCTGCTGGAGGCTCATTTAGGGCTGGACTGGGCAGCTGAAGGGCTGGACCTGACTTCCCCCAGCATGACCCTTCCCCACCTACATCCAGATCCATGCATATTCATTCTCCCTAGATGTACCCCAGCCTATGCACGGAGCTCTTTCCCACAAAGCTACTTACACAGTCTCTACATACACATTATCTCAAACACACAGCCCTACATAGATCCATCACAACCACGTCATCTTCCCATGGACTCCACCCCATGCACACAGCTGGGACGTACAAAAACACCTCTATCGGCAAGCACACAGCACTCGGCCCCAACACCTCTCCTCTCGTTACACAGACATTCTCCTTCCATCCATCCAGTGAGCATTTTCGAGGGCGTGTTATGGGAAGGCCCTGGGCCAAACTTTCAGTGGCGGGTAAGCCCTAGCCTCTGCCCTCAATGGGCTCCCAGTCAGCAGAGTGGATGAGCTACATACAAAGTTACAGAAGGCAGGATGTGGTAAGAACCAGGTGGTATGTGCTCACGGGAAAGATCCCTTTAGGTCAGGGAAGGGGGACTAAAATGTCTTCACGAAAAGCGTCATTTGAAGTTAGGATTTAAAAAAATAAAGATAATAAAAAATAACAATGATCTTTTATTGACTATATGTCAATTGCTTTGTGTACATAATTTCATTTAATTCTTACAGCAATCCTGCAAGGTAGGTGTCGGTATTTCCATTTTTACAGATTAGGAAACTGAGGCTCAAAGAAGTTAAGCACTTGTTCGAGTGTTTAACTTGAACAAGTCACACAGCTAATAAGTCACACAAACGAATAAGTTGTGAAGCCAGGATCCAAACCCAGGTCTCTGATTCCGAAGCCCAAGCTCTCGCCACTATTCCAGCCAGCCGGAGATGAGTCAGGGGTGGCATTCCAGGCAGAGAGAAAGGCATAAGCAAAGGTGGAGAAGCAGGAAATCACGGAGGGGCATTCAGGGAAGTGAGGAGGCAGGCTGGTTGAAGCACAGGGTACCTGCAAGTGAGCAGTGATGGGGAAGTCAAGGTTAGGGTGGAAAGGCAGGGGAGAACTCAGCAGGAGTATGTGGAATTTCACCTACCGGAGGGCAACAGGAGGCAAAGGGAGGCTTTGATCAGAGAAGGGGCATAATCAGAACTAAACTTTAGGAAAATAACTCTGGCATCTACCTTGGAGATTGGTTGTAAAGACACTGCATTAGCACAAGTGGGAGGTAATGAAGCCAGAGTTAGAATGGTGGAGAGGAGGACATCACTTATTACAAATTTTAAGAGGTAAAACTGACAGGACCTGATGACACAGTCTGCCCTCAGGAACCAAGGCCCAAAGTCAGGCTGGGGTCCCATTGCTTCGCGTCATCAGTAGGCACTCAGAGTGGCTGGGAGAGCTTGAGTTTAGGCAAGGAACTGGGAAAGGGGGAAAGAAAGGAGCACATGGAGCTGAGAATGTGAAGATGAGGCTGCAGTTAGGGGATGTGGTTAGCAGCCAAGTAGGGGCAGAAGGGATGGGGTTAGTGACTCTATCAGGCTGGAAATGGGGAAGACAAAGTGTAAAGAAAGACTGGGGAAGATAACAGTAGGAAAAATACATCTATAGTTAGTCACTGGATCAGGCTGGGGGAAGAGTAAGAATAATTATGTGGATGGTGGCTAAAACAGGGAATGATGGAGTGAGGTCCGAGGCCAAGTCAGGCTGCAGGAGGTTGAGAAGAGATGTGGTAAGTGGCTAAATTAGGCTACATTAGTGGGATGGCGGGGGAGAGTGAAGGGACGTTGGCAGTGTCTAAGTAAAGATGGAGTTGAGGGGAATGGGATGCAGCCAGTGGCTGGGTCAGGCTGGGTAGGGGATAGTGTTGTGGTCAGTGGCAGGGTCAGGCTGGGAGTGAAATGGGGGTGTGGTCAGTGGCCTGGCTGGGCGTGGGATCAGCAAGATCCAGTTTCCTCTTTGGGTCTCATTTCCTCTTTTCTCTTGGGGCAGTGGGGGAAGGGGATCTATAACTGGACCAAGAAATTAAGGAGGCTTAGAATCAGGCAATGGCACATAGCAGGGACCGTAAAGACTTGGCAGTAGTGTTGCACTGGTGGTGGGGTATTCAGCAGATGACCAGGAGGTATGCACTTGAATGAGTGGGTGAAAATCGTGGGAGAGTGCTTTAAAATGATGGGAAAGCTCAGATGTGCACGAGAGAAGGATGTGCGGATTCAGGGGTGGGGAGGCAGAATTGACACTGAGAACGGATGGTAAGGTGAACAACACGGGAGCATTAAAGGCAAGGGAAGTATTCTGTAAGTGGGTAGGCCTGAAGGGTGTGAAATGCAGGGCCAGGGAGGAGAGGTGGAGGGGAAGGTTTAATATCCAGGGAATGAGGGAAGAGGAAGGCAGTAGGGCTGAACTTTCAGAGGATTAAGCCAACCCCTTCTCCCATGGGAGCAGTTTCCTTGGTCTGCTTCCCCCTTAATCACCATCCCATCTCCCCTAGGCAGTCCCCCACTCGTTACTAAGCCTTGTACACCTCCTGAGTCTCTAACCCTTTCCCACCTCCTATCTTTTAAACAACACGGTCCAGGAACCCGTGTCCCTCAACTGTGGTGGTCACAGCAAGAGCCCTAGGCTTAGACAGTAGAATGAAGCTGGAATCCCAGATGCTTGCAATTCTAGCTGAAGCCCAGAACCCTTGCCTGAAATTAGTTTGTCATTTCTCTGGGCCAAAGAAGCCCCTGTGACTACAGAGGCATAAGAGCCCTCCCCGCAAAACAGGGGCATCTACTTACTGCCAATCTCTTAAATTTTACCTGCCCGAGATCAACCACCCTGACCTCAACTACAACACCGAAAACTGCCCAAGATTCCTAACATTAACCCTGACCCTAATTTGTCTCCTGATTCCCAGTACTGGCTTTGACACTCATCCCTTTCTTAGCACACACCTGAATCCAATCCCTGATCCCTAATTTTGATCTAATTTTTACCTTTAGCACCAAATCCCGACCTTAACCCTAAATCTTGACCCCTAAACCTAAAGCTCATTTGTCACTTGATTCCTGATTCACGCCTTCCCTGTTTATCCCTAATACTGACTATGCTAACCTTCTCTAATCCCTAAAACTGGACTTCTAACCTAGCTCCTGTTGGTGACCCTTAACCTGACCCTGAACTCTGACTTATGTTGGCCATCCTAGAAAACAAAATAATGCTCTTAATACAAACTTCACTTACACAAAACGCACCTGACTCACACTAATAAATCTAAATTTTAACCCCGGTTTTATAACTCCAAAAGCTGACCTTAACTCCTAAACCCAACTCCACCTAATCCGCAACTCACCCAATGTGTTCCTACTCACCCGCTATCAACTAACCTCAAAGCCGATCCCCGCCCTGCGCCACACTGCCACCCACTCCTCAACCTCCCCCAAACTCATCTGTTCCCAGGAAGGGCCTGGCTCTCGAAAAACGGCCTATTTAATTCCGAGCACAAGCGGAGATACACTGGACGCGCTGACCTCTCCAACAGGACCCGAAATAGAAACAGAAGAGTCAGCGGGCCCGCCCGCCCACCCGCCTCCCGGACCTGGCCTCGCAGCCCCACCCTGAAGCCCCAGCTCGCCCGGTCCTCCCTACCTGCGCTGCCCGGCTCTGTGCCCCGCCCGCTGGTCCGCTAACCCTCTCGTTCTCCGGGCGGCTCTCAGGCTCCGGCCTCGCCCTCTCTTCGACACTCTCTCGGCCACTTCCGTCCCGGGAACGTCCCCCACCCGCGGGCGGCGCCCTGGGCCCGCGCTCTATGGTCGCGGGGGCTGCAGGAAGCTGCTCTGGCTCCAGCTCTCGATGCTCGGGAGCCCGCCGACTACCGGCAGCCCCTCCCCGGCAGGAAGCGAGGGTGCGGCGCAGCCAGAGAAAACGCCCGAACTGGGCCGGAGTTCCCTTTTGGGCTCTAATCCTTCCTTCTTCTAGCCCGGGTAGAAGGCGAGGGCGGTTCCCCAGAATGCCCGCCCCCAGGGAGTGAGGGGGCGGCAGGCACGTACCCTCTATTTGCATAGCGCCCGGGACGTGGCGCGCACCGACGCCGCTTCCGCGTCGGGGGGAACTCCAAGTCCCGGAATGCCTCTCGGGTAGGTGCGTCACTTGTGTTGTGTTGGAAGTTGCGGGGAATCGAGTCTGGGAGGCGGGTCCGTTTTCAGAGACCCTGCTAGCACCTAGGAGGAAAACCCCGCTGAGGAGCCTATAGGTGGGGTCGACTGACGGTCCGGGTCGCGCGTAGGGTTGGGGATTGGGGCCGGGTGGAGGGGTGAACTCCTGCGTTTCTGCACATCCTTTCCGTAGATGTCTCATATGGAGCTGGCGTTGGACCCAGGTGACCATGACCTGCTGGGCTTCTTGCTAGAGGAAAGCGGAGGTTTGGTGGCGGCGCCCGATGAGGCCTTAGAGGCTCCGCTGGGTTGGGAGCTGCCACTTTTTGAGGTGGGTAGGGGTCTGAGTCGGGGAGGCCCGGGGCTGGTTGTGGGGTGTGTCCCTGAGGCAGTGGGAGGTGATAGGTTAAAGCCTGTTAATCTGAACCCTGTGCAGGCTCTGAGCAATTGGGACGTAGAGGATTTCCTGAGCTGCCTGCCGAGTCCCCCAGCATCGTTGACCGTTTTCAGCAATTCTAACCCCAGTCTTGTCCACCATGATCACACCTATTCTCTCTCACGGGAGCATGTCTCTATAGATCTAGGTAAGTCTGAAATAAGTGAAGTTTTGGGGGAGGAGAGGACTCCCGGGCCTGACTATTCATACTTTCCCTTTTTCAGATACTGAGAGATATGGAGAAGAGGAGGCTCAGATGACTCCATTGCATGTGGAGGAGCCGGCAGAGCAGGTACTTGACTTGATTTACAGGAGGATTATTCCCCGCATTGCACGGATTGCGGCAGGATTCCCCATTCCTTTCTGACATCCCTTTGCAACTCTGCTGCCCACCTCTCAGGAACCCCAGGGGATTGCTAGGCTAATACTGACTGAGGAGGAGAAGAGGCTCTTGGAGAAGGAGGGGCTTACCCTGCCTGGGACGCTTCCTCTCACTAAGGTAAGACTCCCATTGGAGGAGGGTTGTGAGTCCCAAGTAGGCCACTTCTGTTAATTTTATATCAGTAACTTGAAAAAGAACTGAGGTGAGAGATTAGCACATTTGTTATTACTGGGAAGCTGGAGCATGTAGTTAGTGTGCTGGGTGCAAGGGCAGATGGTGGTTTTGCAGGGCTTGTACAAAGTTTGGTGTTCTTTTTAAGTAAGAATTCAAAATTATCCGGGTAATATTAGTAAAGGGATTTGGAAAGTACTGTGCAAGCATGGGTCCCTGACACTTATATTTCATTGGTTTCACGTTAATCTACCTATAGCTGAATAGTAGAATTAAGTATTAGGGTTCATCAAGGCTGGATTGAGTAGTATAACAAGAATAAGTGTAAAATTCCGATTTTCAAGCAGGGAGTGGCGGCTTCACATGCACAGCATTGTGATACTGTGATGAAATCAATGTTTATTAACAGAAAGGTTAAAAGAATTTTAATTCTTAAAAGTACAAGTTGGGGCTTCCCTGGTGGTGCAGTGGTTGGGAGTCTGCCTGCCAATGCAGGGGACACGGGTTCGTGCCCCGGTCTGGGGAAGATCCCACATGTCTGGAGCCTGTGCTCTGCAACGGGAGAGGCCACAGCAGTGAGAGGCCCGTGTACTGAAAAAAAAAAAAAAAAAAAAAGTACAAGTTGAGGGAATTCCCTGGCAGTCCAGTGGTTAGGACTGTGCTTTCACTGCCGAGGGCCAGGGTTCAATCCCTGGTCGGCGAACTAAGATTCCACAAGCTGCGAAAAAAAAAAAAAAGTACGGGTTGAGTCAACAGTGTGATATGGCTACTAAGAAAGTGAATGGAGTTTGGAAGCTGTATCATCGAATACCAGTAAACCAACAGCGTTGCTGCTAGTAGGGCAGTAACCATCTTGCTCTCCTTTTTACTGACCAGAAAGCATCTTAGTGTCCAGTTTTGAGCCCAGATCTTTGACAGATATTAAGAGGATGCAGTCCATCCTGCGAAGAGTAGATAAGATGATGAGTTGTTTTTTGCCCAGTTTTTTTTAAACTCTGAAGAAATGTCAAGTGCTTTTAAATAGCTAAAGACCTTTGTTCTATTACGGCCCCAGAGATCAGGTGCTAGGTAAGTCCAATAGGTAGAAATAATAGAGGCAGATGTTGGCTCACGATAAGGAAGGTTTTTTTTAGCTAATAAAATTGTTACAGTGGTTTGGCTTGTGAGGGCATTAACGACTGGTCCTCGGAGGCACTCAGACAGAAGCAGAGTGCCTGTTGGTCAGGGAAGCTGTAGAAGGAATTTCTACATTGGGAAGATCGAACTCAGTTGCCTTCAAACTCTTTGGTCTAATGTTCCTCGGATGATACCCCTTTTCCTGTCTTCTCTCAGATGGAGGAACAAGTTCTGAAACGAGTGCGGAGGAAGATTCGAAACAAAAAGTCTGCTCAAGAGAGCCGCAGGAAGAAGAAGGTGTATGTGGGGCATTTAGAGAGCAGGTATAAAAGGGAGTGGGACTCAGGGGTGGGGAGAACAGAGGTAATTGGAAGTGTTAGGTTTTTTAAGGGAGGATACAGGCCATGCCCCCACATCCCTGTTATTCCTCCAGGGTCCTGAAATACACAGCCCAGAATCTGGAGCTACAGAACAAAGTACAGCTCCTGGAGGAACAGAATCTGTAAGCAACTCTTCAACATCAGTCCTTTCTCATCCCTCCCATTTAGTACTGTCTCAGTCTTTCTCCTGCTCCACACTTGATTTCTAACTAGGCAGCTTCCACGTGTAAGGTCTGGTGCTTGGCCTTTAGTGGGTCTCTGATTCTAAGAAGCTCATAGTAGCAGGGAATAAATTTACAAGTAACTATGGATAAGTATCAAGAAGGAGAAAGGAGGAAATAAGAAAGACCTCATGTGGCGGATGGCATTTGATAGTAGATAGGATTCTGGGGTGGAGGTGTGGGGAGCATTCTAGGCAGAACACAGCATAGTCTAGTCTGGCTGGAACCCTAACACGGGTTAGTTAGGCTGGAAGGTAGAGAACGTATAATCCCTAGTGAGGATTGTGTGCAGAGCTGATCAGGCAGTGTAGAACCACTGAAGGGGTTTGCAAAAGGAGTTTAAATCAGGGCAGAGACGTGTGTGTTTGTTTTAGTGAGGTCAGGCATTTTGTTCACAGAGAGGAAGAGATCACTTGCAAAAATAGGTCCAAAAGTAAGAGAGGATCCAGTGCACAGGTGGAGGGGATGAACTTAACAGGAGGGTTTTGTTGTATGTCAGGGTGCCAGGCCAGGGGCTGCTGTCTGTCCCCTCTCTTCCTCTAGGTCCCTTTTGGATCAGTTGAGGAGACTCCAGGCCATCATGATTCAGACAGCAAACAAAGCCAGCAGCGGCAGCACCTGTGTCTTGGTGAGGATGGTGATGGAAGGAGAGATTCTCTTCTCAGGTGGCAGGGATAGGGGTGCAATGCAAAGCCCTTCTTCATCTCTTTTCTCCTGTGCTCTAGATCCTGCTGTTCTCTTTCTGTCTCCTTTTCGTACCTGTGATGTACTCGTCAGACACAAGGGGGAGCTTGCCAGCTGAGCGTGGAGGTGAGATCCTTGAGAATACCATTAAGAAAGGGCTAGGGGAGAAGCCCAGCCTGCCCTGAACGGCATTTGTCTCCTCAGTGTTGTCCCGCCAACTTCGTGCCCTCCCCAGCGAGGACCCTCCCCAGCTGGAGCTGCCTGCCCTGCAGTCAGAAGTACCAAAGGACAGCTTGGACCATGAGCTCCAGGCTCCTAGCAATTCTTGCTGCCTCTTCTATCACATGCCTCAAGCTCCTAGTGCAGAGCCTCCCCTGAAGTTGCCACTGCCTGACAGTTTCTCAGCGTCCTCCTGCCCAGGTCCCATCTCTCCCCTGCATGCAAATCTCACAAGTGAGGGAGGATGGCTCTCTACCCACAGCTCCACGTCTGTTATCTTGCCGGGCAGATATTCAGGCTAGGTGTAAGGACGTGGGGGCCTCAGTCATGGTCTGCTGCCCCCAGTGTGTGTTCAGAGGAAAAGGGATGGGAGGGGGCTCGCCTCAGGTCCTGGTGCCCTGTCAGGAAGCCTGAGGACTCAAACATACCACACTTACTGGCTTTCTGGGTCTTTTATTTGTACCCATGTATGTCTGTCACCCCATGAACGGGCCTGGGGGAATCAACTGACCTCCTTGAACACTTCATGCAGTGAGGGGATGGGGTGAAGAAAGAAATAAATAAGTGATTCTGATGCATGGGTCACCCTCAACCCCTCTTTACTGGCGCGGTTGGGTGGGGAGAAGGGAGGGCATGATTGTCCTGGTGGCTCAGGGCTGCAGGAGAGTGGGGGCGGGTGTGGAGGAGGAGGAAGGGCCAGGCTGAAGGCTGGGCTGTTAGCGCCTCCTTCCACAGTTCACGAGGTGCACTCTGGGCTTGGGTTTGCCACGGCTTCCTTTGGTCCAAGTTTGGGCCTGGTGTTTAGTCCCGTGTCCTGTTTGGCGATTGGCCCAGGGGCCTTTTTATGCTGCTGCTGCTGCAGGGCCAGCTGCATGGCCCAGATGCTCAGCGGCCGCATGTAGGCCAGCGAGCGGAACACCTGCTGCTGGCAGTACGCCTCAGGCGTCTGGAAGGCCAGGCCCAGGCGCTCCCACACAGTACGGTAGCAGCCTTCAGCTGTCCGGAAGCCCTCCCAAGTCAGGCCCTGTCGGGAGAGATGGCAGTCATATTACTTGGCAACCTCTGAGTAGCTATTTCAGCTGGACAGATGCAGAATAGGGTCTGTGCCCTCAGCCAGTGGGGGAGATAAACTTGACTCACAGGCAGAAGCCTGAAGGCAGGAGATAGAATGCATGCCAGGGAAAAGGGGGAGGCTCTCTGGATGGATAAGATGACATTGAATTAGGCTGTACAGAAGTTTGATGGCTGAGGAAGTTTGCTAGGCCAAGGTACAGATGGCAGAGAGTTGGGGAAGGGAGTGAATTACCTCTTGGATCATGGTGGCTGCCAGCCCGTAGACCACACCCACCCAGACTTCATCAGACTGGACACTGGATCTATCAGGAACACCATGGGGCTGCATTCCATTCACAGCCCCCATGGCCCCTCCTGCAAAGCCCTGGACATTGAATTCAAAGATAGTTTGGAGAGCACGGACCACATGTCGGGTAGGAAATACCTAATGGGGCAAGGGAAGAAACACAGTCTCTTAAACTTGGTTCCCACCTCCAGGGAAAACCCTTACCTTCCTCTCTGGTTCCTCCTCCTACTAGTCTCTCACCTCACTGTCTCCTTCTCCTAGGCCACTGGCCCTCAGGAACCACTGGCCAGCACACTGGTCAGACATGATGCTATAGGACTGAGGCTGAGAGCTGCAGTCATAGTTGTAATAGCGGCCTGGAGGAGGAGGAGGACAGAGTAAGGCTCCTTGCCTCCCCAGAGCTGCCTTAAGATTCCTTAGGATCCCCCACCTCACCATTCCACAGCAGTCTCTCATAGGCTTCTTGGCCCCGGCTAAGGATGGAAGAAAATTTATCCTGGACCTCCTGTGCCCCACACAGAGCAGCCATCTTGACCATCACAGCCACAGCTGCCAGCCACAGTCCTCCACAGTAAGCACTGATCAGAGACACAGGTTCAGGGAATTAGCCCGGCAGCTCTAGCCACTCCCATGTAGAAATAATAGGCAGTCACTCGTCCTTAAGCCCACAATCCCTTGATGCCCAGTTCCCCACCTCAGGCCCCTGGAAATCCCTACCCCCCAACCTGGGGCCTGTGGTGACCCATCCATCATAGGTTTGGTCTGCATAGCCTCCATTCTCAATGAGTCCATCTTGGTCCTTGTCAAACTTCATTTCAGACTCCATCACGGCCTAGAGAGGGACCAAGATACTGAAGACCTAGATGCTAAGAAAAGACAACAGTAGCCAGCCGGGCTCTCCCCAAACACCAGGCAGCATGCCCCTGGCATGACCACTGCACATGCATCCCTTACCAGACACACAGGCCACATGTCCCTCAGGAAGCAGTGGTCACCCGTCAGGTAATAGTCCCGATAAACCTGCAGCACAAACTTCAGGTTCAGGTCCTTCCAGTCCGCCGTATCATGGACCACATATGCATTGACCCGGAGCCATGGCTCATCATCTGGGGAGGGGAGAAAACCTGTTTCATCTGCACTGTAGGGTAGGGTAGAGGGTGCAAAAATTGAGGAACAGAAGCTCACTTGTGGGGGAGGGACTTTTACCTGGATCCCCAACATCATGAGGCACGACGTTCCTCCTTTTCACAGGTGCTATTATCCCACTCATCAGGTACCGTTGCTGTGCCAGATCCTCCCTGAGAGTGGCCAGAGCTGGGGGAGCAGATACACAAGCGGGGGGCGCGGGGCAGGGAATGGGTAGGCTTGGGGTAGGGCACAGAACTGTGTGTGTATGACTCCAGAGGGGAACCAATAAGCAGGATCCACATTATGTTTGGGTGGAAGAGACAGTGTGAGGGACCACAAAGGTTCAGGGACGTGGGGAGCTAAGAGGGCGGAAGAGGCACAAAAGGGACCCTCACCCATGTCATACTGCAGGCTGAGCTCGAGTTTGGGCCAGAGCATGACGAGGGCAAAGGAAGCGTAAAAGTGGACATCATATGTGTTGTACATGCGATATTCCTGGCCTGGAGGAATGAGGGAGACACACTGTTGCCAGGGTTCCTGCTGCTCCTTCATATTGCCCTGCCTAGCTGCTGCTCTAGCATTGGGGGTGGGGCACTGTCACACTCCATACCTGACACTTACCCCTCATCCCAACCAGTCCCCTGGGATAGGCAAAACCCATCATCCCACCTGGGGGCAGGGCACCGACTGGCCTCATGGATATGGCCTGCCATACTGCGTACACCAGCGGCCCATACCTTCAAGGTAGCCGAATCGACCATACTCTCGTAGGAGGGGGCGGAGCTGACACATGCTCCCCACCGGCTCCTCTCGTAGGCAGTCCTCAGGAACTTCCAGCCATACTGTGCCCCCATCAGCCAGGAAGTATAGTTCATTGAACAGCGCAGATTTGTACCAGGCAGGCAAGGATCTGGGGAGTCAGGAGGAGGGAACAGTCCAGTGAGTGTGGACCTCCCAGGAAAAGACAGATTCTGGGGTTCGGCAGAGTAGGGGTCCCAAGTGAATCCCAGCCCAACTCTGCTGACTTTGGTGGGTGGAGACTGAATCAAGGAGTCCCAGTTGAGGTGTGAGTGCCTGGGAGAAAGGCAAGAGATGGGCCCCATTGGCACCTGTCATCCAATATCGGGCTCTGCCAAGCCGAGATCCTCTCTTCCCAGTCTGCATATCTGCACAGTGCATAGTGGCTAAGGGTGGGTGCTGCATCACCATCTGGGCCAAAGAACCTTGTGTACCGCCTGGGGTGGAGAGAAAGAGGAGGGATGAGAATGTGGGCTCCAGCTCACAGCCCCAGCACCACAGACCCTGTGCTCTCTCATTCCCATCACCTGTAGTAGACCTGGCCCTTTGCTCCAAACATGATTCTGGGCATGTCCCAAGCCAGTGAGAACTCCAAGCGGCACTGGCCTCGAGGTGGCAGCTTGCCCGTAACACACACTGCCCCAGCGATGCCTACTCCTTTCTGCGAGGGGAGGCTTTGGCCTGAGAGAAGCGCAAGATGAATCAGCACAGGCACCCCCTTCAGCCGCAGGGGTCCCTAACATGGGAATAAAGCCTGCTTATTACCAGGCCTTCCACCCCTGCTCCCAAGATAGGGACAACCTCTCTTCCCACCACCTCCCTGTCAGACCCCCCATCACCAGCGAGGGAGTCCAGCTGTCCATCCTGAAGTAGATCCTGCCACACCTGCTGCCCAGTGCTGTCAGGGTCAAAGGCTGTGAGGTGGGTTACCATGGTATCTGCCTGTTAAGGGGCCAAAGACTCTGTGAGGAGAAACTCCACAGGTACGCTGGCTCCTGACTAACTCCCCTGAATATATTCCCGCCTCCAAGTTCCAGAGGCTAGGGTGGTGAGGGTGGGACTCAGGAAGTGAGGAAGTGAAGAGACCATGGTGGCATGGGGGGTGGGCTAGGGCCAGGCTGAGAGTAGGGGTTCAGAGGCTATGGTATGGGGCAGGCTCCTCCATACCGTGAGTCGTGCAGCCACAGCCATCGTGTAGGGATTTGGAGGGGGTGGATGGAG
>NW_006783413.1:868667-875748 GCF_000442215.2 Lipotes vexillifer
TAGGGATTTGGAGGGGTTGGATGATGCAGAAGCAGCCCCTGTACAGTCTCCCCATCACGCTCCAGACAGAAGGGCTCATTCCACAACCCCCCTAGGGCATCGTCTTCACCCCCAAGTCCATTCCGCATGGAGAACATGATGGACACGTCCAGGGCTTCATCCCCTTCATTTTCCACATCCCACACAAAGACTCCTACAGGCAGGCTGCTGTCCTGGGAGCAGAAGATCAGACTCAGACGGTCCCAGCGTATCCCTTCTGGCCCCACTCCCCAGGATCAGTCCTTGGCACCGAGGATCTGACTCAAATACCCGGAAATATACTCTGTCTTCCACTTGCATCTCCCCACATTGCCTGGCAGGCTGTCTGCCAGGAGACAGAAGACCAATTGGGCGGTGGTCCTGGGAAACCAGCATGATGTTCACTCTCCACCCCCTCTTGCATAGGTCATGGAACTTCCAGGAGAGACAGATCCTGGGGAAGGGAGAGCAATGGAGGAAACACAGAAGGGGAGCCTCACCTGGTAGTCATGGGGCAAGATGGGTGTGATCTGGCGGCAGGTGAGGGTGACATTTTGGCCAGGAAGCTGATAGACAGTCCAGGCTCGGGGATACAGGGCGTGGTAGAATGCAAAGTACCCACACAGGCCCCAGTTCCAGCTCTGCAGGACACTCGGGCGCTCCACAGACAGGACTTGCTGGTACACAGTCTGCCCTTTCTGGCGCAAACATACTGTGAACTAAACCAAGAAGGTACATGGGCTGGAACGGGGTAACCCACAGGTACCTCAAAACAAGTCTCCCTCTCCTCAGAGTAGCTCCTGCCCTGCCAGAGCCCGCAGTGGCGACCAATGCACCATAGCCTCACTCATCCCCCAGGCCTTCCCCCAGGCTCGGAGTGACCACCGAGTCGTGCCTCCCCCATCTATCTCCCTTCTCACTAATGTGGTCTTAGTGCCCTAAGCCAGGCCCTCACCATCTCTGCTTTTACTCTTCTGCCTCTTCTGAAATTTGGATTTCAGACTGATCTTTCTTACAGAGAAATCAAGATATGTTAGTCTGTGTTTATAATGTTCAGTGACTCCCCATGGCCCTCAGGCTAAAGTCTAAACTCATCTACCCGGCTTTCAAGGCCCTTCTTGATGTGGCCTCTCCCCGCCCATCAGACTCATCACCTGTTCGAGCCCTTATATTCTGCTCATATCAAATACTGTTCCTTGAGAACACTACATTTCCTCCTCCACGCTTTTGCTCATGTTCATTCTCCATTTGGTAAAACCCCTCATCCTTCAAGGCCTAGGTCAAATGCCATCTCCTCTCCTCAAGCAGTGAGTCATTCTGCTGTGTGTCCCCCTACCCCTCTAGTCTAGCATGTTATAATGTGCTCACATTCTGACTCCCTGACTCCTCTGGAAGGGAGGGCTATGAGGGATTAATATCTCTTCCTTGGTTCAAAGTATGCCTGATATCTTTAATGTATATATGCCTGTTATATTTAATGTATATATCAAATAATTTTTTTATGTTGTTGGAATAGTAGGTAATGGTTAAGACCACAGGCTTTTAACCACAGAGAAAACTGGTTCTGAATCCCTGTGCTTCCATTTACCAACCATGTGACCTTGGGCATGTTACTAAATCTCTTTGAATCTTAGTTTACTCATGTGTAAAATGGGCCTAATAATGGTACTTCCCTTGCAGGACTGTCTTTAAATATTAAATATTATACAAAAGAGTCACAAGGCTGGAAGACATTCCCCCGGGATACCTCAGGGATGAGCCACAGAGGAAGCCTGGGGCATTGGGCAAGGCTGGTAAACCTGAACTAGGAAGGGCATTATCATTAACAGGACTCAAGGTCTGCTAGTCATTTCTCCTTTGAAGATAAGCTGAAAGCTGGAGGCCTCCCTCAGACAGGAAATAGGAACTTGGTGGACAACTCAACATGGAGGGCACTAGAGAGATATAATGAAAGGTAGACCACATGCCTCTGGCATTCAAAGGCCTTCATCACTCCTTGATGAAGGAACACAGGGAAAAGAAGTGAAGCTTCAGAAAAGGGAAGAAGTCTGGAGATCTATGCCTGGGAGAGGGGCTTCCCAGGCCCCCAGCCAGAGAGACCTCCAGAGGAGTGACCACCAGCAGAGAAGCTGGCCTCTGGCTGAAACCTGGCCAATCAGGGCGAGCAGCGGGCGCTCTGCATCCTGTCCTCCTGTGTGTTTGTAGACTGTTGGTTTGTTTTCCCTTCTGATCTTTCAACCAGGTTAAGTGATCCTGGAATTCTCTGACTCTCTGTGGCTGGGTACTGGCTCAGCTAGTGGAACTGGGGCAGCAAAGTAGGTAGGAGGCATTTACTAGAAAAATGAAGGGCACAGGGGTACCTTTTTTCTTTCAGGGAACGTGTGCTCTGAGTGTCTCGTTCCTATAGTACATCCTAGCACAGGGCTGGGCACACAGAAAGCATCCTGAAAGTACTTACTGGACTGAATCATGTACATCGCTAATTGCCACATCCTACACTAGCAAAGAGACCCTTCCTGGCCCGGGAAGTACTGCCTGGACCTCTCCTCCACCTCCTGGCTCTTACTTGATCAGCAATGACTGTTTGGTGCTGGTACATTCCAGGATTAAGCTGCCAACGACAGAACTGGCCTCTCCAGCCTCGGGTGATAGTGCCTCCCCCAATGCCACCCAAGGGACAACCTAGAGAAAGAATCAGGATGGTTAGTGGGGCATGGGAGAGGAAAACGAGCCCATTTATCACTTTCTAGACTATAAAGATGGGTTCCTCTAAACACCATGGGGATATCAAATCGACACATTGTACATTTTAAACTTACACAATGTTATATGTCAGTTATATCTCAGTAAAGCTGGGGAAAAAACCCTAGGGGATGGGTCAGTGCAACTTAAATAAGCTGAAAGCCTCTTTGCCTAGCTCTGCAGTAGACCTGGATGCTGGGCCCTCTCTGACTGGGGAGAGCTGGAGTGAGGCTCACCATAGATCTGTCTCAGGGGCACAGAGTTGATGAGGTCGATGAAAGGTGTCTTCTTCTCCACCTGGGTCTTCTGGTACCACCACTGCAAGTACCTAAGGAGCAAGGGGCAGTGTGAGTGGAGGGGCGGCGGGCGGCAGTCACCGGCCTCTCTTTGGACACCCAGTTGTGACTTCCCGTTAAATGTCCCGAGGACCCATCGCCTTCACTTCCAAACCTCTCCTACTCTCAACATCTCTACAATTCAAGGTCCTCTCATCTTCCCAGTCACCCCAGGTCACAGTATGGGACTGCCTTTGTTTCTCCTCTCTACTCTCCTTAGAAGCAGCTTTCTGATCTTTTCACACCACTAACTCCACCACCACTGCTTTAATCTACTCCAGGAACTTTCGTCTGAGGTGCTGAAAGGGCCAGTTATGGTTTCCTGATTTATAATCACTCCCACCCCACATACAGGCATAGGCTGCTGCAATAACTTTCTTCTTTTTAAAATGATGATTTTTCTTCCTGATTATGAAAGGTGAAAATTTGGAGAATGCACTAGGTGGAAGGTGAAAAAAATCCCACCCATATACAACCAGTGTTTACATTTTGGGGCATTTCCTTTTAAGTCTTTTTCTTTTCTTTTTTTTTTTCCTTTTTCTTTTAAGTTCAGCATTTAAACCGTAAGCTTTCTAATTTTACTCTCTCATAATATCCCAGTAAAGCATTCTAAAAACCCCAACATTTTCCTGGTCTTATCACAGCTCTGTATCCAGTAGGCAAAAGATTCTGTTTGGGATTCAAGGCTTTGATATCTCTCTCAAGTCTATTTTCTAATCTTCCTTCCTACAAATTCCCATTCAGAGTGGGTCCTCATTAAGCAACCCCTGCCCCGCCCAGCTCTCTCCCAACTCCACTCTTCTCCCTCACCAGCTAGTTTATACACATTGTTCAAGCACACCACTTGTAACCATGTAATTGGGTAACCCCGCTGAGGCTTAGTGTCCTCATCTACAAAATGGGGATACCTATTGCCCTTCCTACCTCAAGGAATGGTTGGAAGGGCAAATGGCACAGTAGGTAGGAAAGCCACCAAGTGGAATATCTGTGCATACACTGTCGCAACTCCCAGTCAGACACTGTCCTGTTATTTTAGTGTTCCTCATGTGAGTCTGACATACTTTTAAGTTTCTTGGGGAAAGGGACAGTGACAAAGACTAGCTGATTATTACCCACAGCTTCAAGCACAGGGCAGGGCACATGGTCTGCAGTCAGTAACTATTTGCTGAATTTACAAAGAACGTATGTACAGACAATGGGGCATAAGAGAAATGAACAGGGACGGGAGCAAGGGAACGGAAAATCTGACTAAAGAACAGGGAGGGTACATTCTGGGGGTGAGAGGCGAGGGAGGGAAGACGAAGGATGGGATGATTGGAAGGCAGATCTTTTTTGCCAGCTTAGAGGAAACTGGACTTTGAAACTGGAGGCCACAAAGGATTGGTGAAGGGAGGGAGGGCACAGCGCGGATTAGGGCAGTGAGGGAGAAATGCAAGATATGAAGATAGGCAGAACAAAGGAGTATCAGGTGCAGAACAAGCACTCAATACATATTTATTGAATGAATGGATTCTGGCTGAAAGGGAGAGCACCAAAATTGAGTTCTTACCGCTCTAAGGCGAAGAGAACTCTTTCTTGCTGGAGCTCCTGATCACAGTACCTACCCCCAGTTCAGCTCCCTCTCAGAGCCCACCTTTCTCTCACTCCACTTAGCTGCTGGCCATTCCTGACCTATTTGGCCTTTTCCATAATCTCAGCCCCCACTTAAGAATAATCATTCAGAATTCTTCCTTGTCTCACCCCTGCTTTCTCCTCAATGCAAGACCTCATCTCATTCCAAAACCCCTGTGTCAGTGATCCGCACCCTGTCCTGGGATGCAGAGCTAAGTCCAGGGGGCTGAGCACAGCTTCAGGCCTCTGTGATTCAGCTCATACTTAGGGACTGGGGGGTAGGATGCCTACAGATGGGTTCTTGACCTCCACGTCCCCACCACATGCACCCCAATGTGCTGCTCTCAGTACCCCAGCCCTAGATCCTATTTTGACCCAAAGCCTTTTGGAGTCAAAACTAGGCCGGGTCAATTTCAGAAGCAGCCTGGAGGGATTATTTTTGTCTGGTACAGGCCACCCAGGGGAGCTGGCAAAGGAGTCAGATACCCAGGCAGCGACAGGCCCTTCCCACTGCCTAGGGCTTGGGTTAGGTACATGGGCTCCCCACCCCAGCCTCAGAGCACTGACTGCAGAAGAGAAGGAGCCCCTATTTAAAAGGTTGCCAGGCCTGGGTTTCCCGAACTTTAAGCCTCCCTTCCCCAGCTCTGTGTTTACTGTGTGGACTGACTCAGGATGACCTCTGGGCGATGCTTTCTGTTCTCACATCCACCTGTTCTTGTTAATAGGTCTTGGCCCCATCACTAGTCTTTGAACTCAGTGGGGATCTAGAGGGATCTGGATGAGTTCTACAGCCCAGGATAAGCTCTTGGAGTGTCTGCCACCCTTGTGTGGGGGGAGACCAGGAAATGCTCTGGAAGATTATTACTAAGCTCTGGGGACACCCAAGGCAGTGCCTCTCTGGTCAAAGGTCTTTGCTTTTTATATAATGGGCCGTCTATTCCGGAATAGAGTGAACAGCACCTCTTATCGCTCTCTCCTTATGGTTGAGTGCAGGAAGGCTCTCACCCTCTCCCTGGAGCCAAAGCTTGAGGAAAGAAGCTGATGGGTGTTGGGACTATTAAATGCTGTGCCTAAAAAAGGTTCAGTGAATACTCCAGCTGCTCAGGAGAATCTGGGGCTGAGAATCCCGCCCCCTCCCCAGAAAACAACATTGTATCAGTACCACAGCTGCCAGAGTATCCCTTCCTACCTTGTCACAAAGTATAGCTAATCCCAAAGAGCAATCTCTGGAAAAGAGGGTGTATGTGAGAGGGAGCCTAAATGACTACAAGGCCCAAATGCTCCTGCTCTTTCTTGCTAAAAAGACAAGTTACTGGAAGGAAGGGGGTTGCAAAGAGATGTGACCTGGTCTCACCCTCCAAAACCACGAGCTTAAGAATTACGTTGGGAATGGGGGCCACCTGACTAGGACAAGGTATCCACCTACTTTCTCACCCTTTCCTGCCTCTGCTGGAACAAAGTGAGGTATAAGGTAGTCTGGGCAATGGGATCTACTCACCTCAAGCCCATGCCCAGATGCTTCATTAGGTTGCTTAGCGAGACATTGTTGGCATTAAAGGGTTTCCTCTTCTCTGCAAACTCGTGAGCCAGGCAGATGCGCCAGCCAAAGGGAGGCACCTGGTAGCCCTTGGCTTTACCCTCATAGGAAGCCATCAGCTGCCCAAAGTCCTGCGGATTGCTGTAGCCCCGCTCATTCTGGGGTTGACTATCTTCAGGGTTCTGGCAGTATGTAACCTGCACAGCTTCAGTGCCTCCACTATTTTCTGGGCAATAAGCTTGTGGATCCCCTTTGACACAGCTGGTCTGTTCCGAGGCTGGGACTCCGGTTCTCATATTCCCTGGATTCTGGGTCCCCACGACCTCGGTGGTCCCGGTTCCCGAGCTTTCTGGTACAAAGTATCTGGCCGGCCAAGCCCAGATGTGGGCGCGGATTGTTGTTAGGTGTTCTCTCGGAGGGCCGGCCTCTGGGGAAAGCTGAGGTGAGCTGGTGTCTCCGTGGAGCCGGGGAGCTGTTGCTGCTGCTGCGGTGGCGGCGACAGCAATAAAGTCGCCACGGTCTCCCCCTCGCTCGTCTCTCTGGGTCCTGGGCGGGAAGGATCGGGCCTCGACGTCATTGGGCCGCGGTGATTAGCTGGCCCTGCCAAAGGGCGACTGGCCCCGCGGAGAGGGGAGGAGCCCCCGGGACCAGCCCGCCAGGCACCGCCCCCGGGGCCGGCCTGGGAGCTCGCGGCAGCCCCGGCCCAGTCCCTGGGCCGTGGCACCTGGCCCCCCCAGGGGTGGGCGCCGGGTCCCGCCGGCCAGTATCCGGGACGGCGCTCGCACCCGGGTGCCAGCCGTGGGAAGGTGACCCAGGGCAGCGGGACCACTCGAGCCCC
>NW_006783413.1:876111-883579 GCF_000442215.2 Lipotes vexillifer
GGAAGTCCCGCCTCTGCCGCGGCCGCAGCCACGCACTAGGTCCCGGCCCGGAGGGGCGGGCGACCGAGGGCCTCGGTGCATAGATACCCCAGTTTCGCCCGTGCGAGGTGTCCGGGCTAGGGGCGCGAGATGCCGGGCGGCCGTGGCCCTGGGCTGGGACGTGAAACCTCGAGGGAAGGGGGCGGAGGCGGCCTGGGGGTCCCGGCGGGGTAGGGGGAATATTCGGCGCTGAGCGGGGCTGGGGGCTGGGATCTAGAGCGACTCCCTCTCTCTCCGCAGTGCCGAGTCAGCTGCCGCCATACCTCCCTTCCGCCTTCCCGCATCCCAAATCTGGGCGCTTCCCTCTGACACCCTGGTGCTGAACGCCCATTCCCCGGGTCCTCACCCCCAGGCTCACCTGAGACACCCCTCCGGGCCGTGGTACTGACCTCTGATACCCCTTGTTTCCTTCTAGATCCGATTCCGGAGCTGCCATGATTGAAGTGGTAGCAGAGCTGAGCAGAGGTCCTGTGTTTCTGGCAGGGGAGGCGCTGGAGTGTGTGGTGACCGTCACCAACCCCCTGCCCCCCACGGCCACTTCTGCATCCAGGTGGGGATGCCGGTACTGAAGAAGGTGGTCCTTCTGGGAGGAAGCCTGGTATCTATAGTGCTGAGCCAGAGCTCAGGTTGTCCTGTGACTACAGCACCACCTTCTTGCTCATTGTGCTCTCATTGTAGGAAAGGCTATTTAGCATTTAAGATGTGGGTGACATAGCCCTCCACTCTCCTCTCCTCTCTCCTCCCCCACTCCCCCTTTTACCCAGTATACTTCTCTTTGTTTAATGGTTTCTCTTTGGGGTTCTGGATTTTCTGATCCAGAGGACAGCCGCCTCACTGTGTTGGTCTTCTCAGTGTGGTAGGGAGTTTGGGGGAGCATTTGTAAGGTCAGGAACTGCCCTCTGATGTCCTCTTTTCCTCCTCCCACAGTGAGGCTCTGGCATGGGCCAGTGCCCAAATCCACTGCCAGTTCCATGCCAGTGAGAGTCGAGTAGCACTGCCTCCCCCTGACTCCAGTCAGCCAGATGTCCAGCCTGAGAGCCAGACTGTCTTTCTACCACACCGAGGTTAGAGATGGGCCATTTGCCTTTGGAGGGGGATGGAATCATTGTTACCCAAGGGTGAAATTGTCAGATTCTTCTGGTGGGTCATTATAGTCTCTGTCACACTGGGGATGTGGAAGAGTGTAGTTATTACTTTGGTGGCGTAAAACTGTTCTTATCTCACAACGAGAAAAGAGGAGTGGCTTGGTTTGGGTTGCCCTTTGTTGGCAGTGCTTACTGCCCCCACTTGCTGTGCTAGCCTTCTCCAGTACTAGACAATGGGGTTATTAAGTTGCAGTCTTATCTTTTCTAGGTGAGAGGGGTCAGTGTATCCTTTCCACTCCACCAAAAATCCTATTCTGTGACCTGAGGCTAGACCCTGGAGAGTCGAAGTCATGTGAGTGATTGCCCCCTGACCCCTCGATTGCCTTCTAAGGCTCCTGGAGGGAGGACCTCTCTGGCTGCTTCTGGCTGCCCTGACTACTACCTCCTAACCAGACTCCTACAGCGAAGTGCTGCCTATAGAGGGACCACCCTCCTTTCGGGGTCAGTCAGTCAAGTATGTCTACAAACTGACCATTGGCTGCCAGCGTGTCAACTCACCCATCACTTTACTCAGGGTCCCTCTGAGGGTTCTTGTGCTGACTGGTAAGTAAGGGTTCCTGGAGGGAAGGGCTGGAGAAGAGCCTCACCAAAGCAGAAATGATCCTTAGAGGGTTTGTGAGAGGGGCTGGAGGGAAGCTTCCTGGTCTTAGTGAAGGTGTGAGGGGGTTGGGGAGAGAAGGTTCTGGAGCATAGGTGAGATGTGTACCTCAGCCGTGGCGCCCCTTACCTACAGCCCTCTCAGGTTGGAGTCTAAAACCCTACCCACTACTCTTCTCTCTGTTCTCTCCCACCACCTCTCCACTCATTTTCTCTCCAGGCCTTCAAGATGTCCACTTTCCCCAGGAGGAGGCAGTTGCCCCATCCAGTCCATTCTTGGAAGAGGATGAATGTGGCAAGAAGGACTCATGGCTCGCTGAGCTGGCTGGGGAGCGCCTCATGGCTGCCACATCCTGCCGCAGCCTCCGTGAGAAGCCCTTCACATTGCCCCACCCCATCCTCCCCTCATAGTATTCCTGTCTCAGAGATGGAGTCTCCTAGCTGCCACATTCTCCTGAGGATCCAGTGATACCTCACCCCAGATTCTAAAGGAAAAGCCACACCTTTTGGCCTCTGGCTTCCAGCCCTAGACATTCCCCAGTGCGGACCCCAGGCTTACTGTGTCCCATTCTCCCCAGATCTGTACAACATCAGTGATGGCCGAGGAAAAGTTGGGACATTTGGCATATTCAAATCTGTATACAGACTTGGCGAGGACGTGGTGGGGACCTTAAACTTAGGAGAAGGAACTGTAGCTTGTTTGCAGGTGAGAAAGGAGAGGGACTTTGGGGGAACTGGGTCTGAAGGTCTAGGGTGGAAAGAGAGGGCCTGCATAAAGAGGGGTGGCAGGTAGAAATGGGCAGTGACGTCACCCAGCGTCCCTCTGGTAAAACAACGTGAGGTTGGGCTGCCCTCCCACGCGGAGTCAGCACGTCCCAGCGCCTGCCAGCACGCACTTCTCTTCTTGCTCCCAGTTTTCAGTGAGCTTACAGACGGAGGAGCGTGTGCAGCCTGAGTACCAGCGGCGCCGCGGGACAGGGGGTGCCCCCTCTGTGTCTCATGTCACTCATGCCCGGCACCAGGAGTCCTGCCTACATACAACCAGAACGAGCTTCTCCCTCCCCATCCCTCTCAGTTCCACACCAGGCTTCTGCACAGCCGTTGGTGAGACCCTGACTATTACCAGGGGTGGGGGGCACGGTAAGATGCTGCACTTAGGTAGCGTATAATGAATCCTGATTCCTAACACACTCCCAGACATACCCACATCCAGTCTGTGACCCTCAACACTTTCTCAGAACTTCACCCTGTTTCCTGGGTGCACTGACCCCTAAATTCTTAACAGCTTTGCACATCTTCACTCCCCCTACCCACTGGGACCCTGTGATGCCCTCATCTCTGACTCGCCGTTGCATTTACTTCAAGCTACCAAGTCTTGACTGTCTCACATTTGGGTTATTAGGTAGTTGATGCCATCGTCCTTACTGTCACGGTTCCAGTTTACACACTAGATTTCTTCAGCCAAACTCTTCGATCCTAGCTCCCTGCCCCACACCTCCCCACTCTTCCTGAATACAGGTTTTTTTTTTCTCTCATTTGCTAACCAAATCCTGTCATTGGGTTTTACTCATGGCTTCTAATGCTTCTACCTTTATCTTTTTTCCCACAGTATCCCTGAAGTGGCGTTTGCATTTTGAATTTGTAACATCCCGAGAACCGGGTTTGGTGCTCCTACCTCCCATGGAACAGCCCGAGCCTGTCACCTGGACAGGGCCTGAGCAAGTGCCTGTGGACACCTTCAGCTGGGACCTCCCCATCAAGGTGCTGCCTACAAGCCCTACCCTGGCTTCATATGCGGCCCCAGGCCCCAGCACCAGCACCATAACCATCTGAAACTGGCCCATGTGGTACTACTTTCTTCAGGATCCTGAGAACTCAGCACCTGGACTCTAGTAGGGCCCATTTTTTCCACCTAGGGTCCAGTGGCACAGATAATGAGAGGCAGGCTTTCGGCTGTAGCATTAATTTATTTATTCAGAATAAATCGGCAGCTTCTAGTGGTTTCCCTGGAAGTGGCAGCAGCAGTGGGCAGTCAGCAAAAGGGCGGTCGGTTGAGTTTAGCTGGAGTGGGGAGCAGGAGCCGCAGGAATAGGGGTGTTAGCTGAGCCCCACTCTGGGTCGGGCCCTCCCCCTTTGCAGGGCAGCTGGGGGTCAGATTTTTGCACCAGGGAGAACTGGCATGTTCCTGCCTCCTGACGTACCTCACACCCAGCAGGGAAGTCGATAGGATGTTGGGATCTGGAGAACCAAAGGACGGGGAAGGGGTCAGGACAGTGAAGGTCCACCTTTATCCCTGCCTCGCATCCCCCCTCCCAGCATTCCTCCCATATCTTCCCCCAGTGCCCCAGTCCCCCCTAACCGAGCTCTTGCCTGCCATATATGGATTTTTTTCGTTTCATAGCAGGAATATTTTCCCTCCAGATCCACCCCAACTCCCCTTCCTTTGTAGCCTGAAGCCTTCTCTCTCACATTTTTGTTGGTACCTTCAGGTTCGGCCAGCTTCATACTGCTACTTTGTTCATTCTCACACCGCAGCAATCTAGTCATGCCCTGGCCATCTCTCAGTCACTCACATCAGAGCCATTCTCTCTGGCCCTCAGTGGTCACTCACGTGTCACAGCAGCCCACACCGACGGGATGCAAGCAGGTGCAGTGGAAACAGTCCTTGCGGAGCCAAGACTCGCCCAGGGTGAAATATTTCCCTTCATGGTGGCAGGGCGCTAGGGAAGAGCAGGAAATGTTAGTGTGCTGGAGCGCAGGGAGTAAGTGCTGCTGCCCCCGCGTTTACCCTCTCCTGTTTCCCAGCTCAGGGGGTCTGGGTCTTCTGACACAGGATCACCCCTGAGCCCCCTTCCTCCCAGTGCCCTCTGCTCCTGTCCTTCCCTAACGCCTCACCCAGCTTTACCTTGAGCTTGGAAGTAGCACTTGCTGTGGACTCCTGGGTGCTGGAGGAGCAGAGATATCACCAAGCAGGTGATCCCCCAGCCGCCCAGGGTCCCCTTAGCCTGTCCAGCCCAGAGCATCCATAAGGCCATTCCTGCAGTACGGCCCTTTCGGACCGTTCCTGGCTTTTGTTCAGGCTACTCTGGTCTTGTCTCCTTGGCTTTTCTTTGTTTCTCTCCTCGAGTCTTAGTTTCTGTCTTTCTCCCCTGGGCTCCTGTCTCGCACCATCTCCGTGCCCTCTCACAGGCTTGGGGATGTTTATAAAGTGAGGACCCTGGCCCCCTGCTGAGTAGAGCTGGAAAAGCTGTAACTCTGTTTCCTGAGGTGAGGGCATGAAAACAAGAGGTCTAGCTTTAACAAGCTGTGAGAGCTGATTCATGCCCCACACAGCTAGGGGGAGGGAGGTGGCCATGGAAGGGGCACTGGACTGGGCACTTCCCCAGCAAGGAGGTGGGATGGGTGGGGGCCCCCAGGTGGTCCCCAGAACTCCTCCCTGGCCTGGAGAGGAAGCATTCCACCATCTCCCCCCACCCTGTAACACACACACACACACACACGCACGCACGCACGCACGCACTCACTCACTCCAGGGGTGTGTACGCTGGGATCCCTGCCTGGACCGGAGGGAGGCATTTCCTGGGGATAGCTAATCCTGTGCCCCAGCCAAACCGAGGAGATGCAGTAGGGTGCGACAGCCAGAGGCTCCAGGAGAGCAAACAGGCACCTGGAGTGGAGAATGTTTCTCTCAGACCCTAGGGCAGGGTCTTGCAGTATCCTAGAGATATGGCTGCCCCTCAGAGATTAGGGCTGGGGGGCAGGTGTCTCTTTTTTACAGGCATCCCAGAGATTATCCATTGTTCATCACCCCCAAACATACTGCAAATAAAGGTTCTCCCCATGTCTGGGGATGGTTCTTTCAAAGAAGAACATCTCTAAATGCCCTAATGGTATGGGTCACTCCAGTTTCAGAGATACCGCCCTTATCTCCTGTACATTATGGAATGAGAATTTAGGAACTTATCCTTTGACATTCCTTTTTGGGTTTCCTGCAGGTTCTGGAGAACCTAAAGATGGGTGATTAAGAGTATAGGTTATAGAGTCAGACTCTGGATATAGATCCTGATTCTACTTAAGAGCTGTGTGGCATTGGGCAAGTTAGTTCACCTCTCTAAACCTGTTTCCTTATCTATAAATTGGGATAGCAATATTAACTCATAGAGTTGTCAAGAGGATGAATGAGATAATGCGTGTAATGCTCCTAGTAATGTCCCTGGCACATAGCCCTCTGAAAAGAGTGACTACTGTGGCTGGTGCTAGACGTTCCTTTCTTTGAATGATGGTGAGCAGCTCTGTGTGCACAGCTGAGAGCTTCTGCTGGGGCTGCTATCTCCTGGCATAGACTTCTGCCCCTTTCACACTTACGCTTCTTGTCATCCCTACCACCTTCAAAACCTGCCTCCAGCAACATTTTGCTTTTGGTCAGTGTATGCTTGAAATTCTAAATGTCTGCTTTGAGAAACAGTGTTGCTAATAAGCCTACTTTTCCTACGTCAGTACCCTCACTTCTACCCTGGGAAGAGGTATCCTTTTTCCATCCTTCCAGCTAACTTTAGGACTCCTGCTTTTTCTGGTAAGGATTCTGATCCACTTCTTCCCATCCCCACTCAAGTGAACTCTCAAGTTTTCCTTTCTGACCAGTCTAATGCTGGCCATCTCATTGGTACTAATTGCCCCAATCAAGCTGGATTTCTTTCACTTTTTCACACTTCAAAGACCCCTGTTCCAGCTATTCTCCTCCTACCCACAGGGCCAATCACTTTGGCATTTATTCTATTTTTCCTTGTAAGTCTCTAGTTCCATTTACCCCAAGACTCCCACTCCCTGCCACCCAGTGGTTCAGATCCAACCTTCTGGCTGACTTTTCCAGAGGGCTACCCTTCCTCTCACCTCCTCACCATTCAGAAACAACTTCGCCAGTCCACCCCAAACTCCCTATCTGTTTTCTTCCAAGAAGACAGCTTAAGTGGCTGGAGATGCGGACTGCACCGCACCTTCACCCTAGTCAGGTCTGATATCCTTTCCATTTCAGAGGAGCACCAAGAGAAAAAAAGAAAACTCACAGAGGAGCAAGGTGCCCGGATGTAGGCTGGCGTGTGGGAGGCATGGCCTTGGACTGCTCAGGGCTGGAGCAGGTGGATTAGAAGGCCTGACTCATAGAAGAGCCCAGAAGTCTTGTCAGTGGTCTGTAGCTCTGCTGGTGCCTTTGTGGGGCACCAGCTGACACCCTTGATGTTTGGACCATAGACTACTTTCTGCTCCTGCATCCTGGAGCCAAACCAATAGGGGGCGGACACTGGGGGAGAGCTAGGGAGCTTGAAGGTGGTGGTGGTGGTCATGCTGTAGGCAGGGGGGGCCCGATGGGGATTGGTGTATGTGAGGTCATGGGACAGGAGAGTTGAGAGCCGCCTGTAATGAAGATGAGGTAGGCATATAGGGGCAGGAGTAGGGGTCTTCTGGAAAGAAAGCCTGGGGCGGAGCCAGGAGCCCTTTCCCAGAAGTTGGGTGGGGGAGAGGGCGGCGGGGAGGTGTTGGTTGAACCCGCTTCTTGCACGCCTGCGGGTGTGCGCGCTCGCGTGTGCATCTGCCTGGCTTCTCGGGGCCAGAGGCCACGCTTGTGGTTGCCGCGTGTGTTGGGGGTTCTGTGGTCAGGGCTCAACTCTGTGATGCCAGTTGGTGGGGGGGGG
>NW_006783413.1:883698-889113 GCF_000442215.2 Lipotes vexillifer
GCGGGCCCGGGGGCGGGGGGGGGGCGGCTGGCGAGCGCTGCCCACGCGGGGACAGAAAAACATCCGCCGGAGGCTCGGCTGGGCGGCGCTCCAACAGCTCCGGGCAGGTGCGCGCGGGGAGGAAGTGAGCGCATTCCGACCCCCCAGCCGCTGGCCCTTCGGTGAGTCACCGCCGACCCCCGCCGGATAGGATAGGAAGGACTGGCAGCGGCGGCGGGGAGGTCTGGGGGCCGGAGCCCCGAGGGGCAGCTGGGCTGGCGTGGGGAGCCGGGGGAGGGTCGTAAAAGCGCCCGAAAGAGTTGGGGGGAGGGCCCCGAGGGGTCTGGGTCTGGGTTTCGCCCAGGCTCGAAGCACCTAACAAACGCCCACCGACCCGCAGAGCTTGTGACTGCCCGGGGAGGCGGGCGAGTCCCCGGGGGAACACTGGAGCTGAGGGAGAGGGGCCCCGGGGCAACACCGAGAGAGTCGGGGAGGAGAGACCCGGAAAGGGCCGGGAGGAGTGTGTGGCTGCGGAGCGAGAGCGCGGTTGGCTGGAGTGCTGGATAGGCCTGGGCCAGCCAGAGCCTTAGATGGAAGGAGACTTCCACCCAGGCGGGAAAGGGGAAATGGCCACCCCCACCCCCCCAGAGATCAGGTCTGTCCAGAGGCCGGTGCGCTCTGAGAGTGAGAGGTAGGTTAGGGAGTAGCGGGAGTTAGGGCTCTTTGGGTACAGTTGTGGCGAGGTCACTAAAGGCTTTGAATGCCAAGATGAGGAATTCGGATTGGCCTCGCAGGCAGAATCGATGGTCTCTAAGCAGTAGTGAGGAGCTTAAACGCAAGGTTATCTGTTTCTAGCACTACTGCCGCCTTCAGTCTTTGCCAAAGGATTAGGCATTGATCCTCTAATTTTTATAGTCATTTAAAATTGCATGACTACATTTATCAAACGATTTAAGTAATTTCGTTGAATTTTTAAAAAGAGAAAAGTTGAAGAATCTGATTCAGTATTTGATTTAAACCCCAAAAGTGAGGCTACCAAGATTAGTTATATGGCATCGAGTCTTTTCCTTTGTCTTGCTTTTGTGCCATTTTCCCCTCATGATGCGTGGGAGTTCTTGTGGTGTTAATGCTTCAGTTCTATGTCAGTAGCATAGCAGTTCTAGTTTTCCTCTCCCTCACCTTACGGTCTTTACTTTTAACGTTAACTTTTGTCTGTGCAGCCCTTTAACTTGCACTATGTATCCTAAATCCAGTAAAACATTTCACTGGGCTATAGAATAGAAAGATAAGTAACCCAGCTTTACCATATATGTTAGGTTACTTATTATCGTCTGTGGACATGTATGTAACTGTAAAGTTTCTATATTTAACCTGTGGCTGATAGAGAGATACATCTAAAGTTGTTGTTCGGGATAGTATTTCTATAAACAGAGCAATTTATTAGTCTTATTTATCTTCTAAAATCAAATCTACAGTGTCAGAAACTGACACTAATTCTATCATGATCTTTTAAATTGATGTTATCTTGGGCCAAAGGCAATTGCAAAGATTAGGATTCTTATAACTTATTTTCAAGATCCTTAAATTCCAGTTACCTTTGGCCCCAAGCAAGAAAATCTGGGTCAGTTAATTTTTTAGAAAGAATATAATTTCCCACTCTGGGCCCTGTTGTTTTCTCCTGTGCTGTTTCAGCCCCAGCCCTACCTTATTCCTAGTGGCCTTTGCCTTCATTCCTTCTTCACTCTGCTGGGCATCTTTAGAGGAAAACTTCACACCAACTTCCTCTACCATAAATTCTCTCCCTCCCCTCAACTCTGCACTTCTCTTTGCCAACATACACCACTGCTTCTTCATTGATTTTGTTTTTTTTAAGCCTACAGCCCTTTCTGGCTCTTTCCCATCTTAAACTCTCTTATGTTGAAATCTCTTTTTCTTCCTTTCTCTTTGGTAAGACCTCGGATTTTTAAAAGGTTAGGCTTTATTTATTCTGCATGATCCACTTCTGTCTTCCTTCCTCTTCTATCACTTTTTTCTTATTCTGGACTCTTTGTACACTCTATTATGCTTTCTTTCAGCAAGGCTTCAACCTTCTCCTTGTGATTAAACATTCTTCCTCTATATACAGCACAAGATGCTTATGCTTCCATTCTGTTTCCTACAAGAAAAAAAGTCATCAAATTCACATCTACTTCAGTCTCGTCTTCCAACATTTTGCATCCAGAGTCATGACGTGGCCATTATTGTAAAGTCCATTGAGTGACTGACTACTTAAGCTTGGTGTCGTGCTAGGCACTGTATAGTGCATTTCATGATCCTGGTGCCAGATTCCTAAATGCTTACCAATAATGGATGTTATCACACGTGTGTGCATGCATGTTCTCACATATGTATACACACCAAAGTACACAGATAATAGAACCATAAGTCAGTAAATGACTATGAATATGTATATTCAGTATATTATATTATAATCAAGCCAAAATACATTTTGAGGTGGAAGATGAGGATGAGTAAATTCATAGCTAGGATGGAAGGTTATGAGACTGTATCCTTTGGCATTCTGTATTCAGACGAGAAGGAGAGGAGAGTCTTGCCTGTGGAGATCAGGAGACTGTTTGAAGGTGGCTGAGTTTCAGGAGTTGAGAGAGATGACTTGTAAGGCTGTGGTGAATGGCAGGAGGATGGGATGAAGGGGCCAGAGTCCCAGGAACAGACAGTTGCTGTACCCAAACAGCTCATATTCTCTCTGGCAGAGAATATAAAAGATTCTTTGGTTGTGGTACTGGTTTCAACTATAGTCAAGTTTCTCTTGATAACCTGTATTGAAGTTTTCTGGCCTTGTCTCTGCACCATTAGAACCATTCTTACCAAGTTTTTTCTTTTTAATTTTTTTCTGCTTATAAATCGGTACATAAATGATAGCCCCACCACTAATAATTAGCCCCCAGCTAACCATCATTAATTTTGACTAAGTTACTTATCTACTTATATGCTTTATTTTTGCCTGCCTGCCCCACAGTAGTGACTTTTAAAATGCCGTTTATGACTCTCACTTTTATCTCATTTGTAAATTGCTCTTTTCTTAAAATTGTAGACTCAAAACTAGATACTGAGAAGGCATCTAGTTCTTTGTTATCTCTGAAATATGACCAAGGAGGTCTTTGCTTAACTGTCTCTACTGAATGCAATGGATTACTGCCACCTGTGGTGAAGGTGGCCCATTCTATTGTCATCTAGCTTTAGGTACTAGAGGTTGTTCAGCTAAATCTGCCTTGCTATAGCATCTCATTTTTTTCCCCGTAGTTCTACTCCTTGAAACATGGGAAAAGTCTACTTGTTTTTCAATGTGGCAGCTCTCTAAAGATTTGAAAAGGTTTGTATTTTGTTAGCTATTTATCTAAGCTCTTTTCTTTACTCCAACACTGTTCAATAGAACTTACTATGATGATGGAAATGTTCTCTACCTGTCCTGTCTAAACAGTAGCCACTAGCCACATGTGGCTATTGAGCACTTGAAATGTGGCTAGTGTGACTGAGGAATGGAATTTTAAATTTTAGTTAATTTAAATTTAAATAGCTGGATGAGGTGAGTGAGTCTTGTGTTAGCATAGCTGTAAACTCTGGGAGTTAGTACACTGTCACATGGCTGTCTTTTGGCTGCTCCAGAAATCTTATGGTCACCTCAGACCTGGTAAAAACATATGTAACTGGGCTCTTGATCTGTCTGGAGGCCAGTCTTACATGTTGTCACAACTAGAAAAAAACACAACTCCAACCCGCAAAGCCCTGATGAGTAATGTCAGTTTTTGTTGGAAGTTTCTTAGAAGGGGTAGAAGATGAAGGCTATATCTCATCTCCCATATCTCAGAAGCAACACAAAAAAAAATCCCTCATTTAATCTCTCTTCCTGAGAGTCCCTAAAGCCCCTCTCCCTTCTCTTCCCTTCCTTCTCAGAAACGTCTTTCCCCCTCTTCCTTGAGCCTTCCTCGTCCATGCTCTTTGAGCACACCTTTGCCCCCTGCCCCTTGGAGAAGGATTCTTGGGTGTGCTCCTCGTCCTCCAGCTCCCCTTAGGGAGAGGTAATTCTTAGGCCCTAGGCTTGACCTTCCTGTGGCATAACTGCTGCATTACCCGCATTTTTTCCCTGCAAGTCTTCCTGGTGCTTCAGCTTTGCTTCCGCTCTTGACCCCACGATGCCAACACAAATAGGGAGGCCTCAGGTTACTAGGACAACCAGGGCACAGGAAACCGTAAAGGCTCAGCACTCCCACAGGCATCACAGACTGGCTGTGCCAGCTCGCTTTCTCCTTAGGGACTCAGTCACACTTCCTAATCCCCATCCCCAAATTACCCAGACTGGAGGATACCCAGGCCTAAGCCACAGACCCCTGATTTTGCAGACCTGGTGGTGGAATATGGAGTGGGTGGGATGAGGAATGGTAAATGAAGCTTTCTTACTAACACTGATATTCCAAGTCACCTTGGTGATAATTAACTTCTGTACCAGTGAGAATTACATTCCCCCTGAGAGTTGATGAGAGTATAAGCTTTATTTATCTTATTTATACTCGCTACATTGGACCTTGAGTCTTGGATCTTTTTGGATCCCTGAGTAGATGTTTTCACAATTTGCTTTGGGTTAAAAGATTTAGCAATCTACTTCTGATACACTGGCACCAGTTAATGTTTAGTAAGAAAATAATGGTTACCAGATAATGAATTTAGGTTCTATTTACACTTTATTATAAAGCTAGTCATTTGTTTCAAATGACCATCTGATTTGATTAAGTCTTTAAAGCTGTGAATAAGTGAAGATCTACTTGTACTTAGATGCTCAGAGAATGCTGAATTGATCCAAAACTGGAGCAGTTTTGGAACATTCTGCTTCTGTGGAACATTCCTGGTAGGCCAGAGCAAGAGAGAATAAGGGGGGATAAGGTAGACTTGAGAGCTCTTCTCAAACAATTGCAGGACTGTCTTGTGGAAGAGGGGTTAGATTTACTTGGTTTAGCTTCACAAGGTGGAATGAGGACCTTTATTTCAGATGGCAGTGATGGCGGACAAATTTTGACTTAATAAGGAAGAACAGTTGAATAGTTAGAGGACCTCAAATTGGAATGAGCTGAATTGTTAAGCAATGAATTATTTGTGACTGTATTGTTTATATAGAGGTCAGATTACCATTTGCAGAAGCATTGGATGAGAGTTTGGACATTTACTTGGATTTGACCTGTAAAGAGAAACAGGCAGATTTATCAGAAGTCAATTCACCCTTTCTAATATGATTCTGTGGCAACTGTTGTGGTCAGTACGATTTTCCTAGACACTTCTGCCAACTTTACCCACCTGAGTCACTGAATATTAGATTTGGTAGTAGAGTGTTTAGAGACTTCTCTAATGCTGTGCACTAGTCCTCTGTTGATTCCTCAGGAATGC
>NW_006783413.1:889123-905525 GCF_000442215.2 Lipotes vexillifer
TAGGCCTCTGTTGATTCCTCAGGAATGCCTCAGAGGTGGCTGAGAGGTGTAATGAAGGAGAGCTGGGGCTCCGAGCCCTTTACCTGTGCAGGGAGCAGGGGTTCTGCTGGAAAAAAACCCCAACATTTCAAGGCCCTAATATTCCAGTTTCTTCATCTTATTGACAGGGAAAAAGATATGGAGCAGGGACGTGTCTTACCGAATGTCACACAGCTAATAAATTTCAGAGCTGCAATTCAAATCTAAATCTTCTAATTCCAACCATTTGTTTCTTCCACTCTACTAGTCTCTACCTTATTATAATTCAGGAAAAGTTTCTCTCCATTTTTCTGACCACCGCAGTAATCCAGAATTTTATTTCTTCAGATCTACTCTTCTCTATTAGCCACTGAACTAGTCTCCCTGCTGTCCAATCTCTACTTCTTCTTGTCTGTATTATCTTCACTGTTGCCAAGTTACTCTTCATGAAACATTGTCTTCATCGTGAGATTTCCCTGCTCAAGCACCTTTATGTCGCCTGTGTGGGCCTTACAGCCTGGCACATAGTTAGCATTCCTTAGGATCCTTGTTCAGCCAGCTGAACTTGAGCCCAGTCTCTTATGGGCTGTGTAATAGTGAGATTAACCAAGTCCCACCCTACCGCTAGACTCCAACTCTGGTAGAATTTTTATGTACATTTTTAATCAGGCATGATGATAAGATACAAAAGAAATAGAAGATCACAGCTAATAAAAAGCAAGTTGTATAACAATACGTATAATATAATCCAATTTATATGACACATGCATTTTTTAAAAACAAAAATGAGGTATATAGAAACTGGAAAAAAAACACACCAAACTGGCGACAGACATTAACTCTGATGAGGGGGCTTAAGAAAAGTTGGGAAGTAGTGGGGGAAGGTGGGAACTTAAAATATGTATTTCTCCACTGAGGAAAGCCTCACAGAGTGGAAGGGAAACCTAAGGAACCAGGCTTGGAACTGACAAGGGAAAGAACTGCTTAGTTGTCTTGCCTGGCTCCACTGCAAGCCATTTCTTTGCTTCTTGCATCACTCTTGGAAAGAAATAAAAGTCGCATGAGATTATTTGATTGGTCAAGCTTAAGTCAAGGCCCATCTATGGCCCTATCAGGATATAGAGAGAAAGGATCTGGGGGAAGGACCCCCTAGGGAAGCTCCTTGGTTTCTGTCAAGGGAGGGCAAACATTTGATTTTACTCTCCCAACAAGGCTGTACACAGAGCTGGAGAGTCAGTAGCCTGAAAGGACATCAGAGTAGTCTTAGGATGCTGGGGGCTAGAAATGACAAATGTCCATTGACTTCATCTCCCCTCCCCCACCCATCTGCATCTGGATCCTAGGCCTGCCTTTTCTTTTGGCTCAACCAAGCCCTCTGGTGTGGTTTTTTTTTTTGTTTGTTTTTTTTTTTTTTTTTTTTAAGATGGAAGCGTTTACTTCTCAATTATGTATTGAAGAGTTTTTGGCCACGCCGCACAGCATGTGGGATCTTAGTTCCCCGACCAGTGATCGAACCCATGCCCCCTGCTGTGGAAGTCTTAACTTCTGGACCACTAGGGAAGTCCCTCTGGTGTGGTTTTAACCTTTACTAGAGAATGAGGGGCAGTGAGTTAAGGGGATGGGGCAGAGGAGAAGGGTAAGGTAGGGCAGGAAGAGAGGGCAGTTAGCAGGTTTTACTTTGCTTTCTCCCCTTCCTGTGCTTGCACAGAAAGCCTTTTCAATGACTGACAGTTAAAAAAATGATCATAATAAACATTTGTGAGTCCAGTTACAAATAAAAACCTTATCCCTCTGGCTGTTCTAACAAGCTGCTCCTCTGATGGAGGAGCCATTCTTCCCCTGTGTCATGTAGACTGTGGCCAGGGAGGCATTTCTGTCCCTCTCCCGTGTATGTGCCCCCACCAGCACACACACCAGATGACTGTCTGCCGTATTTGGAAGGTCCAGACCCCAATCAGAGTATGTGCCAAAAGTGTTTTGTTTTCTCACAGGGGGGATTCTTCACTTTTGAAGCATTAACCTTCTGATAAAAAATACCTTTCTTCACCTCTTAACATAGCTTAGGCCTGACTTTTTGAAAATTAACTTGAGTTAATCACAAGAGGGTGTGCAAATTTACACTCTAACTTCTGTGAATTGGAAAGCAAATTCCCTGACCTAACTCTGTTTCTGCTGGTTAGAGAATCCATTCCTCTGGTATGTTTTAGAAGGCTGAGGGACCAGGGATAATCTTATACCACAATGGACTGATTAATCTCTGTAAAGACTTATTGGCCAGCTACCTTTGATAACAAAAAAAGACTTAAATAGCTCCTTAACTGTTGCAGAATAATTATTTTTTCAACTTTATTGAAATGACAAATGATGCACACATTTTATTTATTTTTTAAAATTTTTAAAAAAATTTTATTTTATTTTTGGCTGCGTTGGGTCTCCGTTGCTGCACGCGGGCTTTCTCTAGTTGTGGCGAGCAGGGGCTACTCTTTGTTGTGGTGCGCGGGCTTCTCATTGCAGTGGCTTCTTTTGTTGTGAAGCACGGGCTCTAGGTGCACGGGCTTCAGTAGTTGTGACACGTGGGCTCGATAGTTGTAGCTCACGGGCTCTAGAGCACAGGCTCAGTAGTTGTGGTGCATGGGCTTAGTTGCTCCGCGGCATGTGGGATCTTCCTTGACCAGGGTTCGAACCTGTGTCTCCTGCATTGGCAGGTGGGTTCTCAACCACTGCGCCATCAGGGAAGTCCAATGCACACATTTTAAATGTGTAATCACTGAGTTTTGACAGATGTTTACACCCATGTAATCATCTCTGCAGTCAATATGTAGAACATTTCTCTCACCCTCCCCAAATTCTCCTGTTGCCCATTGCAGTCAGTCTCTCCCCACCCCACCTCAGACATCCACTGATCAGATTTCACCGTAGATGTTTTGCCTACTGTAGAGCTTCGTGTAAATGGAATCATACGGCCTGTATCCTGTGTATGGCTTCTTTAATTCAGCATTATGTTTTTGCTATCCATCCATGGTTTTGTGTATACCAATAGCTCATCCCTTTATTGCTGAGTAGTATTTCATTGTTGGATATACCACAATTAGTTTATCCATTCACCTGGTGATGGGCATTTACATTATTTTCCACTTTGAGCTGTGAACTTTCACATACAAGTCTTTGAGGATATGTACACATGTTTCTTGGATAAATACCTTGGAGTGAAATCTTAGGTCCTGTGTTAATTGAATGTTTTTAACTTGATAAAGAAAAAACTGCCAAACTTTTCCAAAGTGGCTGTTCAATTTTACATTTACCAGCATTGTATGAAAATTCCAGTGTTCTGCATCTCCATCAGTACTTGGTATCATCAGTTAAAAAAAAAGTCATTCTAGTAGCTGTGTAGTGATATCTCATTGTGGTTTTAGTTTGCATTTTCTCGAAGACTAATGATACTGAACATCTTTTCATGTGCTTAGTTGCCACCTGTATCTTATATCTGGTGAAGTCTTTTTAAACCTTTTGCGCATTTAAAGAATTAGAATGTTTGGCTTCTTGTTATTGCATTGTAAGAGTTCTTTATATATTCTTGTTATTATAAAGGTTTTAAAATATTCTGGATACAAGTCCTTTGTGAGTATATGAATTGAGAATATTTCCTCACATTCAGTGGCTTGCCTTTTTATTTTCTCTACGGTGTCTTTGGAAGAGCAGAAGTATTAAATTTTGGTGAAGTGTAATTTCTTACTTTTTTCTTGTCTAGTTAGTCCTTTTTGTGCCCTGCATAAGAAATCAAAGTCACAAAGATTTTCTCTTGTGTTTTCCTCTATATCCAGAAGTTTTATAGTTTTGACTTTCACATTTAGGTCTATTTATGTTTATGATCCATTTTGGTCACTTCCTTAACTTTGTCCTCACTGCACAACAGATGCAGTAGGAAAGGGGGAATCTAAAATAAAGATAATTACCTCTCTCAAAAGCAGATATATTGTAGAACAAAATATTAAACTTTCCTTCTGTATATCGTTGTTTTCATCTAATACTATGTATTAACTATTCATTAGTAAAATATGTATCATCAGCTACTGTGAGTCAGGCACTGAAGATACAGCAATGAACACGCTAGACACTGTCCTTGCTCTGTGGAGTTTACATGTTAATGGGAGAGGTTGGGTTTTAGTGAGCATCCATTGTATGCATGGCAAAGTCAAGAAGATGTCACTGCCTCTATCTGTGATTCCTCGATTGAAGGAAGTATTTCAGATCCTTGGCAATCTGCTTAATCTTACTGTATGATAGAGCAGGAACCTCCTTCCACAAAGGGTCACTAATCTGTAGAGAAAAGGGAATCTTGGGCTGCATACAGCCTGCTATAATGCAGTAGGGGAAGTGGTGTAGCAGTACAGGATGGAAAATGGTAGTAGCGGCATGTGGGATCTTCCTTGACCAGGGTTCGAACCTGTGTCTCCTGCATTGGCAGGTGGGTTCTCAACCACTGCGCCATCAGGGAAGTCCAATGCACACATTTTAAATGTGTAATCACTGAGTTTTGACAGATGTTTACACCCATGTAATCATCTCTGCAGTCAATATGTAGAACATTTCTCTCACCCTCCCCAAATTCTCCTGTTGCCCATTGCAGTCAGTCTCTCCCCACCCCACCTCAGACATCCACTGATCAGATTTCACCGTAGATGTTTTGCCTACTGTAGAGCTTCGTGTAAATGGAATCATACGGCCTGTATCCTGTGTATGGCTTCTTTAATTCAGCATTATGTTTTTGCTATCCATCCATGGTTTTGTGTATACCAATAGCTCATCCCTTTATTGCTGAGTAGTATTTCATTGTTGGATATACCACAATTAGTTTATCCATTCACCTGGTGATGGGCATTTACATTATTTTCCACTTTGAGCTGTGAACTTTCACATACAAGTCTTTGAGGATATGTACACATGTTTCTTGGATAAATACCTTGGAGTGAAATCTTAGGTCCTGTGTTAATTGAATGTTTTTAACTTGATAAAGAAAAAACTGCCAAACTTTTCCAAAGTGGCTGTTCAATTTTACATTTACCAGCATTGTATGAAAATTCCAGTGTTCTGCATCTCCATCAGTACTTGGTATCATCAGTTAAAAAAAAAGTCATTCTAGTAGCTGTGTAGTGATATCTCATTGTGGTTTTAGTTTGCATTTTCTCGAAGACTAATGATACTGAACATCTTTTCATGTGCTTAGTTGCCACCTGTATCTTATATCTGGTGAAGTCTTTTTAAACCTTTTGCGCATTTAAAGAATTAGAATGTTTGGCTTCTTGTTATTGCATTGTAAGAGTTCTTTATATATTCTTGTTATTATAAAGGTTTTAAAATATTCTGGATACAAGTCCTTTGTGAGTATATGAATTGAGAATATTTCCTCACATTCAGTGGCTTGCCTTTTTATTTTCTCTACGGTGTCTTTGGAAGAGCAGAAGTATTAAATTTTGGTGAAGTGTAATTTCTTACTTTTTTCTTGTCTAGTTAGTCCTTTTTGTGCCCTGCATAAGAAATCAAAGTCACAAAGATTTTCTCTTGTGTTTTCCTCTATATCCAGAAGTTTTATAGTTTTGACTTTCACATTTAGGTCTATTTATGTTTATGATCCATTTTGGTCACTTCCTTAACTTTGTCCTCACTGCACAACAGATGCAGTAGGAAAGGGGGAATCTAAAATAAAGATAATTACCTCTCTCAAAAGCAGATATATTGTAGAACAAAATATTAAACTTTCCTTCTGTATATCGTTGTTTTCATCTAATACTATGTATTAACTATTCATTAGTAAAATATGTATCATCAGCTACTGTGAGTCAGGCACTGAAGATACAGCAATGAACACGCTAGACACTGTCCTTGCTCTGTGGAGTTTACATGTTAATGGGAGAGGTTGGGTTTTAGTGAGCATCCATTGTATGCATGGCAAAGTCAAGAAGATGTCACTGCCTCTATCTGTGATTCCTCGATTGAAGGAAGTATTTCAGATCCTTGGCAATCTGCTTAATCTTACTGTATGATAGAGCAGGAACCTCCTTCCACAAAGGGTCACTAATCTGTAGAGAAAAGGGAATCTTGGGCTGCATACAGCCTGCTATAATGCAGTAGGGGAAGTGGTGTAGCAGTACAGGATGGAAAATGGTAGTAAATGGTCTCATGCTCCTGTTACTGCTGAGGTGTAGTGACTGGACTTAATGCTCTCTTCCTTGGTTTAAGCTAAGCGTTTTGTTTTTGTCTCTAATCCTGTTTTTGATGTCTTTTTGCCAAAAAGAGTTCACTGATTGTATCTTCAGAGAACTCTTCGATCTCTTTCCTGATAGCCAGAATGCCAGATATCTTCTATAACTAACCATTCGTATGTTCTTTAAAACCAGTCATAATTTATTTGTGTTAAATATACCACCATTGTTCAAGCCACCTCAAGTATAAGTGCCATTTACTATTAACATTTATAAACTAGTACTAATATTAGATAACCAGATAATAAGTGGTGTTAATTCAGAGTAGGATGAGATCACTGTGGCCCACTTGACCTTTAAAGAAGAAATAAAGCTTGAACTAGTCCTGAAAGTTAAGTAGGATTTTGGTTGATAATAAAGAGAGTGGATTAAATAAGGAGGGTGGATTAATTTGGATTAATGGATTTGAGGAAAAAGAGATTAAGAACCAGCACATACACCATTCATGGTATAACTCCCCTATCATCTAGCCATAGCAAATGTCATTAGTCCATTGTGGCACTCATTCTTACTGAGCCTGGACACAGCCCAGTAAGACTAGAACTAGATAATAGGAAAAAAAAAAAATGTAGACATTAAATGGAGAGATATTTTGAAAGAGGTATCAGTGAAAATGTCTGACCCTGGAGGTTAAGATGTGGGGCATCTCCCATGTGCAACCGGGAAGCCCTTGGTACAGAGACTGTGAAGGGTTTCTGTTGCATCTGTGCTGAAAATACAAGCATCTGAGGGGTGTGATAGGCATCACAACCAGTCTCAGAAAGATAGTGCCAGTAGTGCCAGGGGACTTCCCTGGTGGTCTGGTGGTTAAGAACCTGCCTTTCAATGCAGAGTACGTGGGTTTGATACCTGGTCGGGGAACTAAGATTCCCACATGCCATGGGGCAACTAAGCCCGTGCGCCACAACTACTGAGCCCATGCGCTCTGGAGCTCGCGTGCCACAACTAGAGAGCTCACGTGCTGCAACTTCTGAGCCCGTGCGCTCTGGAGCCCGAGCGCAAGTAGAGAAGCCTGCGCGCTGCAATGAAAGATCCCGCGTGCGGCAACTAAGACCCAACACAGCCAAAAAAATAAATAAATAAAATAAATAATAATAATAATAAGAAGAAAGATGGTGCCGGGGAAAACAGTGCAATTTAGTTTGCTGGAGGGGGCCATTCAGGCTGTTTCTAGGCTGGGAGAGACCCTAGAGTTTTACCAGCCAGCAGAATAAGCAGCAAACAGGGGCAAAGGAACATTGCTCTGGAGATCTAGGAAGCCAGAGGACCACCAGCTCAAGGAGTTCAACTTTCTCTTGCTGCTACAAAGTCCCCTTCCCCTCATACATCCAGATCCATCTCCAGCTAGAGAAGCAGGGGAGAGGTGGCTATGTGAGAGACTGAGCAATTTTTATTCAAGAGAGTCTGAGCAGTACCTTAAAGACTGTTTAAATGATCAGACCTGACTACATTAGACTGGTTCAGGGACTTCTGAAGGATGTGGTGTCAGCAACGGTGAAGATGTACAAAACCTTTATGTGAGTAGAAGGTGTCAGTCAGCTCATCTACCATCTTTGACGAGGTAAGGCAGGAGTGAATGAGGAATGATGCAGGCCTGTGCACATGTTTCCAAGAGGGGCTAATTGGGCCCATCTGAGGTAGATTAGGATGGATGCTCAGTGCACTCAGATTCAGGGGGACTGCTTACCCATGTGTACCTGCCTTAGCACCACCAATGTCCCAGCACTGGCTGGACCCATGGCCAAGGAAGAACCATGTGACTGGAACACATCCACTACACCTGGCCTGGTCAAACCTGTGAGGACAGATTCCTGTGATCTGCTGTTTCCATTGGCATCTACCTTTTATCTGACCTCACTCATCCTGAGGAGACCATTTTTTGGGGAGTCATCCAAATTTCTTGGATTTTGTCATTTACTCATTTTCTCATTTATTCTAATATTAGTTGAGTCTGTTATGCCATACACTGTGCTAGGCACTGAGGATACAGTATTTTGTAGCGGTAAGGAAATAAACACAAATAACTATAATGAAGTTTGAGCAATATTAAGTTTGAAAAATATTACCAAGAAAGTACAGAACATTATTGGAATACACATTTTGGGGGGACCTCGTCTACAAAGGAAGTAGTGATGTTTATGCTGTGACCTTTAGAATGATTTTGAGGTGATCAGGTGAAAGGTGGGGAGAATGTTTCAGGCAGAGGGAACAGTATGTGCAAAGGTGACAGATACGAAAGGAATGAAAGAAGTTCAGTGTATCTGGAGCCTAGAGTGGGAGGGGAGGGATGTGATGTGAGATGAGGCTGAAGAGATAGGCAGGGACCAAATCATTGAGCACCATGAAATCCATAATAAGATGTTTGTAGTTCATCGTACCATGGAGGCCATTCAAGTGTTTCTATGCAGAGGAATGATGCTGCCAGCACTGCATTATGGCTGTTCTATAGACAGAAGACTGGAGAGGATCAACACTAGATGCTGGGAGACCAGTTAAGGGGCTGTTGCATTGGTCCAGGTGAAAGACGATGGTGGTTTGGACTCCATAGGGTAGAGGCAATGGAGAAGTGGATGGCCTTGAGGGCATATTTTGGAGGTATATCCAGCAAGACATGGATGTGGAGAGTAAGGGAGATGGAGAATTCAAGGATGACTCAGGGTTTTGGCTTCAGCATGTGGGTGGATTGTGGGTCATTTACTGAGTAAGAGAACAATGGGGTGGGAAGATATTTGGGGGGAAAATCACGTGTCAGGTTTTGGACACAGGAGTTCGAAGTGCTTGCAAGGCCATCAATTGAAGAGATACAGTAGGCAATTGGACATATTAGTTTAGAGCTGACAGAAACGGACTGGTGATTCATTCTTGGCCTATAGAAATGGTCATTGGAGTTATGCGTATAGATATAATTGTAGACAAGAGAGTTGGGTGGAGAAAATCTAGAGCCTCAAGGAATACCAGTCAACCCAAGGGACAGGTAGAGAAGGAAGAGTCGGTCAGAGACAGAGAGAACTGCCAGGTGGTTGGAAGGAACCGGCAGTGTGGTGTCACAGAAGGTGTGCCACTACAGTTTGCTCTAAAGATGTGTCAGAGCGTTTGGCTGGACTCCTGATGGTGCTGAAGTTACCTGTAATGTTTGATGGGGTGGGTGGGCTACAGAGGACCAGAGGAGTACACCTGGAGCTCCCCACCTACCTTAATAACCAAGCAGCCTTCTGCCTGTCAAATCTGAAGAAACCTGGACTCCAGGAGGTAGCAGGGGCTCAGAGGAAGGAAATGGTTCTCACACAGGTGTATTACCATCAAGCCTCTGCCTTTAACCTGGTGAGGTTCGGAACGATCAGAGTGAATCCCAGTCTATGGACCTGAGCCCTCCCACAGATTTGGTTGCATTCTTATCACTTCTTAGAAGTGTATAAGTGTATCCTCATCTTTTTTTTTTTCTTTTTCTGTCTTTGCCACTCTGATTCTGATGCCCAGTTGGTTCCCCTTGGTTCTTGATCTTTGATTTAGCTTGGCTTGCTCTCCCTTTCTGAGGAGTAGCTTTCATATATACATACTTCTTTTTTTTTAATTTTAATTTTATATTGGAGTATAGTTGATTAACAGTGTGTTAGTTTCAGGTGTACAGCAAAGTGATTCAGTTATACATACACTTGTATTCTATTCTTTTTTTTAAGTATTTTTTTTAATTTTTAAAAAATTTATTTTTGGCTGCATTGGGTCTTCGTTGCTGCGCGTGGGCTTTCTCTAGTTGCGGGGTGAGCGGGGGCTACTCTTCGTTGCGGTGCACAGGCTTCTCATTGCAGTGGCTTCTCGTTGCAGAGCATGGGCTCTAGGTGCACAGGCTTCAGTAGTTGTGGCACACGGGCTCAGTAGTTGTGGCTTGCGGGCTGTAGAGCGCAGGCTCAGTAGCTGTGGCACACGGGCTTAGTTGCTCCACGGCATGTGGGATCTTCCCTGGACCGGGGCTCGAACCCGTGTCCCCTGCACTGGCAGGTGGACTCTTAACCATTGCGCCACCAGGGAAGCCCCCCATGTATCTATTCTTTTTCAAGTTCTTTTCCCATTTAGGTTATTAAAGAATATTGAGCAGAGTTCCCGGGCTATACAGTATTGGTTATCTATTTTAAATGCAGCAGTGTGTACATACTTCTAATAACCCCTCTGCTTGACTGGCAGGCCCTGGAAGCTGCCTCCTTATGCTTATAATAAGCGGTCACCACCGAGCACAGCCCAGTTTTATAGGCCTAAATAAGTGTAGGTGCTTCCTTTACCCCTCTAGAGGTGTTAGTTGCTCTGAGCCTTGGAAGTTCAGTTCTCAGTCATCTCCTTCTCTTCTGTTTTGCTTGGCTAAAGCATATTTATTAGCTAGATTTTAAGGTGGTTCTACCTTTCAGTGGATCTTGGCTTTTATATCTATTATTCTGGGCTAGTATCTGGGCCCAGTCTTGTTCGTGGCCTTAAGGCTTTTTTTTTTTTTTTTTTTGCGGCACGCGGGCCCCCCAACTGTTGTGGCCTCCCCCGCCGCGGAGCACAGGCTCCGGACGCGCAGGCCCAGCGGCCATGGCCCACGGGCCCAGCCGCCCCGCGGCATGCGGGATCCTCCGGGACCGGGGCACGAACCCGCGCCCCCCGCATCAGCAGACGGACTCCCAACCACTGCGCCACCAGGGAAGCCCCGGCCTTAAGGCTTTTGATGGCTTTTCCTGTGGAGTAATATTCTGTGGAGCTTTCTACCATGTGCTTTCTTTCCTGCCAGGATTAGTCAAAAATTAGCCCCAAATTGTTACCCTCCTATCCCAAAAGTCTGTAACCTTTATGTTCCATGTATTGGGTCTGAGGGATGACTGTAGCCCTTAGCTTATTTCAGGACCCATGAATAACATACCCTGGGTCTAAATAATGAATCTGTAAGCCCAGTGGTGGATTGTAATTTCTCTACAGAAGCTTAAGGGCAGAAATCTGATTGGAAGGGGAGGGAGGCGGTTAGAAGATTCATCTTGAAGCTGAGTCCAAAGAGTAATGTGATCAGCTGACTAGGACTGATCACCAGAAAAATAAAAAAAAAAGATATGCTTAATAAAAATATGTACTTTGTTCATATAAGTGAGTTTTATAAATATAGGATCTAGGACCTTTAAAAAATATTTTGTAGGCTAATTATTTCATTTACTTAGTTTCTTCCTTCCCCAAACAAAGTATGATACCATTAACCTGAGAATTTTAAACACATGCTTTGCTGACTTTCTCTGTTTGTATTTTTAAAATATATTTATTTATTTATTTAGGCTGCACCAGGTCTTAGTTGTGGCATGCGGGCTCATAGTGTGGCATGCGTGAGGGATCTAGTTCCCCAACCAGGGATTGAACCCGGGCTCCCTGCATTGGGAGCGTGGAGTCTTGCCCACTGAACCACCAGGGAAGTCCCTGTTTGTGTATTTTTATTTGGTTTACTTTATGGGACGGGGGAAGTAGTTTACTGCCATCGATGCCAACAGCTCTTCCTCAGTTCCTCCAAGCAGTCTTTTCCTTGGTAAGTTATACTGTAAAATTCTAATCATTACTGTTGTGCGATATCAAAATGCCTTATATATGTAGCAATGACAGCACACATCCCCACACCCAGGGAAACAAGGTCATGTTCCACCTGAAAGTATCTCCATTGAGGTGATAGATCATGCCATGATCATGGATGAACTCTCCGAGGAAATGACTATGGGAAGAAGAATGCCAAAAGCGGAGGACCAGAGCGTTGGTGGGGAGATGGGGGTGGGGGTGGATGGCCACAGTTCAGAGGAGGAAGAGGATCTACACCACAGTGAGCGATCAGTGAACACTGAGATGGAAGGATGACTAGGAGGATGAGCTGTGGCGGAAGCCATGGTAAGAGATTTAAGAAGAAGGTGTTGGCTGACAGTGTCAAATGTGTTCGAAGTATAGTGGAGGAACTTACTGTCCCCTGTAAAGTAGGAACTTCACTGGGTTCTTCCTCATCTCGATTATTTATAAAAATTTTACACTAGACTATTCAACAAGTATTTACTGAGGGCTTACCTGGTGGCGCAGTGGTTGAGAGTCCGCGTGCCGATGCAGGGGACACGGGTTCGTGCCCCGGTCCGGGAAGATCCCACATGCCGCGGAGCGGCTGGGCCCGTGAGCCATGGCCGCTGAGCCTGCGCGTCCGGAGCCTGTGCTGCGCAACGGGAGAGGCCACGACAGTGAGGGGCCCACGTACCGCAAAAAAAAAAACAAAAAAAACCACAACAGTATTTACTGAGCTGCATACTAACTGTGGTGGGGTTGTATAAAAGAAGTAGAAAGTGTTTTAAAGTAATATGTTTTTTTAAAATAAATATACTGGTTAATTTGTATATAAAAGCTCCATCCATTTGGAATGGTATATTTGTTAAATGCAAACTACAGACCTATTTCAGTTACATTTGAAGAAACATCTTTTGGTATCCTTTCATCCCTGTGATACCCTTTTTTTTTTTAATACTCATCTAATTTTTTCTTATTATAAAAGTGATACAGGGCTTCCCTGGTGGCGCAGTGGTTGAGAGTCCGCCTGCTGATGCAGGGTACACGGGTTCGTACCCCGGTCTGGGAGGATCCCGCATGCCGCGGAGCGGCTGGGCCCGTGAGCCATGGCCGCTGAGCCTGCGCGTCCGGAGCCTGTGCTCTGCAACGGGAGAAGCCACAACAGTGAGAGGCCCGCGTACCGCAAAAAAAAAAAAAAAAAAAAAAAAAAAAAGATACATAATCATTGAAAATACAGTTATATGTAAAATTCTGACTCATCCCCAAAAGATAGTGATTCTTAACATTTTGATTTATATCATCCCAGGTGTCTACTGTGTATTTATGTGTGTATGTGTGTGTTTAATGAAACTGGGCTCATTCCATACATTTTTCAACTTTCTGTTTTCACTTAATGATATATCGTGAACAATCTTTGATATCACACATCTCTGAAACAATGTTTAGTGGGCTGCTTGGATTTTAATGTATGAGTGTAACATAATTTAATTATACAATGTCCTATTATTAGAAACTTAAGATCTTTCCTAATTTTTCATTATTACAAACAGTGCTGTATTGAGTATCTTTGAAGCTAAATCTATGATTGTTTTCTTTAGCTAAAATTCTTGAAGTGGAATTGGTGGGTTAATGGTAAAAATATTTTAAAGGCTTTTGATGGAAATCACCAAGTTGCTCTCTAAAGTTGTTCCAGATTGTACTCTTACTAGTAGAATGTGAGAGTACCATTTTCCTACCCACTTGGTAGCGTCAGGTATTATTATTTCAAAAACCTTTTTTATAGGTGAAAAAATAGTCCTTCATTGTTATTTCAGTTTTATAGCCATTTTATGTGTGTGTGTGTGTGTGTGTGTGTGTGTGTGCGCATATATATATTTGTTGGTGGCAAATACTTACTCTTCGAAGATAAATTTTATTAAAACAGAAGTGTTTTAACAAGGTGAATGATCCATCTTGGTAGTACAGTTTTTGACTGAATGTAGATGTGACCCTGAAGTGGCCATATCCCAGTTCTGTCACTTACTAACTGGATAGTCTTGGGCAATTGGTTAATGCCTCTAGGCCTCAGAGTCTTTACCAAATGAGCACTATAATAGTACCTGTCTTAGGGAGTTGTTAGGCAGATTAAATGAGACAACTAGGTGCAAAACGCATGGCCCAGTAGTTGGCATACGGCACAGAATAAATATTAGCAGTAGTCATTGATGAGCCTGATTTTCTCGTGTGGTCTCAAACTGGCTGAAGGCAGCATCAAAAGTGAAGTTTCAGAAACAGTTTTTTAAAGGCATCATCTTGGGAGTGATCATCTAGACTCCGAAGGATACTGTTCTTTCCATCAACAAATACCGTAGGTGCTGAGAGGATCCAAAAATGAATAAAACATGTCTTCTGTTTTCAAGTAGCTTACTGCCTCATAGGAGGGATGAGATGTACCCTCATTACTCTAATATGAGGCAGAAAGCGAAAGCCTCGCAGAAGAGATCAGATAGAGCACCGTGAGGGTTCAGGTGAGAGACAGTTCTCTAACAGATGGCAGCAATATTTGAACCAGACCTTGAAGAAGGGTTAGGATTTGAATTTGTGAAATATGGGATGGGAGTGGGGAGGGGTCTCTTGGCAGAAGGAATCACCTGAGCATGAAGGCAAGTAAAGCTGGACATAGAAATCTAGGTATTGTCAACCTCTGGCACTAGCTAAAATCGTGGAAGTGGATACATGTGTAATTGGTATAAATTGCACAAACCACAGACTTGGAGGTGTAGAGATTTTAACTTTTGTTTTTAGAACTGGTATCCCCCCCCTCCACTGAGAGAGGAAAGCTTACTCTTGTACATTTCAGGTATATATCGCTGGGCATTCTACCAGTTTAGTTGTTCTATCCTTCAGAATTTCAATTCAAGGATGCAAGCCAGGCACTTGTAGGGAGGCTTGTATCCTTGTTGCCAGTCTCATCTTGGTCATTTCCTCCCTCTGCAACAGCTTGTCACGTTCTCCTCTCCCCATAGCTGGTCCTTTTTTTAATTTTTATTGGAGTCTAGTTGATTTACAATGTTGTATTGGTTTCAGGTGTACAGCAAAGTGGATCAGTTATATATATCCACTCTTTTTTAGATTCTTTTCCCATACAGGTCATTACAGAGTATTGAGAAGAGTTCCCTGTGCTATACAGTAGGTCCTTATTAGTTATCTATTTTATATACAGTAGTGTGTGCATATGTCAATCCCAGTCTCCCCATTTATCCCTCTTCCCTTCCCCCCCCCGTGACCATAAGTCTGTTTTCTACATCTGTGACTCTATTTCTGTTTTGTAAATAAGTTCATTTGTAGCATTTTTTTAGATTCCACATATAAGCGATATCATATGGTATTTGTCTTGCTCTGTATGACTTCCTTCACTCAGTATGAAAATCTCTAAGTCCATCCATGTTGCTGCAAAAGGCATTATTTCGTTCTTTTTTATGGCTGAGTACCAATAGCTGGTTCTAAGAAGATGATGGCCAGTGGTGGTTTTGATGGATGGTGCATAGATAACTCCTTAGAGACATGTCCACTGTCTACCTCACCGCCAGCAGATGAACCCCTGCACATCCTCTTGCTCTTTCAGAGACTCTTAGGTTTGGCACTCCAGCTCACTTTCCCTTCTAAAGCCTACAGTTCCCTCTGGCCCATATGAATTTAAGAATCCCTTCTCTCCACTCCCGGGTCCTTAGGAGACTCAGCCTTCCAGCATCCCGCACGCCCCATAATAGTACATGCACCATCCCTGAGAGGCTGGCCACTGGAGCTCTGGACAAGGCAGGCTGCCCAGGTCCATCACTGGATGATCCAATGGGTAGGCTAGATGTGTGCTTAGGGCACCAGCAAAGCAAGGCCACAAAATAGATTTGGAGGAAAAGATTTTGATATATTTTTTTAAATGTGAAAGTAGTTACTGTGGGGAAAAAAAATCAAATTTATTGTACTTCTTTATATTTACATTGTATTATATTGTAAGTGTAAAGGACTGATTTTATTTTTATTAATTTTTTTGGCGGGTGGAATACCATAATCTTTCAGTGTTTGGGGTTTCTAAAGACCCTAATTTGGCCCTGTGCAGGTCTAGTCTCCTCTTTGACTCATCCGAATTTTAAGGGGGGGATTGTCCTTGCCCTTGTCAGCGGCCCCTTCCCCAAATTATCCTGACGACAGGGAAGTAGGGAGTCCATAATGCTCCGTTCTCTCTCTTTTCCCCAACTCTTTTTCTCTCCTGATTTCCTGTGTTCTTTTGGAAGAAGAGGAAAATCAATTCTGTCTCTTCATTCCTCTGTGTAACTCAGTCTGAACTCACACCAATAGCAGTGAGCTTTGAATTTAGCAATGTTGGAATCGGGGTCTTTGCTCTCAATAGCCGTCAGTTCATTTTTGGCTTAGCTGCCACATTTCAAGTCCAGCCAGGAAAACAGAAATCACTCTAAGTATTTAAATCAGAGAGAATTTCATCCAGAAAATTAGCTATAAAAGTGAAGGAAGAGCTGGGAAGCCATTCAAGGGAAGGCGAGGCAACCCAGAGATTAGCAGCAGCAGGAATAGTCTTATTATCCCTG
>NW_006783413.1:905669-912983 GCF_000442215.2 Lipotes vexillifer
TCTTATCATCCCTGAAGGGGATGAAGGAACAAGGATGAGTTAGAAGCTGGAACTTGGGAGCACCTGCCTGAGGGCGGCTGCAGCCACAGGGGACACACATCTTCTGCGGGAGATGCTGGCCAAGGCAGAGGGAGAAGGGGAGGAAACACTGGCTCTGGCTTCCTTCTGACATTCTCCTGTCAGTGCCCCTCGCTGACAGCATTCAGCAGGGATCTGGGAGCCAAGGGCTCAGTCTGTGAATGTCAGCCTCGCTGGAGAGGGAGCGGCGTGGATCTGATAAGAAACAGTCCAAGGACTGAATGGGTGGGTTGGGCCAGTGGGCGCAGGAAGGAGCCGGTCACCACTTTGCCACATAAACTGGCTTTTGTCCCTTCCTAGTTAGTACACTTCTTCAGGGTGGGTGCGGCAGGGAACTATATTCTGACTTATTTTTGTGTCCTCTGAAGTCCTCTCAATAAATATTTGTTATATTGAACCGAATTTAGACGAATTCCTAAACTCTCTTTTGGTCATGTATCACTGACTGGCTGCTCTTCTTAGACTTTTCAGTGAGGAGATGAAAATTTTGAAGACCTTTGCACAGTTGCTATGAAAACAAGCAGACTCATTCTCTTCAAACATTTCACCTTTCCAGACTGTGACCTCAAGCTGCTGATGGTGGGGTCTAGTTCCTTTTTGGGTAGGAAATACCTGTAATAATTACCATAATAATTAACATTTATATAATGCCTTACAACTTACAAAGTACTTTTACATTTATTTTCATAAGTACGTTTTAATCTGGGGATCCTGGAATTCGTTTATTTGTCCTCTGTCAGACTAGCGTAAAGCTTAGATTTGAAAGAAAAACATCAGGGTTCTTTGCTTGTTCTCTTCTGAATCGCAGATAGTGGGCAATCTTCTCGGCCCTTTTTGTTAGACAGTTTAGTTACTTTCAGTAGCTGATGGGCATGTTCTCAGCTGCCGTTTGTTGGGAGAGACTGGCATCACATTACTGCTCCATTTTTCTCTCTCAGGGACCTAGCAGGTGTTTGAAGACAGTGACCATCTCATCTACTCACATGGGATCTTTGCAGTCATATGTAGCACACCTGTTGTTTTTAGAGCCCTATTCTCATCCAAATATGTATATATGTACAGTTGGCCCTTGAGTAATATGGGGTTTAGGGGCACCAACCCTCCAGGCAGTTTAAAATTCATGTATAATTGTAGAGGTGGCTCTCCATACGTGGTTCCTCATCTGCGGATTCAACCAACCATGTAGTACTGTAGTACCTATTTAATCGAAAAAAAAAATCTGTGTATAAGTGGGTATCATGGCATGATATGGAAAAATAAGTTGAACAGTGTTAACCGTTCAGAATACTTTGGACAAAACATGTCATTTAGAAAACTGGCATCTGGTGTGGACTGCTTCTGTGTGTATGCACGTCCCTAAATGTCTGACCTTTCAGGATTTGCCTTATCTGCATAAATACCACTCCTTCCTCCTACATAGAGAACACTGGACTCTCACCCCCTGCTTGCTTTCTCTTAGCCTAGGACTTGTTAATCTGGGGTCCTTTGGCCTTCCAGGGTCTCAGAAGATCCTGGGTCCATGTGTTCCCAAAATGATATGCAAACTTTTGTGTGTAATATATATATGTACCTTTTGAGGGTGGCGGGTAGGGAGAGAACGTGTCCATGGCTTTCATTCAATGTTCTACCCCCAGCCTGTCTCTGTCTTCTTTCTTTATTCTGCCTGAACCTTCAACTCCTAGTTCTTTCCCTCACACAGAAGATGATTTTGCATCTTCATTTAGGCGTGCAGTGGAGCCCCTTATTTCATAGAACTTTTCCTTCACTTCAGCATATTGTGGAAGATATTGAGTCGAATTTTTCCTGTTGCCCTGGAATTGGTGACTAGGGTCTAAAAATGGGGACAAAGAAACACTAAGCACCACACATTCTGGAGAGAGCAGCTAATGGCTGGGGTCAGTTACCCTCTCGAGGGCTGACAAAGAGGTAGCAGAACTGGCCCTGGTACCTCTAACCACTAACCCCACCCATCCCTCATCACCTCACCTTGTTCCCAGTCTGTGTGAGGTGTAAGAGGACTCAAGGGAGGGAGTCATGAGCCTACCAGGGAGTACCTCCCCCTCCTTTTGCCCCTCAAACCAAGCAGGAGGGTATCAAAGAGAGTCTACATGAAAGAGAGACTGATTTCTCATTCCCTGGCTAGACTCTGTGTTTGAACAGTGGACTTGTTTAGCTCTGCCTTTATCTGAGAAGAAGAAAGGCAATTAGGTGTGAAAGAGGGGCTTAGCGGTAGAATAGCCTGTATTCCTTCTGTTTGGCTTAGCAAGGACATGTGAGTTTCTCGTGGTTCCGGGGATACTGAGGAAGATAGCTGGGCTTGAGCCATCTTGCTGGTAGTCCATGCAAGAGGCTGCCTGCTGGACAGAAGCTAGGAGGGTTAAAGGAGGTGACCTGGAGCGGGATTGTTTCCATTAGGGCACAGCTCAGTGGAGAGGCCTCACAAGTGCCCTGTAAGAGAGCTGGCATTTTGACATCTGTCAAACAACAGGCTTGGGTGGCCTGTCATCCACAGCCAACAGTGGTTTGTGGTGACAGCTACCTTATTAAGTGCGGAGACGTTATCTCTTCCCTCTCTGCTCTCCTCCTGGTTCCCAACCCCTGTAGAGCTATAGACCCCTTGTAGAGAACCTTCTAGAGAAGTAGAAGCCACAGGAGGGAGCATGCTCTCCCCCCCACTTCAGGCTCCTTCAGCCGTGGCTCAGGCTTGGACTGGAAGAGGGGAGGAGACGAGTTCTGTGTTGGACCTGAGATTGGAGTTTAAATCAATTGGATTGGACTGAATTGTCACATAACTAAAAAGGAGCAGAGAGCTGTGGAATCTGTGCTATTGTGAGGAGTGGGAAAGAGACATGTCAAGGCACAGATGAAGACTGTGATGAGGTGGGTGGCAATGTTTATACCTAGCTGAGTTCAATGCTCAACCAATAGTTACATTTATCTATCACTAAATCCATCCCTGAATTCATCGTTCCATCTTCCCCCGCAGTCTGAGAGGATGTATTTCTTTTTCTGTAAAGTGAATCCCTTCATCTGTACTCTTGTTTGTTCATTGAGAAACGTTTATTTGACATCTTAAATGTATTGCCCCTGTTGAGGTACAAAGGCTAAACATGAAAGAATTTTTTCCCTTGTAGAATACACAAACTAGCCAGGTAGGGTAGAAAGTAACTACCTGCTTTAAAAACAACATCTTAAGGGTTATAAAAAGTGGCCTGGAAGGCTTCAAAGAAGAGTAGTAGTTGGAAGGCAAAAGAAGAGAAGACATTTCAGGTTGATGGAAAAGCAGTGGGCGTGGACTAATGTGGCCCACTTAGGGTACTACAGATAGTTCTGTACGTTTGGAAGGTAGATGTGGCAGCAGAGGAAGCTGGAGAGAAAGGTAGGAGCCAGATCCTGATGGGCTAATGTGCTTGTTCTCTATTCTGTAGGCGAGTGGTTCTTCACAGCAGTGGTACTGCCCCTGGAGGGGCGTTTTGGACATTTGTGGGGCATTTTTCATTGCGATAGTGATCGAAGGCGGGTGCTACTGGCATTTTAGTAATTAGGGGCCACAGGTGCTAGACTCTGCAATGTGAGGACAGTTCCACATAATTAAGAATATATTGTTTTAGGGCTTCCCTGGTGGCACAGTGGTTAAGAATCTGCCTGCCAATGCAGGGGACACAGGTTCGAGCCCTGGTCTGGGAAGATCCCACATGCCGCGGAACAACTAAGCTCTAGAGCCCGCGAGCCACAACTACTGAGCCCACGCACCACAACTACTGAAGCCCACGCACTTAGAGCCCTGCTCTGCAACAAGAGAAGCCACTGCAATGAGACTCCCGTGCACCGCAATGAAGAGTAGTCCCCGCTCGCTGCTACTAGAGAAAGCCCGTGCAGAAACAAAGACCCAACACAGCCAAAGATAAATAAATAAAATAAATTACAAAAAAAAGAATATATTGTCTTTAAGTAGATACCTGCCTACCCCACTAGGTCATGTATTTTATGAGAGAAGGAACTTTTTGTTTTTGTTTTTGTTTTGGCTGCACTGCACTGCACACGGGATCTTAGTTCCCTGGCCAGAGATTGAACCCGTGCCCCCTGCAGTGGAAGTGCAGAGTCTTAACCACTGGACCACCAGGGAAGTCTGAGAAGGACTTTTTATCTTGTTAATCTTTGTACTTCAACACTGGCAATACATTTTGGATGTCAGATGACTTGAGTTCTGCATGATTTTTGAATGTTCCACCAAACATTTGTATAGGGTGTCATATATAAATAAATCTGGTCTGTTGTTACTTATCCTAACACTGGTGTTTAATCTGGTGTTTTTTTTGTTTTTTTAAATGGCACGGCTTCTGATCTTACTTTTCTTAAATCCTAACTTACTCATTCCTTACAATTAGGTGCAAGAATCTGAGTGCTTCAGTAAGTCTTCTATGATGGTCATGTCTAATCATTTATGTATTGAAATACCTATTATTTTATTATAAGTTATTGTTTTTTATTTCTTTTATATTAGATTTAGGACATTTTATTGGTGTTTTGAAATTATGTGTATAGATAGCTTGTATTATCTATGAATTTCATTTTAGGTTAGTAAAGGTGCTGTTATTTAAAATATTTATTAGAAGAAGGGAGACTTAGGTCTGATGGGATTGAGAGCCACTATGTAGCCATTGGTTTCCAAAGTGTTGTTTGGAGCCACAGAGCTCAGATGTTTTGCCCATGAGCTCCCTAAAATAACAATAACCCCCTCACACAGTTTTAAGTTGAAACCTAACATTTATTGTCCAAGTTTACATTTATGTATTGTTAACAGATAGAAACACTAACAGATAGAAAATACTAATCATTTTATAAGTTGAAATAAGCTGAGGATTGACTATAATCATAAAAAATATTTCATGATGATTTGACAAAGTAGACTTTGAACTATCTTATTGAATAGAGCACGCCAAATACGAAATAAGTTACTGAGTTTTTTCTCCATGGGTTTTTTCAGTGTATCTGAATTTTTTCGTGGCCCATAAGACTTTCCAATTACATTTTTTAAAAAGTCGGGTTATTGAGGTATAATTTATATATGGTAAAATTCAAATATGTACTCCAGTTACTTTTAAAAGAAAGTATGTCACTAATGTATTTTCCTTTGGCTGTGCCAATTGTAGAGAATCCCAGCATGGGCCAAACACCCCATTTCCAATGCCAAGTTTTACCCTTAACAGAAATACATATATGGTAAGGAAGGCAGGAAGCCCCATTAGTTTAAGGCCCCTTGATTAATCTTTAAACATTTCCCTAAACCAGTATCTTCATTTATATATCCCTTTGTTGGGTGCCCCAGTATTTACACTGTAGAACAGTTCATCATTGTAAGGTTTGGCGGCAAGTGTCATGCCTTTCTTTTGTAAAGCGGGGGAAGGACTATGTGAGCCCAAGTTCATTCTCCAGAAGATGAATTTTAGGAAAGAGTACATATGGAAGACTACGGTCTGGAAATGGATTCCCTTGAAACGATCTGTATATACATAGCCCTTGGAAAATCTTTCTGTATAGGGTTGCTTGAAGGCTACCGCCCGGAGGTTCAGGGCTCAGAAGCTCTCTCTGAGAGGGCACGAAGGGCAGGGGATGTGGATTTCTGGGCTCACTTCTACTACCTCTCCTGGAGCACCTGGGCTTCTTTTCTGTTTTACATTTAAACTTTTGTTTGAAGGAAGGGTTTTGCTGCTAAAAATATCACTTTGAAAAGCACAGCTTCCATGGGGAACCATTGAAGAAGTTCAAGCAGAGAAGTGACATAATTAGGTTTTTGTTTCAAAAGGGTCATTCTGGCATCTGACTGTGTCATCACAGAGGATGGATTAGAGAGAGGTGAGACTGGAGGTCCAGAGACCTGTCGCAGAGGCATTGAAACAGCCCAAAGGAAAAACTGTAAGAACTGGCGACTCTGGGCTCCATCCCAGAGTGGCAGCATCCACTTTAGATGGAGCAGGGCCTTCATGGTTTGTAAATCCCCATCCAGCTGCCTCTCACATTTACACTTCCTGCGTGGCCTTGGAGGGCCTGTGCCTTTGTGACCCCAGCCTTAGAGGAATCTCTGACTCTTTCCTCTTGACCTGTGGATCCAGTCTGCCACCAAGTCCTGTTGTTTCTTCCTTCAAATCATCTTGTATTTGTTTCTCTCTCTCCATTACTATTCCATCATCTTAGACCAGGTGCTTAGCATTTCAAGCTTAGATTTCTCCAGGAGCCTCTTATCTTCTTGCTTTCAGTCTGTCTGCCAACCAATCCTACCTTGCCACTGTAGCTACTCTTTTTGTTTTCTATGACATAATTCAGCCATGTAAAATGAGTATAGTTTTGTCAAATCTTGCTTCAGATTTCTTCTCCTGTCCCAGTCTTTGGCTTCTCTAGAAAATTCTAAGCAGAGCAGAAGATTAAAATAGGGATTAATACATTTCCATTCTCTAGAAGCTGTTTAGATCTAGAAGATTATGTTTCCTTTGCTTCTTTTTATGTGAGATATTTGTAAATTGAGCAGGACTTAAAAGGTGAGGGAACACATGCCACTTTTTCTCAGTGAAAGATTTTGCGAGGAAAGTATAATTTTAAGTAGAGTAGAGAAGGAAATATAACCGAGAATATTATATTTAAGACTTCATGGCATCAGATGCTCCCAAGGGGTGGTAGGTTGGGACCTTCCTGGACACTCACAGAGGTGCTGGTCCAGGCTTGGAGGGAGCAGATGGGTGAAAAAATGGGTTCACCTGGAGCTTGAATCATCATGGAGATAAATGTGTATGGTGGCTTCTCCTGACAATTCTTAATTTGCTTCTTAGGAATCGTTGGCTCTCCATGAAGCATTTTCCATGGAAAAAATTGCTCTTCTGGACCTTCTTTTCACAAAACTGATATTTGTGGCCCTCACAGTATGTATCATTTCGACTTTTAGAATACATATCCAGACAGGTAAGTTAGAAGCTGGGATTTGATTTGAAAATATTTTAAATTTTAAAACTTTTTTAACTTATACAAGAAAACTGTGTGTGAATTCAAAGTAAAAACCCTTGACCCTGTAAACAATAAGAGCAGCTCTTTGGGGATATTGAATATGATGAGAAGGTGAACCCAAGGTCTAGAACCATGCTGTGTGCTGCTGTGTGGAAGGTGAGGGGAGTCGGGAGGGGGAGGGGAGTGGGCCACATGAGCAATAATGGGGGTTTGACCTGTTTCCAGGAGTCTCTCTTTCCC
>NW_006783413.1:913028-916165 GCF_000442215.2 Lipotes vexillifer
TTTCCCTCACTAGGGCTAAAAGAAATGATGCAGAATTTTAGTAAGGTCTTTTTTGCCTTTAATATGTTTCAGTATGTTGTTTTTTTGCTTTTGTTTTTAAAATTTTTTTTGGCTGCAGCCGTGTGGCTTGTGGGATCTTGTGGGATCTTAGTTTCCTCACCAGGGATTGAACCTGTGCCCTCCGCAGTGAAAGTGAGGAGTCCTAACCACTGGACCGCCAAGGAATTCCCACTGTGTTTCTTTTTTATACTGCCTCTCCCTCTCCCTTACTGAAATGCTGCGTTTGAAAATGTATCTTTTCTGCCTTATTTTATCTTACTTTCCGTGGCTGCTCTCTGCCCTCTGTTGGCAAGTTCTCTTGGACCTGTCTTGTGTGCAGGATGCAATCACATATATGTCAAAACCTTTTTCTGCAAGTCAGGTTGGTTAAGCAGAGAGAAGACTGGAAGGTGTTTTGTTTCTCTGGAATCCTATAGGCTTGGAGGCACAGTCTTGGTGTAGAGCAAACCGGAGGGTCCAGAGTTAGCTGTGAAATCAGGGAGGTTACAAGTTCAGTACTGAACTGGGAGTTTGTTTGGGGCATCAGGGCTTGACATGGAGATTGGCATGAGCCTGAATCCCATGTCAATCTCAGAACTCAGCAAGGGTCTTGAGGCTCCTTTGGCCTGAGTGTGACAGGCCTCAGGACTTCTTTGCACTAAGGAAGAGGGCAATTTGGAAACTACCATAGCTTCTAGCAGCTAGCTAATTGATGCTCCACAGTTTAGTTCTGGATCAGATACGAGGTGTTTGGGCTGGCCCTGTCCCAGAAGAAATTACAGATGGTGTCTGTGAAGTAGTGGGAGGCATTACCAACTCTACAGAGAGAAAGTTGGCTCCTAGCTGGGTGCTGCTCAGGCCAGCAGGACCTTTAGGTTTCCCAGGCTTTGTATGGGTAGCAGGAGGGCCACCAAATACAGACAAAATCTTATTGTCCGTATCAGTGAGGACATAATTAGATAGTGGAATATATAGATAATTGATCTCGTTTATCTAATATTTTCAGCCTCTCCCTACAAATAAACCAACAAAACAAAAAACTTTCATTGGATGTTAATAAGAAACAGCATTAAGTGATTAACTTTTATTTCCCTGACCTTTCCCACTTTCTAGTCTTAGTAGCCAGCTGGAAGGAAGAGGGAAGGGGCAAGATGCTTGAAATGACATGTCATGCATTTAAACTTGTCTGGGGAGTCTGGGCAACAGTGGTGTCTGGTCCTCACTTGGGTCTGCAGGTGTTCCAGACTCTTCTGGGTCTTTAGTGGCCATTACACTCTAAGCACAGCCTCACATGGTAAATTTCTCGAGTCAGCAGAATATCTGTACAGAGCCCCACCTTAGAGACCAGGAAACCTGGATTCTAGTCTCTGCTCTGCTATTAAAAAGCCATGTAGGATTGAGGAAGAGGGGCGGGGGAGGAAGCTATGGGACGTCCCTCTCTGGGACTCAGTTTTCAATTATCTTTAAATGAGGGGAGTGAACAATATTACTTATAAGATTCCTCCTAGCCCTGAAATTCTGTGATTCTGGCAGGGATTGTGTCATTTGGATTTGCTTCTCTCATTAAACTGTGTGTAGTTGCTTGAAAAGTATTATTTGGTGGATTGGGTCTGAAGTTAGAGCCATGTCTTTTTCAGGTTGTCCCATCACCCTTTTGACTGGTCTATATTCTTCTTTTCCTTGCTCAGATAGGACAAAATTTCTTTACACTAACAGTGTCAGGAGCTGGAACTGGAGTTAATCTATCTGTGTTAAAGAAAGAGCTGCCCTAAGGTTTTCATTTCTACCAGGTTGAGGGCAAGAGACGTTGTTGGGGGGCTTGCCTTTGGCCTCTGTGCCCCAGGGGTTCCAGTTGTATGCTCCTCAAAGGTAAGTCTGTATCATTCAGCTTTTTGTATTCACCCCCATAGCTTGTGCAAGGCAGCCAGTGTTCAATAAAGTATCTGTACCTAAGAATAAAATGGCATTGTCCTTAATTTTCCCCCAAACCACTAGGTGTCGCCTTCATCTCAGAGAAATTACGCCCCTGCACTCCCTGCCCGCCCACCCTCCTCCCTCTACTCCAGCTTTCTCAGCTTCTTGGCACTCTGATTTCTGGAGAAGTGGCCTGAAGCAGGAGACAAACTGTGGCTCTTGGCAGGGGGAGGAGAATGGGTTTACGTGCATCTCCTTTATGACAATTTGAGGAAAACTCCCTAAGGTCCCATGCAGCCCCTCCCAGCAACCATGATATCATCTCTCACAAGCTGTTCCTCGGGATCAGATCAGCACTCCAGATATGGGGTGTCTGGGGTGAGCCTTCTAGGATGGAAGCTTGGGAGTGGGGTGGAACCCAAGGGGGGCACAATGGGCTTCCACTACTGCGGAAACGTTTTGCGTAATCAGTCTCTGAGCCTTTATCAGGTGCAAGCCCAGGCTGTGCAGGAAGACAAAAGAGAGAAGAGGCTGCTCTGGGCTCCCACCCTGGAGCAGATGGTGTGGTGGGAGCCCAGTGGGCTATGGTGGCCTCTGAGGACACGGGAGGGCACATTGGGGTCGTGGGGACAGGAAGAGGGAGATTGGAGCGTTGAGTCCTAAGGAAGAAGGAGACTCATGGACTTCGTAAGGACTCGGGAAAAATCGGTCACCGGAGCGCCTTGGTCCCCGAGGGGCTTATCTTCCAGGGAGCAGGCATGTCTTACTGGTGAAAGAGGGAGAGGTTCCCGTCAATGAGAGGGGTGCTATCGTTTACTAGGTGGAGGACAAGTGAGGATACCAAATATGTGGGGATCCCTGACTGTTTCCCGGAGGCTGGAGTGTTTGAGGGACTCAGGGGAGTTAAGAAAGGAGACCCTAAGAAGAGCGGGATACGCGAGGGGTGGGTAGGGAGGCCCTGGGCTCGTGGGAGTGTGTGAGATGGAGAGCGCGCGGCGGGGTGGCCCAGGGTCCTGCGGGAGACGGGGTAGGCCTTAAAAGTGAGGGGACGCCCGGGACCTCGCCGGCCTGAGAGGCCCTTGCGCGGAGCCCCCGGGCTGTCGCCGGGTGGGCTGGAGACCTGGGAGGTCCCCGGGCGCCCGGGTGGGAGTGGGGAGTCGGGAGGGGGGAAGACAGCAGGCGCC
>NW_006783413.1:916604-918428 GCF_000442215.2 Lipotes vexillifer
CGCCGCAGCTCCGGATGGGACCAGCGCCCTGGGCCCGTTAGTCCAAGCAGGAGCTTCGGGAGAAGCCTTCAAAGGGAGATTTACCCCTGCCTTTCCTTCTCCTCCGGCCCAGGCCTCGCTTCGCTGCCCGCCTGCCCATGGTCCCAGTCCTTCCGCCGCGCCGGCCCCCTCCCACCTTATCCCCTTGGTCCTTCTTTTCGCAGTTCTCTGCCCTCCTAGCCCTTTCAGCGGTGAGGTCCCCCCAGGCCTTCTCTTTGTACCAGCCAACCGCCCCCCCTCCACCCCATCCCAGTCTCGGATCCCCTTTTCCTTCTCAGCTTTAGATTCATCAGACGATTTCACCTCTCACTCTCCCCATCCCAGTCACAGGCCCCCTTGGTCCCTCCCTCCTCCTGCCACCCTACTCTTAGCCCTCCTCCGTCCCTGCCCTAGGCTGGTGGACCCACTCCTTACCCACTCCCCGGGGCTTCCTCCCATCTCCTCCTCCCCGATTCCTGCCACTTTCTGTATCCCAGCCTACCTAGCTTATCCTCACTTCTCTCCCTGGCGGCCTTCCCCGGGTTCCAGGCTGGGCGGTGCTTGTGGCTCCCCCGTAGGCCAGAGTGGCCCCAGGTTCTGGGGGGGGTGGGGCCGCTGCTTTCTCCCCATGGCACTGCCATCACTCCTGCTGGTGGTGGCGGCCCTGGCAGGTGGGGTGCGTCCTCCAGGGTCGCGGAACCTGACGCTGGCGGTGGTGCTGCCAGAACACAACCTGAGCTATGCCTGGGCCTGGCCACGGGTGGGTCCCGCTGTGGCACTCGCTGTGGAGGCGCTGGGCCGGGCGCTGCCCGTGGACCTACGGTTCGTCAGCTCTGAACTAGATGGCGCCTGCTCTGAGTACCTGGCCCCGCTGCGCGCTGTGGACCTCAAGCTCTACCACGATCCCGACCTTCTGTTGGGCCCCGGTTGCGTGTACCCCGCTGCCTCTGTGGCCCGCTTTGCCTCACACTGGCGCCTTCCCCTGCTGACTGCGGGTGCTGTGGCCTCTGGTTTTGCGGCTAAGAATGAGCACTATCGTACCCTGGTGCGCACTGGTCCCTCTGCTCCCAAGCTGGGTGAGTTTGTAGTGACGCTACACGGGCACTTCAATTGGACTGCGCGTGCTGCCTTGCTGTATCTGGATGCTCGCACAGATGACCGGCCTCACTACTTCACCATCGAGGGCGTCTTTGAGGCCCTGCAGGGCAGCAACCTCAGTGTGCAGCACCAGGTGTATGCCCGTGAGCCGGGGGGCCCTGAGCAGGCCACCCACTTCATCCGGGCCAACGGGCGCAGTGAGTGTGGCCCGGGCTACTTAGGGTCAGGGGAGGAGGGTCGCTGTGTCCCTGGAGCTGAGCACTGGGAAGCTGTAGATGGAGATAGCCGTGGAGGAGCCGAATGTGGTGGTTGGGATCAAGAAACACGTGCGGATGGAGCCCCTGGGAGGGGCTAAGGCGTTACGTTGGGGGGCTTGTGGATGTCACAGACAGATGTGAACAAGGATTAAGATGGCCTGAGGGGAGAACCTTGTGTCGGGGAGAGTGTGGGATTGGGGCACGTTGAATTTGGGGAGCAGTGTGAGTTCCCTGGAGTAGTGAATGTGGTTGATGGTCACTCCAAAATGTGTGCCTGTCTGTGAGCAGAGACTTCTCAGACTGGGCCGCCAGTACCCCTTGGTGGCATAAAAAGCATGAAGACTCCATAAATGGGCTTTGCGGTGCAGCTGGTTAGGTTGGGAAAGACAGGTAAAGCTCACACTGAGAGAAGTTCTGAGCAGTCAGTGCCTTTGAGCTTAGGGAAAGACAG
>NW_006783413.1:918461-919823 GCF_000442215.2 Lipotes vexillifer
GGGGGAGTGAGGAGGGCTGCGGGGGAGCAGCAGGCAGGGCTCTGGGAAGAGGAGGGGCTTGCAGGATAGCTCCCTTCCTCTGGGGTCTGGAGTCAGGCTCTGACTTCTGCCAGATGGTCCATACGGTCCCAGGGTACTTATGACATAGACTCCAAGCGGGGAGGGATGGGGAACATCTGCTGGGTGGTTGATAGATTAGGGCCTCTCTTCCTCGCTAAAGATGGGAATGCAGATGGTCAGAGAGGGGGCTGTCTAGGGTCCTGGATGCTTTCTCAGAGTGCCCCTCTGTCACGTACCTGCTCCCAGTTGTGTATATCTGCGGCCCTCTGGAGATGCTGCATGAGATCCTGCTTCAGGCCCAGAGGGAGAACCTGACCAACGGAGATTATGTCTTCTTTTACCTGGATGTCTTTGGGGAGAGTCTCCGTGCGGGCCCCACGCGCTCCACAGGCCGGCCCTGGCAGGACAATCGCACCTGGGAACAGGCTGAGGCCCTCAGAGAAGCTTTTCAGGTATCATTTGAGCCAAACTTGAAGGGAGGCGGGAGAGGAGCTTTTTTGGGAATTCTCTGTCTGTCACAAGACCCCACAGAAACCCCAGCAAGAGGGCAAGAATTGTGAACCACAGGGGTGAAATGGACGGAGGCTTTCCAAGGCTAGTCTCACCTTTGGGGCTCTTTCTCAGTGTGTCTTCCACGGCTACCTCCCAAGATCCTGGAACACTAACTTTTCCTAGGTACCAATGGTAGATATACCGTGGGGTAGGGGGGGACGTTCAGGAAAAGATCTAGACCCCGCCCCTGGGAGGGTTTCCACCCTTTCTGGAGAGGCGAGGCATGATTGTGGTGCAGTTAGATACAAGTACAAGAAAGGATGTGATGATGTGTCCTGGAACAGACACTAAGAACTTGAGTGGTTCAGAGGAGAGAGTCACTGTGGGCTGGGTTTAGGGAAAGCTGTTATAAAGGAAGCAAGACTCTATGGTGACTTTAAAGGTGGATGTCATGTTCCTAGTCCGAGTGGGAGAGAGGATGCAGGCAGCTGGAGCAAAGAAAAAAAGATGGGAATGGACATGTTTGGGGATCCAAGAAGATACTGACCTGACAAGAAAGAATGATTCACTTGGAGCAGATTATGGGAAATAATGCTGCAGAGGTAGATTCAGATTAAGGAGAGCTCTGAACCTAAGACTGAGGCGCTTGGACTTGAATGGTGGGGTCTTTGAGATTTTTTTTTGTGACGAGAAAACATACTGACAGAACTCAGGTTGGATTAGAAGAGGAGGAGACAGTGAGGCCACCTGCAATAGGTTAGAATGCGGTATGGAGGTATGGGCTTGAACTATGGTGATGATAGCAGGAAT
>NW_006783413.1:919851-929899 GCF_000442215.2 Lipotes vexillifer
GTAGGGAAAATTGACATGACTGTCTTCACTTCACTTCTCTGCTCAAAACTTTCAATGACTTATTTCCTACAGAATAAAGTCCTGACTCCTTATCATGACATTTAAGATTTTATACAGTCCTCAACCCACTTTTAAAATCTTACCTCCCAGTACTGCTGAGTACTCCAGCCGGCTAGACCTCGCTCAGACCTGCTACCTCGGGCCTCCCTGCCCCCCTGCCTTTGGGCTCTTTGCTGCTTTTGTCCACAGTGGTCTTCCTCCTCTTACCCCAAATCTCTCCCTCTCAAAATCATACCCATGAGTTGCTCCCCGATTCTCCCACCAATTTTTCACTTACTTATGTACATAAGTACTTTTTTAGACTTATTTATGCATACCCTCTTCTTATCCCAAAAAAGGATTTGAGGTGGTGTATAGGATAACCTTAAGGTCTTTTCAACCATGAGATTCTTTGACTCTAAGTAGATGTGTATAAGGGCTGGACTTGGGTGGCCACCTTCTCCAATGAGTAAGGTTTTATGTGGCTGTGATTATATATTTGGTAGTGTCTGACTGTGAATGACATATCTGTTTGCATGCCTGAGTATGAGTCTGTGACCGTCACACTTGAACACGGGCAGTGGCAGGACAGGTTTTGTTGCTGCTGAACTTTTGCCTAAAACGACCTTCTCACCTTTGTGTGTCTGGATAATGCTTGTGTATTCTATAATACTCAGACCAGTTGTTTTCCCTTCTAGGAGACAATCCCTGAATCCTCAGGTTGGACTGAATTTCCCACTCTTGTGCCTATGTCTATCTCCCCTAGAACTTACAACATTATCCAGTCAATGTTTGATTCATCTGAAGACTGACTCATTCTGTTAGTGTTTACTTAGCACCTGTTATGTCCTAGTCACTGTGCGAGGTGCTAGTATACAGCAGAGAACGTAGCAGATGTCCCTGCCTTTTGGAGCCTACATTCTGTAGAGCAGACAGACATAAACAAGCAATAGATACAAACATAGAACAAACTGTGATGTGTTACTTAAAAAGAGAAAAAAAGCATAGCGTGGTATGAGAGGAGAGTATCAGGGGGATTGTGCTTTAGCTGGTGTGGTCAAGGAGGGTCTCTCTAACCCTCCCAGATGGGAAGACTCCACAGCTTTCTGGGCCATACTCTCTTTGTGGAGGGAACATCTCTCTTCTTGTGGGAGAATTCCTACCAGCCAAGGGGCCCCAGCACTTAGGGTAGGAGGAGGAGGGATCTTAGTCTGCTAACAGTTAGTTACATATAGTTGACTCTTCAACACTGTGGGGGTTAGGGGCACCCACCCTCCATGCAATCGAAAATCTGAGTATAACTTTACAGTCAGGCTTCCCTCTTGGAGGTTCCATCCACATCTGTGGATTCAACCAAGTGTAGATCATGTAGTACCATGGTCTGCGTTCATTGAAAGCAATCTGCATATCAGTGGACCCGTGCAGTCCAAACCCAGGTTTTTCAAGGGTGAACTGTAAATTAATTCTCAGCTCTCCCACTCACTGTAGGCATTATTCAGACAGAAAAACAAAGAGGGAGGTTTTGCTACAATATAAGAGAAGGGGCATTCAAGAATATGCTGAGGGGAAAATCAAAGGGAAGTTGTGTGGTCAGATCCAGACAAGGGTGAAAGAGCAGAGAGCCCACACCCCAGAGATACCTGGCCCACTGGGGTCCCAGACCAGGCCAGCCTGGAAAAGGTGGCAGCAGAGGTGAGGAGTCGCTGATATAGATGCCCACAGCCTTTCCAGGAGGGTGTCATGCCCAAGGAAGGGGTCCCAGCTCATGCTGGATACTAGCTATTGGGGGAGAGGACTCTAAAATTAAGTATGTTGCTATGATTTTTCTCCCTCATTGAACCATAGCCGCTTGAGGGCAGGGATCATGCTTGTCTTTGTATTCTGTGTGTCTAGCACGTTTGTTGAATTGAATCAAGGGGTGTGTAGGGAAGAGGGGGGATGGGGTTAGGAATTCATTTAGACAGGAGTAGAGCTGGCAGGTACTGTAAACCAAGATGATCGACCAGGAAAGGGAAGAATAAGTAGATATGGTGGAACTCACCAAATGACTAGGCTCTAAGGATCCAGAGGCTCTGTCTGGACATTTGAGGACATTCTACAGGGTCAGAAACCCAGGCAGAAGCCACAAACTAGGTGACCAGCATGAGACTGGGTTACAGATGGGGGACACCAGCGGCTAGAATGGAAGTAAGCAGTAAACCAAGGGCCATGTAAGGCAGCATCTCTTGTGGAGACCATTCTGTTAATTTAGGCCACTGTTAACAGCGCCTCCTGCGGCAGCCAGAGTGGGTCTGGGTGTGGGTGGGCCCACAGGCAGAGCCAGGCATCTGCTGCCCTTGCACATTTCCCAGGTGCCCTCCTGGCTTCCACCCACCGCTGTACCCATTTTGGCAGCCTTTGCTTTTTTTTTTTTTTTTTTTTCCCCAGAGTGGGTCTGGGTGTGGGTGGGCCCACAGGCAGAGCCAGGCATCTGCTGCCCTTGCACATTTCCCAGGTGCCCTCCTGGCTTCCACCCACCGCTGTACCCATTTTGGCAGCCTTTGTTTTTTTTTTTTTTTTTTTCCGCCTGGGGTCCCCTGTGGAATGGGACACAGTTACCTACCTTTACCTTCTCTCTAGCCCCTGAGCAAGAACAGAAATTCTTTGGAAGTTCTTCTGCTTCTCTCTCTTTTTTTTAGTAGCTGGTGACCACAGCAAAACAGAGTCGAGCATAGCAGTTCTCAGAGTGTGGTCTTAGGATCCTGGGGGCCCCTGGAATCCTTTTAGGGGGACCATGAGGGCAAAACTATTTTAAAAATAATACTAAGGTGTTATTTGCCTCCGTCACTCTCATTCTTCCATGACTGTACAGTGGAGTTTTCCAGAGTGGAGGTTATGTGACGTGTGATGATGTCATCATTCTGGCAGCTATAGGAGGTGTGCTTGTGTATTCTTGTGTTTTAAAACTTTGTCAGTTTTAATTTCTAATATGGTAAATATTGATAGATGTAATCCAGACAAACAAAAGCTCCTTGGGGTCCTCAATAACTTCTAGTAGCGTAAAGGGGTCATGAGACCAAAAAGATTGAGAACTGCTAGTCTAGCAAAGAAACAGACCTAGGCAATTACTTTTTAAAAAGCATTGAAAACCTATTATCAACCTTTATAATGAAACAGAAATTGTGTGAAGCCTGATCTTTTCAAGTTTTTTAACTAAACTTTTTACATTTTTTGTCAACCATATCCTACCCTTCTATTTTTCTTTTATTCTTTGAATAGGTGTTACTGAATGAACCCTTCCAGCCCCACCCTCAGTCTCCCTTCTCCTTTTTAATTCTGCCTGATAGTGAGAGAGTATTAGCAGTGTGTGATCAAGCATCCAAACGCTCCAGTAAGAATAATTACTTCATGAGGTAGACTCCAGTCTAATATAATCAATGTGTATTAGAAACTGATTTCATTATTTCCTACCTGGAATGAATTGATGTATAATAGATCGTAAGTGATATATCTAGGATCTCTATGGTACTTTCTATGACAGGAATTAACACAACTGGTAGAAACGGCTAGTTTTATTTTTTAAAGAATCAATTTTATTTATTATATTTATTTTTTGGTTGTGTTGGGCCTTCGTTGCTGCACATGGGCTTTCTGTAGTTGTGGCGAGGGGGCGCTACTCCTTGTTGCGGTGCGCGGGTTTCTCATTGTGGTGGCTTCTCTTGTTGCGAAGCACGGGCTCTAGGCGCATGGGCTTCAGTAGTTGTGGCACGCGGGCTCAGTAGTTGTGGCTCGCGGGATCTAGAGCACAGGCTCAGTAGTTGTGGCGCACGGGCTTAGTCGCTCTGCGGCACGTGGGATCTTTCCCGACCAGGGATCGAACCTGGCAGGTGGGTCCGCCTTGGCAGGTGGATTCCTAACCACTGCGCCACCAGGGAAGTCCCAAAACGACTAGTTTTAATCTCTCATTTCACAAAGTCACGTTTCACAAAATATATTGATCTGAAGTCTTTCCCCAAAGTTGCAGTGCCAGTTTCCTGACGAAGGCAGCGGCTGGTCTCAGTGATTGTGGAGGCCTGAGGTGGAGGCAGAGGCCAAGAAGCGGGAAGTGTGTGAGGCCAGTGGGCCAGTGGGAGCCAGGCAGGCATCCCAGTGAAAGACAGAGACGTGCTGACTGTGGCCAATGAGAAGTGTGCATGACTGAGACCATGTGTGCCACTGGCTTATCTATGAGATGTATGTGGGCATGTGACTGTGTGTTTTCCTTGTGACTCATGATGTGTGGGACTATGCCCGTATGCAGGACTGCATATGGTGGGTGTTCCATGCACATTAAAGGAGCCGGCTCATGGCTTTTTACAGATGGAATCACTCTCTCAAAGGATTTCCCCCAGTTGTCATAGGACCTGAAATCTCTAATTCACTGGGTGGAGGCACTGTGCTCAAGTGGCCCAAATGAAAATGTAAACATTTTACTGATAACATTAGCAGTAATTAACACCAGGGAGAGGAGCTGTTGCTCAGTGTTGTCCTTGCCAGTAAACAGGTACCCAGAAAGGATGGGACAGAGGAGCTGTGAGTGTTATGGCAGCCCTGCTGGGAGGCCTGGGTGGTAGTAGGGGCTTCAGGACGATGAGGAGCCCAGTTTGGGGGATGGAGTTGACTTCATCTATTTCCCAGTCTCCACCTTCCCAGAACCATCCTATCTATCTATCTTGTATGGAGGAGTGCCACCTGCTCTCCCCAGAGTATTAAACACACACACACACACACACACACACACACACACACGAGTTTAGTATCCTCTCAGCCTTCAGAGTCACCCATGTATATTTTATATCATGTATATTTCAGCAAGTTCCCTGTCCTGCTTCCTCTCTCCCCCTAATGCCCATCTTGAATCATTTCCACTCTCCCACGTGCTGTTGGTACAGATGGTATTGGTCATCACATACCGAGAACCCCCGAATCCTGAGTATCAGGAATTCCAGAATCGTCTTCTGATAAGAGCTCGGGAAGATTTTGGTGTGGAGCTGGCCCCTTCCCTCGTAAGTAGATCTCTCTTTTCCCGAGAATCAGGCCAGGCTTTGAGGAAAGCCTCTTCTCCCTAACTCAGAATCAAGCCTTGGCCATGGAGCCAGCCCTACTGTGGGGGATGTCCACTTCCGTTCAGGATTTTCTCTTCTGCCTTCGTGTTCAGTGAGGTGGGGATGGCACCTTAGGAATGAGAGGAGGGAAGAAAGCAATCCAGAGCGAGGAGAGGTAGAAGGAGACCCCAGAGACGGAAAAGGGGGCTGGGGAAGGGGCCTGGCAGGACCTTCGGAGAGCACTGCTGAAGTTGCCACCCCCAGATGAACCTCATTGCTGGCTGCTTCTATGATGGGATCCTGCTCTATGCTGAAGTCCTGAATGAGACAATACAGGAAGGAGGCACCCGGGAAGATGGACTTCGAATTGTCGAGAAGATGCAAGGAAGAAGATACCATGGTAATGGAGAGGGTCAGTTGGAGGCCAGAGTGCCGCTGTCACGCTCAGGAGTGGAGTGGGCAGAAGAAAACACAGACACCAGGGGCAGGAGGGAGAGTTAGTAGGGGTCAGAGAACATGGCAGAGGTGGATACATATTAAGAATGGGGGCAGGGACAGACTGCGAGGTGACTGGAGGGATTGGGAGGATAGGAGAGGGGCCTAGGGTAGATCTCAAAGTAAGGGGTACTCCTTTCTGTCTTAGGTGTAACTGGACTGGTTGTTATGGACAAGAACAATGACCGGGAGACTGATTTTGTCCTGTGGGCCATGGGAGACCTGGATTCTGGGGACTTTCAGGTGATGGGGGACGAGGCAGGGAGGAGAGTGGGGGGCCTGCGAACCCAGCTTTCAGGGGGTCAACGGGGGCAGAATCACAGGTTCTAGCGGCAGGGACTTATTTCCTCTGCTGGAGCTGCATGGTGGGTGGGCAGTAGGTTGGGGAGAAAAGCACCCAAATAGCTGGGTTTCGGGGGAGGAGGCTGGTGGGAGCAGGCCTGTGGGCCCTGTTTTCTCCTTCCTCACAGCCTGCAGCCCACTACTCGGGAGCCGAAAAGCAGATTTGGTGGACAGGACGGCCCATCCCCTGGGTGAAGGGGGCCCCCCCCTTGGACAATCCCCCCTGTGCCTTTGACTTGGACGACCCATCCTGTGATAAAAGTGGGTGTGTGCAGGGACTGGGAGCACTCCTTCCTCCCTTGACTTTCCATTCTTTTACCTCCTCCTCACGGGCTCCCCCACCCTTAGCTCTATATCACCTCTTCTCCTATGCCCCCTGCCTGCTTCTTTACCTCTAGAGATCTGTCTGCTCCCTGCACCTAAGAGCATCCCCCCTCCCCGTTCACAGCACCACACACAGTCTTTCTCAGGGCCCCCTCTCCCTTCAGCCCCACTTTCCACTCTGGCAATCGTGGCGCTGGGCACAGGAATCACCTTCATCATGTTTGGCGTTTCCAGTTTCCTCATTTTCCGGTGAGTTCTGGGCTTTCCGCTGACCTACTCCCTCCCTCCCATTTCCACACAGCCTTCTGGCTGAGGCCAGGAGGCCCCTAGAACACGGGGGAGGGAATGCATCCCTCTCTCTCAGTCCTGTGTCTGGGGCGTGACAACCGCAGCTTCAGGAGCTGCTGGGAAGTCTCTGCAACCCCGCTGTTGGCTTCTGGGGTGGTAGGATTGGGCTTGCCAGTCAACTGAGGTGTGCAGTCCTTACAGAAAACTGATGCTGGAGAAAGAGCTGGCTAGCATGTTGTGGCGCATTCGCTGGGAGGAGCTGCAATTTGGCAATTCAGAGCGATACCATAAAGGTGCAGGCAGTCGCCTCACACTGTCGCTGGTGAGCCCTCGTCTCAGCTGTCCCTCTGCTTCCCTCTGAGTGCCTGTCCTTTCGTACCCTGGACCTTTCCCAGCACATCAGCCTGTAATGATAGCACCTGCACTACCACCACCATCTAATGTTCCTTTCATCCTCCCGCCTCCATGTTGCCCTCGGCCCCAGCGGGGATCCAGTTACGGCTCGCTCATGACAGCCCATGGGAAATACCAGACCTTTGCCAACACCGGTCACTTCAAGGTGAACACTCGTCCACTTGTTCTGGTCCCCACCATTTCATCCTGTCTCATCCACATCTGTCACCTCTTCCCGTGACCCTCTGCTCCTCATAACCCTCCTCTCTCTGTCCAGCTGAGCTCCTGGATGCTCCCACAGTTCTTCAGTCTTTCCCAGCACCCAGAGACCCTTTCTGATATTAATGTCCCTCTTCCCCTTTCACTCCCACCATCAGGGAAATGTTGTTGCCATCAAACATGTGAATAAGAAGCGCATTGAGCTGACCCGGCAGGTTCTGTTTGAACTCAAACATGTAAGTCATGGTGTGTGGGTTGAGGGCCAGGGGTAAATAAGAATGGGGAAGCGGAAGGGGAAGGGGAAGGGGAGGACTAGGGAACAGTAAAATTGGCTAGGAGGGCAATGGGTTTATTTATAAATGATTTCAAGTTGTAAGTACAATTAAGAGAAAGGTCCTCTCATGTAGTGGTAGATTTCTGTATATAATTTTTTAGCTCTTTCAATTCTCTTTTTCTTCCTTTTTTTTTTTTTTTCCTAGATGAGAGATGTTCAGTTCAACCATCTCACTCGCTTCATTGGCGCCTGCATAGATCCTCCCAACATTTGCATTGTCACCGAGTATTGTCCTCGTGGGAGTTTACAGGTGAGGGATATAGGTGGGGATTATAGGGGAAGGGGAGATAGGCCCAAAGTTACACTGACTGTGCAGGTAATAGTGGGGCTAGGAAAGTCACGTAATCTATTCCGTGTCGCTTACCAGGATATTCTGGAAAATGATAGCATCAACTTGGATTGGATGTTTCGTTATTCACTCATTAATGACCTTGTTAAGGTGAGTCTTCCCCACTCCTCCTTGAGTTCATCCACTTTAAAATGCCTCCCTCTTTCTATCTTTGCTTATGATTTCTCTTCCTAGTCTAAAAATTCCATCTCTCCATTTCCCCTTATTCTTAAGGTTGGGTAATAATGGGTAAACAATGGATTTGGGGCTTTTAATTGGGGGGAATGAGTTTTATCTGCCACAAAGAGTCCTGTACTTGTAGAGAACTTTTGTCTTCCTGCCCTATCTCAAATCTCAGATCTCAAATATCTCAAATCTCTCTTTCTCCATCATCTTTTCTTTTTCCTCCAAGAGTTTATATTAAAATCTCTTAGCAGGGAAAAATTAATGGGGTCTCCAAACATATTTATCTTCTATTTTTTTTCCTCATCATTTACTCTCTAACCAATATTTCGCGTATCTGCTCTTTTGTTCAGAAAAACTGAAATTCAAAATGAACATTTATTAGTAAAACTAAGAGAAGCCAAGGAAAATTATACTAAATGTTTGGTATCTTCTAATATACTAGGTTTCAGCTATTTTCAAGTGACCCAGAGGTCTGTGGATTTGTGAAGGCATAAATTTGAATCTTGCACAGGTGAGACAGGTGTTTAGAAGCAAGTCCCCTAGCCAGTGAGCTAGCCTAGTGGATCACCTGTAACACACCTGGAGCTGTCTTTGGTTTTTCTGCATAGTTTTCAAGACGTTATTTAAAAAATTTTGTGTGTGTGTGTTAAAGTTTGCCATCAAGTCAGAGATAAAATATTAGGTAAAGTTGTTGTGGTGCTCAGCTGGAGGTGTGATGATAAATGTAAGAAAAACATGACTCTTGAGAGAACAGTGATTTGATGGAAAGGTGATTTAGAACAAAGCCAGAAGCCTAATATCTGTATTCACGAGTTTGGAGATTCCCAAAGGTTTGTTGATATCAAGATGAAATGAATAAAAAGGAAGAGTTCACAGAGACTAGAGTTTTGAGTTGTTTAAGCCCAGAGCTAAACATTTAAAGGAGGTTAGCATACAGGACACTGTATCCTTTTTCTGTTTCACCTGAACTGACTTCCCAGGGGAAGCACCACTCTGCCTTCTTAGGACCTGCCTTAGAGTCCCTCACAGGCAACCTTTCTCTCCTCTCTGGCCCCAGGGGGGCCAGAAGTTTCTGCATTGGCCTGGTAGCTACCTCCTACCTTTGTCCATTTCCCAGGTTTTTCTAATTTACTATTTTCTCCACTTTCTCTCTGGCCCGACATCCCCTGTAGTAGGTCGCTTTCCTCCTCCATCTCGACTTGCCTGCCTATACATGGTTGTATGTTAAAGTTTACAACTGGCTAGTCTTCCTTGGTGCATCCAGGTATTCTTGATACCTGGATCTCAAGCCATGTCTTCCTGAGTAGTGGCCAAGCATTTGAGGCCACCATGGGTGTTGTATTCTTGGAGTTCACCCTCAGAGATCTGATCCCTTCATTACTCAGAAGACAGGCCGCCCTTTCCAGGGTAATAACTGATAGCTCCCCTTGTCCTTCCTCTTAAGCATGTCTCCTATCCCTGGTGCTTGGGTGCCGATATACTGCTTAAGGTACCAGGAAGAGACGACTCTCCTATTTTGCCTGCTTCCTGGGGTGGAAACTGTACAAAGGATGCATTCCAAAATTAGCTTATTGTTTTTATGGTCCCAAGATCTTTTTTTTTTTTTTGCGGTACGCGGGCCTCTCACTGTTGTGGCCTCTCCCGTTGCGCAGCACAGGCTCCGGACGCGCAGGCTCAGCGGCCATGGCTCACGGGCCCAGCCACTCCACGGCATGCAAGATCCCCCCGGACCGGGGCACGAACCCATGTCCCCTGCATCGGCAGGCAGACTCCCAACCACTGCGCCACCAGGGAAGCCCATGGTCCCAAGATCTTTAGACAGCTAGCTAATGCCCATCTCACGGAGATGGAGTATCCCAAGCCAGATATGATCCAATCCCATGACTTGATCTGTATCCTGCAGGGCATGGCCTTTCTCCATAACAGCATTATTGCATCCCATGGGAGTCTCAAGTCCTCCAACTGTGTGGTGGATAGTCGTTTTGTGCTCAAAATCACAGACTATGGCCTGGCCAGCTTCCGATCAACTGCTCTGCT